>NC_045791.1:110705808-111012613 GCF_009873245.2 Balaenoptera musculus
AAATAACTGTTCTATTTTCTGTGGCAATGGGGAAAGGAACTTTATAGCAACACTGGTTTGGGGAAATTGGAGTAAATGTCAGAAAATCTCTCACACTGTGCAAAATTAATTGACGGTGCTATTTTTATTGTGAAACGTGTCCTTTAAGAAAGGGGCAGAGGGGCTTCCCTCGTGGCGCAGTGGCTGAGAGTCTGCCTACCAATGCAGGGGACACGGGTTCGAGCCCTGGTCTGGGAAGATCCCACATGCCGCGGAGCAGCTAGGCCCGTGAGCCACACCTACTGAGCCTGCGCGTCTGGAGCCTGTGCTCCGCAACAAGAGAGGCCGCGATAGTGAGAGGCCCGCGCACCGCGATGAAGAGTGGCCCCCACTTGCCGCAACTAGAGAAAGCCCTCACGCAGAAACGAAGACCCAACACAGCCATGAATAAATAAATAAATAAATAAATAAAATTAAAAAAAAAAAAAGAAAGGGGCAGAGAACTGAGACTACCGCTTGCCTGTTCGGGACCAAACAGGTAGGTCTCTCAACTTGTGAGGAAGGTAATATTGCCTTTTGATAGGTTGCACAGGGTGCCCCTGGCGCTTCAGGTGAGAACCCATTAGCGCTTGGGTGAGAAATCTCCCTAAGGCTGAGGAAAGAACAACCAGGAAGGAAGAGGGACCCTAATTCTTGCAGTTCACACAGGGCCAGGAATAGTTCCTATATCCACTAGCCAGAGTGGAAAATCTTCCTTGAGAGTTGGGTGTGATGTTCAGATACCAAAATGAGAAATTCACTGTGGGCAGAGGGCAGAGCAGGAAGGCATGGGTGTGGGGCTGCTAGGCCTCCATAAGGGATGGAGAGGACTTGGGTTGGCAGGTGGGACAGTTAACTTGGGGTCACTTCGCAAGGGTCCTAAATGCCAAGAGGGTGAGCCAATCTCAATGGGGGAGCCATAGACATTTTTACCGTTAGAAAAATCTCCACGTTCCTGAAAGGTGGTGGACGGTTGCGCCCTCCCCTGCCTCCACCCTGTGTCTGCAATCTGTAGCCGTCTCACAGAATTATAGCCCCAGATATTGTCAGGGCAGAAAGAGCCCCAGAGGCCTTGCAATCCCACCTGCTTCACATTAGAGGGAAATGCGGGCCCACTCTGAGCCCCTTTTTTCAGATTCAACTTTTTGGCTTCTCTTTGTTTAAATGTTGGTGTGCCCAGGGCATAGTCCTTAGACCCTCTTTTGTCTTCAGTTTACTCTCTTCCAAAGTCATCCTTATTAGTTCTTTGGCTTTAAAGACACCATATTCTGATGACACATCCATGCATGACTCTTGCCCTGACCTCTTCCTGGAACTCTGCATGCGTACATCTCCACCTGTCTCCTCATCATCCCCACTTGGATGACTAACAGGCATCTCAGATTAAACATATGCCAAATACAACTCCTGCCCTCTCCCTCCAAACCTGTTCTCCCCAGTCTTTCTCAACTCACCATCCACCCAGTGGCTCCTGCCAAAACCTGGGTGTCACCCTTGATTCCTACCTTCCTTCACCCCGACGTCCAATTCAGGTGGTAGGTCTTGCCTGTCCTATTTCCAAAACTCTTCAACATCCCATTTCTGTGATGATGATGGCACACCAAGCCCTGGTATTTCTTTTCTAGACAAATGAGACTGCCTTCTCTCTGGTAGATTCCTTGCTCTCCTGATTTTCCAGAAAAGGAGAGAGCTCTTTGAAAATATGACTCAGCCCATTGCCCTCCTGGCTTTAAGTCATCCAATTGGAAGACCCCCCCCCATCTCGGGCATTTAGGTGAGCAATACAAATTTTATTTATGAATATAATTTGACTTCCCTAGATGAGACTTGATCAAACATTTTTTGAAATTTTTTAACCAGAAAAATAAACTTACCAGGAAACTTTCATACTCTACTCACTTAAGACTGTGAGAAATAGTTCAGCATTATTTACTTTTTATATGAAAAGGTCTTTACTACTTTATCTCCACTGGGTACATAATTTTCTGCTATTCGTAGTAATTGATTTCTGTGTGTTTTTTTAAGTAAGCTTTTTTTTTTATTGAAGTAAAACCATACTTAAAGAAAAGCACAGATCATAAGTGTACAGCTTGATGAATTTTCACAAAGTAAATATGCCCATTAACTTTGGCCCAGATCAAAAAACAGAACATTTCATGCACCCCAGAAGCCACTTCCAGTCATGACCCCCACAAGATTAGCACTATGCCACAGATTTGTCTTGCCCGGGTTTGGATTTTATGTAAATGGCGTCATACAGTCTGTGTTCCTCCACCTCTGACTTCTCTTGCCCAGCATTTTGTTGGTGAGATTCACCTGCATTGTTGCTAGCCATAGTTCAGTCCTCTTCATTGCTGTATAATACTTCTTCATCTGGATGTACCACCACTTACTTGTGCATCCTCATGTTGATGAAAAGCTGAGTTGTAGCCAATCTAGGGCTATTGCAAATAGTGCTGCTATGAACATTCCTGTATGAGTCTTATGGTGAACATTGGAACCCATTTCCATTGGGATATGCCCAGAGATGGAATTATTGGGTCATAGGGTACATTTATGTTCAGCTTAGTCGATACTCTCTTTAGTTGATTTTTTTTAATTGTAGTAAAATATACATAACAGAAAATTTACCATTTTAGCCATTTTTCTTCTCTTTCTTTTGTTTTGTTTTGTTTTTTTTTTTTTGGCCATGCCACACGGCATGCAGTATCTTAATTCCCCGACCAGGGATCGAACCTGTGCCCCCTGCAGTGGAAGCGTGGAGTCCTAACCACTGGACTACCAGGGAATTTCTGATTTTACCCATTTTTAAGTGTACAATTCAGTGGCTTTTAATACTTTAACAATGTTAGGCAATCATCATTACTATCTATTTTCAGAACTTTTTCGCTATCCCAAGCAGAAACTCTGTACTCATTAAATGACATCTCCTTATCCCTCCCTTCCCCCCACCCCTGGTAACCCCAATTCTATTCTGTTTTTATGAATTTGCCTGTTGTAGGTACCTCATATAAGTGGAATCATACACTATTTGTTCTTTTGTGTTTGGCTTATTTCACCTAGCAAAATGTTTTCGAGATTCATCCATGGTGTAGCCTGCATTAGAACTTCATTCTTTTTTTTTTTGGCTAAATAATATTCTATTGTATAAATATACCACATTTTGTTTAAACATTCACCTGTTGAAGGACACTTGAGTTGTTTCCACCTTTTCACTATCATGACTGACACTGCTATGAACATTGATGTACAACAATCGGTTTGAGTCCTTGTTTTCACTTCTTTTGGGTTTTTGCCTAGGAGTGGAATTGTTAGGTTATAAAGTAGTTTGCGTGTAACTTTTTTTTTTTCTTTTTGTTTTTGCGTGTAACTTTTTGAAAAACCGTCCAACTCTTTTCCACTGTGACTATACAATTTTACATTCCAAACAGCAGTTGATTTCTCTATTTTTGACACAAAACTTTATGTATGCCTACTTGTTAAATATTATAATTCATATTAAGTTAATGTAAATTAAATATTATATATGTTATAATTAAATAATTCATTAATAAATATGTTTTAAATGTATACTAAATTGTTTTAGACAAATATGGTAACTACAAAGCCAAGTGGTGCAATATTCAGGAAAGGAAGAAAAATATGTGCAGAAATGGATCAAAATTATAGGGGACAATTGCAAGTTTGACTAGAAAAACAGTATTCCAGCTACTAAAAATGAGGGTCCCTTAACACTATTATTAGAACAGAGCTACCATCAAATTCAGAGCTAAAGATTTTTAGTTGGAAAATAAAGAGAAATATTAGAAATTTCAGAAACTAGTGACTCTTGAGTGTGAGTAAAAGTAAGAAGATGCCATTTTGAAATACATTTGAATAGTTCTCCATTGTGGCTGCTACTTTGTGATAAAATAAAAATGATTGTAATTCAACAAAGGACCCAACAAAGGACAAGGGTAGTTTTAGAGAATCTATTTCACATGATGGCCAAAGATTCTAAATCTTTTTTTTTCTTTTTTTAACTATTGTAATAGCAAGTAAATTCACTGTGACTGGCTCATTTATTCCAAAGAAGTGTCTTTATTTTTCATGCATATTTTCCCACAATAATACAACAGAATCAAATTTTTGCAACCCTCAAAAAGGTTTCAAATATTAAAAAAATTTAAACAGAAGCTGTGACCTTGAAAATTTGATATCTCATTGTGATGCTCTCTAAAATGGAAGTGTTTTTTAAAAACATTCAGGGAGAAAATATTTGCAAGGAAACAACAGACAAAGGATTAATCTCCAAAATATACAAACAGCCCACGGAGCTCAAAATCAAAAAAACAAGCAATCTAGCTAAACAATGGGCGGAAGACCTAAATAGACATTTCACCGAGGAAGACGTACAGATGGCCAAGAGGCACAGGAAAAGATGCTCAACATCACTAATTATTAGAGAAATGCAAATCAAAACTACAGTGAGGTATCACCTCACACCAGTGAGAATGGCCATTATCAAAAAATCTAGAAACAATAAATGCTGGAAAGGGTGTGGTGAAAAGGGAACCCTCCTGCACTATTAGTGGGAATGTAAATTGATACAGCCACTATGGAGAACAGTAAGGAGGTTCCTTACAAAACTAAAAATAGAACTACCATATGACCCAGCAATCCCACTACTGGGCATATACCCTGAGAAAACCATAATTCAAAAAGAGACATGTACCACAATGTTCATTGCAGCACTATTTACAATAGCCAGGACATGGAACCAACCTAAATGGCCACCGACAGATGAATGGATAAAGAAGATGTGGCACATATATACAATGGAATATTACTCAGCCATAAAAAGGAACGAAATTGAGTTATTTGTAGTGAGGTGGATGGACCTAGAGTCTGTCATACAGAGTGAAGTAAGTCAGAAAGAGAAAAACAAATATTGTATATTAATGCATATATGTGGAATCTAGAATATATGGAATCTAAAAAAAAAGTGGTACTGATGAACCTAATGGCAGGGCAGGAATAAAGATGTAGACATAGAGAATGGACTTGAGGACACGGGGTGGGAGGGGGAAGCTGAGGTGAAGTGAGAGTAGCATCGACATATATGCACTACCAAAGGTAAAATAGCTAGCTAGTGGGAAGCAGCAGCATAGCAGAGGGAGATCAGCTCAGTGCTTTGCGATGACCTAGATGGTTGGGATAGGGAGGATGGGAGGGAGGCTCAAGGGGGAGGGGATAAGGGGACATATGTGTGCATACAGCTAATTCACTTTGGTGTACAACAGAAACTAACAGTATTGTGGAGCAATTATACTCCAATAAAGATCTATTAAAAAAATAATAAAAAACATTCAAACTGACAGTTTAATAGATGATGTTTTGCAGAAGATGATAAAATCAAAGAAACAAAAAGGATGATATGCTGAGTGATTTTAGATGTTACGCTCTGAGGAAAACATAATGTCAATCTTAGAGAATCACAGGAAATTATTGGAAGTCCGTGTGTCTTGTCTAATGAAATTCAAACAAATGTATCATGCTACAAGCAAATCACAGGAGGTCTGAAATACTATCAAGAATGAAGGGAACAATAACTTTTTTTTTTTTTAAAGAATTTCACTTTTATTTATTTATTTATTTATTTATTTATTTATTTATTTATTTATTTTTTATTTTTGGCTGTGTTGGGTCTTCGTTTCTGTGCGAGGGCTTTCTCTACTTGCGGCAAGCGGGGGCCACTCTTCATCGCGGTGCGCGGGCCTCTCACTGTTGCGGCCTCTCTTGTTGCGGAGCACAGGCTCCAGACGCGCAGGCTCAGTAATTGTGGCACACAGGATTAGTTGCTTCACGGCATGTGGGATCTTCCCAGACCAGGGCTCGAGCCCGTGTCCCCTGCATTGGCAGGCAGATTCTCAACCACTGCGCCACCAGGGAAGCCCGGGAACAAGTACTTTTTACTTTTTGATTTTCCACCAGAAGTAGCCTGCTGTGAACAAGTGTGTCAGACTATGAGGTCTGCTCACATTGAGAACAATGTCATAACAATAAAATATGTTGCATTGACTTTATTGGAATGAAAGAAGAAACTTTCTAAGTCTAGCTTATGAAATTAGAGGTTGGAAAAAGATATTGACATGAAAAATGCTTGTGGCCAGGTATATGCTAATGGAGAAAATACGGCAGGTTATACAAGAGTGTATAAGACATTATTTTCCCCTAATGTGATTATGCCAGATTTGTGCCTTCCTCAGCTCATAACCTTAATATGCAAAAATGCTGCTTCTGGGAAGTCAAATTTGATAACTTTTTAAGCATTGTACAAAAGATATATATATACATACATATATATTTTGTGTGTGAATTTTTAAAAATGGATGAGCAGATGGGATATTCTTATGTCTGTTCTAAAACCTACATTAAAAACACATCTAGATACCCCATGAGGATCAAGATTAAATGCAATCAAGGCACTTCACACACAAAGACATAAATATTGAAACATATATATATCAAATGAAAAATACATTATGCTAACATCAAAAGCATCTTGGCGTAAATAATTGCATAATTTTATGCAATCTATCTGTGTGGGATGATATTCTAAACCAAGTGGAAATGTTATTAAGGCTATACAATAAAAAAGGATGACTGTACATAAAGTTGCATGCCTAACAGAAGGCCTGTCCCTTTGCTTACAATAAATAACAGTAACTTTGAAAGAATGTTTGATGAATGTAAAATTTTAGCAAAAGATATGGGTACGCTGCTTCAATTTTATGGAAGGCAGCTATGCTTACCACTATACCACAAATGCTGCACTTCAGCTTTAAAATAAAAGTACAGAAATTGGAAATGAATCACTGGATGAGTGTCAGTTATGAGAAACCTGCATATCAAATGGAAAGGAGATTATAGATGCTCTAATTTCACATTTGATACGAAGATATGAAAAATTAAAGTGTCTTTACATTTTGAATTTTTAACTGGAGAAAAGTTATTTTCTATGGATACATCTGATTTACACAAAGCAGCCACTTATTTGACGCGAATATTCTGATTTAAGTCCTGTAGGGATTTCATCAGATATAGTTTTAAGCAGCATGCAATGTCAGTAATTTATAATATAAAATTAACACTGTGTTTGGATCTTCGAAGACTGATTCACAGATTTGCTTAGTGCAGTCCCTTCCAATTTGAACATGGCCTTGAGAAGGCTGTTAGTACTCCCAGTCACCATGGCATCATGTAAAACATTTCAGTGAGTAGCAGTTAATGAAAAATTATTTAAGATCACTTGGTCAAAAGAAATTAGCGTGGCAATTCCCTCCATTAAAAACAAGATAAGTAGGGACTTTCCTGGCAGTCCAGTGGTTAAGACTCCATGCTTCTAATGCAGGGGGCGCGGGTTTGATCCCTGGTCGGGGAACTAAGATTCCACATGCTGCGCAGCACGGCCAAAAAATAAAAGTTAAAAAAAGAAAAAAGGATAAGTAGTAGACTTTGGAAATATTGAATTTGTTTCCACTAAAACCAGGAAAGCAAAATTATCAATTGGTTTTTGCATAAATAAAATATTTAAACTTAAAATATTTTGAGTTTTAATATATCCACTTTCATTTTTCAATGGGTTTTCATGGGCTTCCCTGGTGGCGCAGTGGTTGAGAATCCGCCTGCCAATGCAGGGGACACGGGTTCGAGCCCTGGTCTGGGAAGATCCCACATGCCGCGGAGCGACTAGGCCCGTGAGCCACAATTACTGAGCCTGCGCGTCTGGAGCCTGTGCTATGCGACAAGAGAGGCCACGATAGTGAGAGGCGCGGCGCGCGCACCGCAGTGAAGAGTGGCCCCCGCTTGCCACAACTAGAGAAAGCCCTCGCACAGAAACGAAGACCCAACACAGCCATAAATAAATAAATAAAAAATAGGGCTTCCCTGGTGGCGCAGTGGTTGAGAATCTGCCTGCCAATGCAGGGGACACGGGTTCGAGCCCTGGTCTGGGAAGATCCCACATGCCACGGAGCAACTGGGCCCGTGAGCCACAATTGCTGAGCCTGCGCGTCTGGAGCCTGTGCTCCGCAACAAGAGAGGCCGCGATGGTGAGAGGCCCGCGCACCGCGATGAAGAGTGGTCCCCAATTGCCGCAACTAGAGAAAGCCCTCGCACAGAAACGAAGACCCAACACAGCCAAAAATAAATAAATAAATAAATAAATAAAAGAACATGAATTTCTTTAAAAAAAAAAAAAAAAAAAAGACACCGCTCTTGAGGGGGTCCTGAGAAGCTGACTCATAGGTGGGAGGGGGCCCAGGGCCAGAGTTCTGGGTTAGTGGCGTCTGACCTTAGGGGGGTCCTGGTCCCAGCAACACCTTTCCCCCCAGGTCAGCCTCCTGCACCTCGAATCCCGTGTCTTGGGCTCCCCTGGGCCCCCTTCTAGGACCCCTTGGGAGGATGTGACGAGTGTGGGGATGAGAGGAAAGAGTGGTTCCTCCTAAACAGTCACTGGCTGATGCTCCCCAAATGGCATCAGAGCTCATCACAGTGGCCTTTGGGTACTGCTGGGAGCTACACGGGACAGAGGTCTTACAGGTGGACCTGCTCTCGTGTCCCTGTGGACACATCCTACATCAATCTGACTGGGGCGATTAAGATAATCCCAGGGAAAAGTCTCCATCTCTCTTGAGCTCTCTTTTATGGACCTGCCTCCCTACCCCAACGCCTCAAAAACTCATCCCCAGTGGCTAAAATTAGGCTGCATCTGGTTATAGCCTGGTGACCGAGGTCTAAGACTGAATCACCGGGGAGCCACAGTGAAACACCCCTGGTGGCCAGGATCTGCTAGGGGGCTTTTGTAAAAGGGTTCTTGGGAGAGATGTTTTTCAAGCAAAGGCACACACTGGAGAGGAGACCCAGGTGTCAATCCTAAATTGTCACACCTTGACCCGGCCTGGGCACTGCCAACCCCAAGTAAGAACAAGAACAAGCTGCTTTGGGGTCCTGGAGCAGGAGATGCAGGGGCCGGGATACCTGTGGCAGTGACTGCTATCCGCTCACCGTATGCTGTCTGCAGACCTGGGCCAAGAGGGCCATCTCCCTACACGCCAGCTGCCCATCCCGTCACCCTCCTTCCAAGGGTTCTGACCTCCTGGGCTCAATTTGGCCTTAAGTCCAAACTGCCTGGGCCATGAACTGGGTGGGTGTCCATGCCTCCGAGGTCACTGGCAATGGGGAAGCTCCCTCTTCAGTCAAGAAAAGTGGCCGCCTAAGTAGACCGACGTCTGCATCAAACTCATGGACCTTAAAACAGACTTTTGAAAGAAACTTCCAAACCACATGGCTGGTAATCAGGCATTCGTTTTATTCCTGGAAGCTCACAAACAAGAGAATGGTCCAGGGACAGGCCGCTTCCCTCTTGCTTAGTTACTCTGGAGACAAACTACATGCAGTGGTTTCCATCGCCAGGATGCACACAATTCCCAGGGAGCGCAGGCCAGGCCCAGGGACCTGAAGGGGAAACCGATCTGGAATGGCCTGGCAGTAGGGAGGTAGAAGCACCGTCCAATGTGAGACATGCCACGGGGTGTCCCATCTCCACTGCCATTACACTACTTACTTTGCTGACAAAGGGTCAGAAGTTTTAAAACCACTCACAGCATTAGATATGGGAAAAAAATGTGCTTGGTTTAGTCTTTAGGCATTTGACACCTTAATGACACCACAGCATTCAGCAGTACTTCAGAAGGGTAACTAACTCTCCAAAACCCTTTACTTAACAGAATTGGAACAATTGATTGCAACCTAGTACACAAACTCGAGTGTGCTAAACGCAAGACATACAGAGAGCCATGCTTCTCTTTGGCAGCTCTGGGCAGGGCTGCAGAACGCCCCCCCTGTGTCCTGGCTGAATGGCCAGGGCTGCCAGGGCCTGAGGTCTCCTTCTGCCAGGACACTAGTGCCCAGCACTCAGGAGAGGCTCAGCTCCACTCTGTCACCTCTGGCCCCCAGACCCACACAGTGCCTGAGAAGTCTGGGGCGGGTGAGAGACCTGGTAGCCCTGCAAGATACTTCCTCCTGCCTGTAGCTCCTTCCCTCCACCCACCAGAGGGCTAGGGGGGCAGGGGGTGGGGGTGGGGATGGTCCATAAACGTTACTCCCTTAAGAAACAGGGGCCTGGCTGGGCTGGTTATCGGGGACTGCCCTGCAGGCATCCACTGGAGGAGGGCAGCAGAACTGGGAGATATCCAGGACCCTGCCCCTGTCCAGATATCTGGACCCCAGGGAGGCGGGAATAGAGCATGGGAAGGCAGGGCCCGCCCCTTAGGCCCCAGGCTGCCGATGGTCACCAAGGTCTCCAGACACTCTGGGCTATGCGGGCGGCGGTCAGGCTGCCCAGGGCTGCGGGCACCAAGTCCGGCCCCTCAGCAGGCGCCCGGCTCAGTTCAGCCTCGGGGACCTCCTCCAGGTCGGAGGACGGGTCGTCCCCGGAGCCCCGGGGGCTGGGCAGTGGGGACCCCAGGGCGCCTCCTACTGGCCAGTTGCTCCGCCCATGGGCTCCCGGTGGCCCGGACAGGGCGTCCCCCAGCAGATCCCGGAAGCTGCTGCCCTCGCGCAGCGGCATGGACTCTAGCAGGTGGTTCAGGAGCTCGGCGGCGACGGTGGCGTCGATTGCCTGGCACGTAGACACGAACGTGTGCACCTCGTGCATGCACTGGATGTAGCCGGCGGCGAAGCGCTCGCTTGCTTCCGCCTGCAGCTGCCCGCGTTCTGTGTTCAGGGGTGGGAGGGGAGACGGCCGCGCCCGGTTCGGTGAGCGGCAACTGATTGCTGTGGCCTGGCCCGCCCGGCCCGCGGGGGCAAGGCTCACCCAGGAGACGCGGGGGGCGCGCCCTGCTCCAGGAGGGGAAGTCCTCGGTCCCGGGCAGGGGCAGGCCAGGCGAACGCGCCCCGCGTCCCCGCCCGCGCGCCCCGCCGCCACTCACCGCGCGCCCGGCCCCGCAGCGCGCCCTGCACGCGCCGCACCGTGAGCTCCAGCACCTCGGCGTTCTCCAGCTTGGCCTGCACCTGCGCCGGCGGGAGCGCCCGGTGGGGAGGGTCGGTGAGGCGAGGCCGGACGGCGACCCCCGCCCGCCCGCTCGCCCGCAGCCCCTGGGCGCCCGCCCGCCGGCCTCACCTCGGCGCCCGCCAGCAACAGCCGCAGCTCCTGCAAGCTCTCGTTGATCCGCGCGCGCCTCTTCTTCTCCACTAGGGGCTTCCGGGCCTGCGGGAAGCGAGCAACTGAGCCCCGGCGCTGCGCGGCCCCCCGCCCGCCCATCCGCGGCTACAGCCAGCACCTTGCGGTCCCCCCGCGCCTCGCAGCCGTCCTCATCCTCCCGGGCCGCACGGTCCCGGCCGGGCGCCAGGAGCGGAGCCATGACCTCCACCGCCCGGAGCGCAGCGCGCCCGCGCCCCTAGCAGCACAGCGGCCCTCAGCCGCCGCCGCCCTCGCCCCCTGGCGTCTTACGCCGCGTCCTCACGCCTGCAGCGGCGCCCGCCCCTTTTATAGCGCCTTATTTGCATCTCAAGGCGCCGATTGCTCGTGAGAGCCAATGGCAGAGGCGTGCTTTGTCTGGCTCCGCCGCCGGGGTCGGCCGGCAGCTGGCGGGGCGTGGCCTGCGGCCGGGGACTCGGGGGGTCCAGCCGCGCCTCCGCGCCACCCCCGCATTGTGGGGCACCGGAGGGGGCGATGACCCGGAGAGCTGTGGCCCTGGGTGCGCTTGTTTCCCTTCCTACCCCAAGCAAGGCGCCCAGGTCTGCGGTGCGTGCTAGCAGGGGCGCATCCATCTGCCCATTCATTCATTCACGCTTGACTTCGTTCACCGAAGGTGCAACAGGAGAGGAACGCTCCTGCTCGAGTGCCGGGGTCCTGGCGGCCAGAGCCACAGCAAAGGCCGCGGTCTCCGGGCCTGGAGGGAGCTACAGGTCCGGGCTGGGGTGGCTGCAGAGCCCCAGGGAGGTGAGGGCCCCTAGGGCAGCGGGGGTGGGAGCGGGCCCTTGGCCCCAGCGCGTTTCTTGCGGACTTGTGGATCCTGACATCCGAACGTCGACACCGCCTTCAGCCCGCTCAGGGATCCTAGTGGGGCGGGGTCCGCAGGCCCGCTCGCACCTCTCCATCTCTAGGCTCTCCTTCTCGGGTCATCCTCTGTCCCCACAGGCCGTCTGTTCTCTCCTGGTCATCATCGCCCTCAGCACCGGAGTTCCCCTCATCTCCTTCTCGTCCCCTTTGCTCCCCGACCCCTCTTTCACTTCCCTTTCCCCCCTCAGCACCCACCGCCGCCCTCCCTTCCCTGCCCGCCCGCCCCGCAACCCACGTTCTCTGATTCCCACCCCCGCCCGCCCTTCCCTGATCCCCAACCCGAGCTCGCCCTTCCCTGATCCCCGCCCTCCCTGCCCAACCACCCTTCCGCGCACCCTTGTTCGTTCGACCCGGCCCCCCTCCCCGCCTCCTGTCCCCCTCGTCCCCCTCCCCGTCCCCCCTCGGCTCCCTTTCCCCCCCCAGCCCTCCCCCCACTCCCCGCCCGGCTGGCGGAGGCCGCCGTCTGGTCCCCGTAACTTGATGCCCGTGACAGTTGGCAGCTGCAGCCGCTTCGGGCGGAGAAAAGCGGCAGCCTAGCCAAGAGCGACAGGTGTTGGCCGCGCCTTTGTCTCTGCCGCTTTGTCACTCGGGCGGGAGCTAGCGGTGGGTGCGCCTGTGTCCGCCAGACGACCGCCAACCCCACGGCTGGCCGCCCATCTGCTGGCCCAGCCTCCCTGAGGGTGGGGTGCGTGGGCGGTGGGGCAGCTCCCTGGGGACCCCAGCCTGGCCGCAGCCCCATCGGCCTAGGTCCACGGCGTCTCCTGGCACAGCCAGAATACCAGTTTGCCTTCAGACCGTGAAGCCTTTGCCCACACAGCGCCTTACACCTGGAACACCCTGGGATCTCCCTTCAGTGGCTGTTTCCTCACTGTTCAGGTCTCAGCTTCCCTGTCCATCCACCCAGCGGGAGTGGACCTGCTCTAGAGTAGCGCTGCACCTTTACCCAGTCCTCCGCTTCCCTCCCGGGACTGGGATTGTCAGGGTCTGGTCTGTGCCCCTCCAGGTTCCAAGCATCCCTGGGGGTACAGTCTGACCTTGGACCCCTTATCTACCCCCAGCACAGAGCCTGGCCTAGCAGAAGCGCTGGGTAGGTAGGGAAATTGAGAGAGTGTCCCAAGCCTGGCTGGAAGGCAGCAGGGGAAAGAAAAATCCAGGGACTGCAGTGTGGTGGGGTGGTAGGCCTAGGCCACAGCCACCCACCTGTGCCCCCAGCCATCTGAAGATGGATCTGGCAGCCCTTCAGGTGACTGTTTCACTTCAGCTCCCCGCCAGTGGGACCTCCGTAGGTAGGGCAAGTTTGGTGAGTGGCTTGATGGTTCCCAAAGTCACCTCACTGACCTCTATAAGTACCTGGGAACCCCTTCTGCTGATTCTCACCTGGCTGTCTCTTTGCTTTTCTGTGAGCAGGGCCCGGAGACTTCCCCAGCCCTGCACTGTTCACCCAGGTATGAACCTACTCCTTTCCTTCCATCACCCTGTGTTGTCCTCAGTCTCCCCCACAAGCCAGAAAGCTTAGCTCTCTTCCTCCCATCCTCCCCTGCCTGGTCAGAGACCTGACTACCCTTCCCCCGTACTCCTAGTGGAGGGACTGACAGAGTGGGGGAGGGGCTTGAGTAGTGAACCCCAAGAGAGCCGATAGACGGCCTATAACTTTACTTTTCCTCACCATTTAGCCATCACCCCAGGGAAGGAGATCCCACCCCCACCCCAAGAAACTACAATTAAGTTTCTACTACTCTGGGGAACTCAGATATGGAAAAATAAACTCAGTGATATTTCTTGTACTCTGATTCATACCCCTCCCGTTATTGATTATATTGTTTGAATAAGATCAAACAAGTATTTTAGAATGCTCTCCCTGAAAGGCAGTTTGTATTGGAACAGGATGATCAGGGCTCTGGGGAAGGCCTCTGGGAAAAGACTATTAATCTTTTCCTGATTGGATGGGGAACTGAATGTGGGAGGTGGAGGAAGAATGATAAAGGCAAATGGTGCAAGCAAAAAATGAAAGGCAACTAGGAACTCCGGGAAAAACAAAAAGCTGCTGTAGAAGAGAAGTGTAATCTTAGCGCTTACTTGGCCCAGTAGCCAATTCTTTCACAGTCAGAACAGCGTAACACTGTTCATAGGGTTTCAACATTTTAGAGTCAATCTATAGAAAAGGCAAGGAAGGCTTAATTATGGTTACAGGATATAAAGTTGCTATGTAAAAACAAAAGGACAGATGACAGTTGTCAGGAGAAGGGAGGAGGCTGAAGCATGGGCTAGGGACCTCATAACCCTTGTCTTACATGGGGTGGGGGGATTGAGGAATGCTGTCTAGAGTTAAGGATGGAGAAATTAAGTGCTGGGATATGCCTCAGTCTGACCAAGTACCCTTGGGGAAGAAAGTATAGGGATAGAGCAGGGAGTGTGAGTCAGCAAAATCCTTCTTGGTTAGACTGGAAGTTGCCCAAAGCCTCATCTTCGAAGTCAGCCTCCATTTCCTTGAGTGCGCCCATTGGCTGGCTGGCTTGGCCTTTTCCTCCCAGAAGCCTGGCTACTCCGTCTCAGGACCACCACACCCTTTCTTTCTCCTTTGCATGGCCTCCCCTAGCAGACACAATTCCTGCCATTTGCCCCTTGGACTGATCCCCCCTTCAAAGGTTGCCTGAGCACAGACTTCCTGAGCATTTGGGCTCTTTGATCCCCTCATATCCAAAAACAGAGGCCAACAGAGGCTGGGCAGGGCTGCAGTGGCCACAGGGGGACCAGTTAGCGGCAGGGGTGGCGAGCCATAAATCCGCAGGGAACAAAGACAGTGGCCAGCCTATGGATGTCCAGGCCCCTTGTGGGCAATCAGCCCAGGGGCTTGGAGAAGCTCCTTTTGGTTTAGAAATAAGGGGAGGGCATGCCCTTGGGGATATATGGTAGATAAAAATGCAGTTAAGAGCCCCCGAAGGCACTCAGACGTTCAGTGCAACAGCCATATCTGGCCACTTAGCGGGTTTGCAGAGCCCTCCATGCTCACTGGGAGGACTTTGCCTCCCCAGCCCCCAATCACCACTTGGATTTAGGCAGCCAGGACAGGAAGCGGCGTCGAGCCCTCCCTCCTGCTCAGGGAGCTTCTGGAAGGCTGGGCACCAGGGCCAGGATCCATTCATCTCCCTGCTCCGACACCACAATACGGTCCTGGTGTGAAAAGTGGGGTGTGGGGGGGGAAGCAGGCCTCCACTGTTTTGACCAGGCCCCGCACGACTTCATCGCTGTGGAAGGCGGGACTGGGGGGTGGCGTGGGAGGAGACTGCCGCGCTGCCTGTATCGCCTCTGATGGAGACGTGAGGTCCTTTAGACCACTCCGCCGTCAGCCCCGTGGCCAGCACACAGGCAGCCAGCCCAGGTGAGACAGACTACCCTGGAGGAGGCAGGAAGAGAATGGAGCAGGTGCCTGGGGTCACCGCAGAGTGGACGGGGCACCAGGGGCTGAGCTGAGTGGCCCTACTCCCCATCTGTGAGTGAAAAACCATGGGGGAACGGGACTCCAGGATTAGATCTACATCGTTGGGAGTTCACTGGGGTGGGGCTGCATGTCAGAGAGACACACAGAGCCAGGAAGGGACCAGCGAGGGGCACCCTGTGCAGGGGAAGAGGTGAGGGGGGCCTTTGTGACAGAAGAGTTCCTAACCCAGAATTTCTAGGGTTCTTTCTTTTAAAAAAAGATTTTGATAATCTTTGATCTCTATTCAGGTTCCTGTTCCTCTGTGCTACATTAAAAATACACACAAATAAAAATAAAAATATACTTGCTTTATTTACCAATTTTCTAAAAGGCAAAAAGTCATAAAAAGACACAAGCAGTCCAACAAACATATTGCACTGGGTGAAGAAAGTCTGGTTTGCGCATAAACAAACCACTTGTCCAGCAAGGCTTAACACGTCATTTACACAGACTCTGAGAGCTTATTTACATATCTTTTTAGGAATATATTAAAAAGAAGGCTCAGTTTAAAATCGAGAAGAAGTTTTTTATAACACCCGTGTAAGCACACATACTAACGAAAATGTAAGACCCGATGCGTGGCACCGTGTAAACAATTTCACAAAATGCTCCTGCTGTCAACTTCTCAGCACACGTCAAAGCTACGCAGCAGTTATCAATGAATATACGTAAATGGTAAGATAATGCTGACGGTAAACATTCTTAACAGGAGAGAACGTGTTGGCAGTCTTGTGTTTAGGAAAAGTCAATGCAACTTTGACTCCCATCTAATCCCTTAATGATCTGACTTTAGTGGCAGGAAGCAGTTTGTAGCATCTAGTCTGCACACAAATGCATAGACTACACCTTGTCTTGGGTATCTGCAGGTGATGTTGCTTTGTAAATTAAAAAAAAAAAAATTAAACTTTCTGTGTTCGAGTTTATGAAAAATAGGATTTATATTCAGGCATAAAGTGGTTTTACTATGAAAACCAACTGGATTACAAGGAGACTTCACCTGTTCTAGTAGCTGCTTCTCCATCAAAGAACAAGGGAAGCTGCCCCCTTTTAACTTTCTACAGACGTAATGCAATTGTAAGTCAGTTGTTTCATCACTGGCAGCTTCTCATTCACCCTAGGGACCAATGTAACATTTTTCCAGACAATCTTTGGGATAGACGATGCAATACGAGGTTTTGCAAAAAGTTGGGCCGTCTGGTCTCACTTTTCCCCAAGTGTCCCATTCACCTGAAAGTGCCAGCGACACCAGTGGACCTCACCACAGAGACCGGAAGTCGCACCAATGAGGTCAGGTTCGTGAAAAGAATGAGGGTCAGTGTTCCAGCCCAGGTGTGGTGGGAGCGGTTAGCTCACGGCACCCTGGAAAACACAGATGCAGCCACTAGCTAAGTCAGGAGAAAACGCTGGCTTGGCTGGGCCAGAGCTGATGTCTGGGAAGTGCCAATCAAAGAATAAGTACGAGTGGGTCCCAAGTGTGGCGATCAAAGCCTGGTTTGCAGAGGGAAGTCACAGTAAGGGGATGACCGACAATGTGTCTTTTATCTACATATTGGCTACCCCGGTCTGAAAAGGATACGAGAATGATGTGAAATATACAGAAGGGTCTGTGTATCTCTGAGGACGTGTATTTCTGTGATGGAGTTGGTCACACAAACCACTAGGCTTCTTTAGTCCAGAGCGAGCATTTCAACTTCGTTCACCCCAAACTTAAGCTCCGTCAGATGAAATGTTTGCTGCTACCACACTTGAAGCTGAAGCTGCTGGTCTGCCAAACTACGCTTCACGCCATTTAACGCAAAACATTTTGAAAGAAAATTAGCAGAGGCTGTGATCTCCACTTGGTATGTTTTAAAAGCATCTAGTCTGACTAAATAATTTAGATAAAAAGCAGCCCCCCAGAGAGGACATAATTTGATCTGACCCAAACACACCCTGGGGAAGCTCTGAAAGGCCGGCCCCTCAGCTTGGAGTCACCTGTGGCATCCCAGCTGTTGGTCACAGCCCGGTGCGATGCCTCGGGACCGCCCACGGGGAGCCAGCAGACACCGGCGCTCTGGCTGAGAGCACTCGGCCGCTTCCCCGACACAAGGAGGGAAGCAGCCTTTCTCAAGTTAAACAATGATGAAAATCTCCTCCCCTGTCCCCGAAAACTCCATATTTATATTTTAAATACAGAAAACTATTTCTTCCCAAACTTCTCCTACCCTCCATGGTTTTAAATCACCCCTTCGGAAAACGATGGGTTTTTTTTTTCTAAAACAAAAAAAGCCATGTAAGTATATCCGTCCATTTCATTAGACACACAGGTGAAGACCCTCCCTCTCCTCAGAGCACCATCTAATGTACGCCACTGGCTGTCCCGCTGCGGGGGTTACGTCTGCCCTTCGTTTCTGTGACTCAGGGAGGGTCCGTTTTCCTCTTCGGTGGTGTCGGTCGTTCCGCTGAGTCCCAGAGTAGGGGTAGCTTCCTCATACCGCACGCAAATGTTGTCTTTTCCCTTGTTTTCACAGCAAACGCATTCCTTAAAAGAAAAAATGTAAATCAGTAACAAAAATGAGATCTTTAGTACGAAAAAGTAGTTCAAGCTGAGAGAGGTGCAGGTGATCAGGTGTCAGCCGTAAGGCTGCTGGAGGGCGAGCAGGTGCCCCTGGACGTGGGACCCCTGCCTGCTCTCCAAGGAGCCAGAGCTCTTCCCAAGGGGTCCCCGCTCCCAGCTCCCCAGGCCCCTCCCTTGTCTGAGAGGTGGCTGTGCATAGCGAGGGGACAGCATCAACCAGAGGCTCTAGTGCCAGCTCCTCCTCTTTCTGCCTGTGGGCCATGGAGTTGCTACCTACCTTCTCTAACCTCAGTTTTCTAATCTGTAGAATGGGATAACAACAACGTACTGTCTCATTTGTTCATTTCCCAACTATCTGTTAAGCACCTATCGTGCTATCGTGTTCCAGGCACGTTCTAAGCACTGGGAGTCAGCAGTGAACAAAGAGGAAAATCTGTGTCCCAGTGGAGGTGATCTCCTAGTAGCCAAATGAGAAATGCTCCACAGTGTATTAAAAGATGGGAAGTGCGGGGCTGACGTGGAATGAGGCATGTGAGGACGTCTGTAATTTTATTGACGTTCAGAAAAGGCCACTGAGAGAGTGACTGTGGTGGTTTTCAAATACGCCCACAAATTCTTTGACACCCCTTCCTCAGAAGGTGGAGGACTGGACTCAGTGACCTGCCACTAACAAAGAGGAGGTGATGCAGGTGACATGTGGGTTGTAACAGGCACTGCAGCCCCTCGGTCCTCTCTGGGGAGGCCAGGATCACGTCATGAGGACACACAAGCAGCCCGATGGACAGATCCACACGGCAAGGAACTGAGGCCTCCTGCCAACAGCCAGCACCAACGTGCAGGCACATGAGGGAGCCTCCTTGGAAGGGGATCTTCCAGCCACCATCCTGTCTTCAGATGGCACGAGCCCCGGCCAATATCTCACCTTCGACCTCAGGAGAGACCCTGAGCCAGAACCACCTAGCCAAGTTGCTCTTAAATTCCCAACCCAAAGAAACAGTGGGAGATAATAAATGATTATTATTTTAAGCTCCTAAGTTTTGGGGTTATTTGCTATGTAGTATTAGATAAATAACACAGCAGCATGTGAAAAAAAGACTTGAAGGAAGCCGGAGTGAGCCACGTGTCTGTCTGAGGAAAGAGGATTCCAAGCAGAGGGAAGGGCAGGTGCAAAGGTCCTGAGGCAGAAGCCTGCTCGATGATTTCAGGGAACTGGAGAGGAGGGAGTGAGGGGAGATGGGAGCTGTGGGGAGGGGGTGTCATTTTAATGGCTTTGCAGCAATTTATTCTGATTGAGAAGGGGCACCGCTGGAAGGGCTCAGAGCTGAGGGGTGACATGATCTCACTGTAGGGGACAAGGGGGAACAGAGTGCAGCGGGGCAGATACTGTGACAATCAGGTGAAGCAGCACTGTGGCGTGCACCGGGGTGGTGATGCTGGAGGGGATGGGAAGGGGCTGGTTTCCAGCCACCCTGAAGGTCAGGCCAGTAGGACCTGCTAGTGGACTGGATGCGGCACGAGAGGAAGAGAGTCCAGAGGTCTGTGGCCCGAGCAAGAGGGGTGACGGAGTCGCCCTCGAGTGGGCGGGCTGGTTCTCTCTGAGCATAACCAGGACAGCAGATGAAGTTCAACGGAGGTGGACGCTAGGGAGCCTCGGCACGGAGACGCCACTCTCGGTCAGGAGGAGAGAGCTGACAGCGCCAGAGAGGGTGTAGACAGAAGAGGAAGGTGCAAACCCTGAGCCTGGGCGCGTCCACACTGACGGGGACAAGAGCGAGGGGCCAAGGGGCCGGGGCCAAGGGAGGGGCGCTCTCAGAGGAGGGGCCGGCCGTGGCGGAATGCCGCTAGTGGGTCGGTTAGGGTGAGGGTGGAGATGTCAGTGGATTCAGCTGCTGGACGTGGAGGCCTTGACGAGAGCAGCCTCCCGGGCAGTGCTGGTATGGGGGTGCTCTGGGGGGAGCGGGGGAGAGGAGCTGGGGTACGGAGACACCTTTGGGACCCTCGAGAAGGAACAGAGACAGGAGGGGCAGCCTGGCGAGAGTGGGAGGGAGGGTGGTGGGGACCTGCTGTCCCCCTGTTACTTAATGGTCTACGTGGATGTTGAGGGTTTATGACAGAGGAAGTGTGTGTGTGTGTGTGTGTGTTTTCACTGGAAACAGAATTGAAAGAAAAAAAATTCAAATTTCAGCATGTGATTGAGACGAGATATTTAGGAGACCCTTTTGGAAACAGTGTTGAAAAGCCATTGGAAGACAGTTCTTTGAAGGGAACCTAACAGTGTCGTGGTATTTTTTTTTAATGCACTTTTGATCTTTGAAGTTTTAAATGTACAGGACGGTCGCAAAGACAGCACAGAGCGTTCTCATCACAGTGCCTCTTAATGCAAAGTCAGGACAGCCGTCCCAGAGCTCACCGCCGCGCCGAGGGCCGCGGGCAGGCCGCCCGAGCGCATCCACGGGTGCACGTCCTGCAGCTCCCGCTTCTGCCTGTCCGTGAACCTGGGCTGGAGCCTCTGCAGCACCTTCAGCTTCTCCCTGTCCTCCTGCAGGACCGTTTCTGGATTTCTTCATGAGATATTGAGAAATAGGGAAGCTTTAGAACGTCTCAAGGGCTTTTTTTTTAAAGAATATGCCCGTTTTCTACCAACACTTCCAGTATTGATCATGTAACTTTAGATGATTTTGTTTAAATTTCCTTTCCATTTAAAATAAATTACCCTATTTAAGGTAACTTCATCTCTCTAGTAGATAATCTGTAGTTTTTCTGTGAAGATGATACACCGAGTTCTGATTTTCATTTCACTTTAGCGCAGCCGTGGGAGCCGGGTATGTGCAGACACTTGGTTCTGTGCCCGGGAGGTTCTCACCAGCGAGGTGGTAGGTAGACAAGCCCTCCCCTGCCACCTGCCGACACTGGCCTGCCCCGCAGCAGTCCTGGAGACGGTGTCCTGGGCTCCCCTGGCCCAGAGGCCTGGCTGCTCTGAGCCGCAGGGTTAATCCGTCCTTCCTCCCCCCCCATCTCCCTCCACCGAGGGGGCACTGTGCAGGGGTAGGGACCCTGATGGCTTCCAGGTTCCCTGGAGTGGTCAGAGCTGAGGCACAGACCCAGGTCCCTACAGAGCAGCCAGCAGCCTTGGGCTGGTCACCCACCTTGACTCTTGGTTTCTGCATCTCTAAGACAGACAGACAGACAGACAGACACACAGACACACACAAACACACACACACACACACACACACACACACACACATCACTGACCACATAGGGTTGCTGGCAACAGAGCAAAAGAGACGACATTGGCACGAGTACTTTGTAAACGTCTTGTGACACCGTGGCGGGTCCCCAGAGCCCATCATCCTGGAGGCCTGTAGCAGGTCACTCTGCGGGCTCTGTGCGGCCAGCGGCACCACCTAGAGGGGCCCTGCTTCTATCTGTGCACTCAGCTCAATCTGAGATAAGGCTCCCGAGGGAAGGCCTCTGGCCTTGTGGTTCTGGGGAATCCTGAACCCAGCCCGCCACCGTCCCGAGCAGGCGGCGAACGGTTACCGCGAAGGCATCTGGTACGCCATCATGACGCTGTCGTCCGTGTCGGCCACGAGCAGCCGGACGGGGTCCTGGAGGACGTACTTGAGGCGCTCACTCTCTTCCACGTCCACCTTCGCTTTTGCTTTGTGGTTATTCTCTGAGGAGTCGACGCTTCCAAAATACTTGCTGGTGTGACTTGTGTTGCTGCTGCCTTTGAAAACACAAAGCGTGGCAGGTCAAAACCTTGACTACTGCACTGACCTTGCACACTGTGTTCGTGTAAAGGAACGGCAATATTAGGGAGTGGAAGAGTTTTATCTGGTAACTGGTGCCTGGGGTGGTGGATCTTCCCTTCTCTTTCCAATTCTCGAATTGTCTGGATAATTTAAAAACGGGACATCAGCTGGTACCATGGAGGTGGTTCTCTCCTGGCGAGGCCCCGAGGAGTCCAGGTGGGGCTGTATCTTGGAAGCCGTGCTCTTCTCTCCCAGGCTCGCTGCCTCCGGACTAAGCCAGGCCACAGAGAAGCTGCCCCTGTGAGTGGCAGGTGGCTGTCCCGGAGCGCCCCCCGGCAGGCCTCCCGCAGGGAGAGGGGCCCGCTCACCTCAGGGAAGCGGGGGTCTTACAGTCTGGGGAGAGCGTGTGCTCTTCCCGTGGGGCGGTCCCAGATCACACCTGAACGACCCTGGTGGGTCCACACGCTAGGTTCTCACCAGGGGACCTAACTCAGGAAGGCGAGCCACTGCCAGCCCTCCTGGCACACCCGGGGAGCCCCAGGGACAGTCCACCCAGGGCCAGCTGGGGTGGGGGCCTGCAGTGCCGCTGAGGTCGAGAGTGACGGGTAGCAGAGGGAACTGGGACGGGCCGGGGCTGCCGTCCGCACAGGTGGAGCCAGGTAGGAGGAGCCCAGGGGCCTGTCTGAACTGCCGTGGGCTCCGAGGAGCCGCTCGGGGTGCAGCTGGAGGCCTGGACGCCGGGAGCCAGGCTGCACCTGACGCGGGACCCCCGCCCAAGTCAGCCTGCGGCTCTGGGGTGACTGGCTCCCTGGGGTGCGGGGAGTCAAGGACACCCAGGTGTACCACGTGAGGCTCTTCCAAACACACCTAACACCTCCCACCCCGCCCCGACTCCCAGGTGCTCCCAGCACCACCTACGTACCTGCCCCGCCTCTGGATGCGTCGCAGCCCAGCGAGCCGGGGCCCAGGGAGCAGGAGGTGGCGGAGGCCCCGCTCCCAGACGGGGCTGAGCCCGTGGCCGAGCAGAGGTCCTCGTGCAGCAGGAGGCGGAGCAGGCCACTGGACGCGGACAGGGCGTCGCTGCTCTGGGCGTCCTTGGGCTTGTCGCACTTTGGGAACAGGGAGGAGACACCAAGTCAGGCGTCTTGTCTGCACCAGACTCTCAGGGACACAGCGGGTGCGCCCTTCCTTGGACCGCTGGCCCTTCCTTCACGTGCCACGTGCGCAGACCCCGTGGTTACTGGGACCACAGCGGGACTCTTGGTGGTGGGATGGATGCCACCTAATTAAATTTAATTTGGGGAGAGTCCCACTAAAGACGGCAGCTCTCGGATCCCCGCGGGGGAAGCCTTACGCTTGTTCCTCCGCCACGGCGGGCAAGTGTCTTCGACAGCACCCCAAAGCTGCTCCTCACAGCGGCAGGGTTCTGGCTTCCCGGCTCCCGCACCCCCAGAGTGGGGACGGGCTTGGGCATGAGGGGGGCCTGGCCTGGGAGCACCCCAACCCTCCAACCCTGGAACCCAGACTGCAGGCCCGGGAGGCAGGAGGGCAGCAGCCGTGCTGGGACAGCCACCCTGCTGCCACCCGCTCTCCCAGGAGCACGGGCAGGGGAGCCCCGCGCAGCTCCTTCCCCGGAGGGCCCACGGATCACACGCCAACGCCCCTCCAGACTTGGGAGGATGGGCACCCACGGCACTGGTTTCCAGCTCCCTCCTGGCCCTGCTCCCTCACCGTGAGCCCCTCTGCTGCCGGCTGCCCTCCAAGGAGCCTGACTGTGCTTTACCCTCCGTTCTGACCTTGAGCCTGACTGTGCTTTACCCTCCGTTCTGACCTTGAGCCTGACTGTGCTTTACCCTCCGTTCTGACCTTGAGCCGGACTGTGCTTTACCCTCCGTTCTGACCTTGAGCCTGACTGTGCTCTACCCTCCGCTCTGACCTTGAGCCTGACTGTGCTCTACCCTCCGCTCTGACCTTGAGCCGGACTGTGCTCTACCCTCCGCTCTGACCTTGAGCCGGACTGTGCTCTACCCTCGAAGCACTCACTGAGAGCCTGCGGGCCCGCGACGAGGAGTCACGAAATCACCTGTGGCTGTCTGGGGCCTGCGTCCACCATCAGACAACCCAGCTCCCTTTTTCCCTTCAGACCCCAAGACAACAAAAACCGGTCTACCCTGATAGGGTCCTTTACCTGGAAAACGTCACTTCCTAGCACATGTGTTTATGTCGGAATTGAAATGCTTTGGTAGTAACCTCCGTGCAGGGACCACCTGAGGTGAGGGTGTCTGTGACCCGCCCGCGGCGCCACAGTTCGCCACCTGCCTTAGTTAGACAAAGGGCATCGGGAGATCCTTACGGCTGGCGGTGCCTCGGGCCGCCGGTCCCAGGCCGAGCCAGGCTTGCAGTCGGGCCCCGTGGTCCCCGCGGCCGCAGAGCCGCCCTCAGGGGCCTCCTCCAGCTGCAGCAGGTTGAGCTGCAGGGGCGAGCTCCCGCGGGACTGGAAGAGCGGTGGCGAGGTCCTGCCTGCGGGCCCCGCGGCTGAGGGCGGGGCGGCCTGGGCGGCCACGGGCGGCCCACGCTCTGCCGGGGGACACGCGTGCGGCTGTTCGGGGGATGAGGTCCGACCAGGGAACTCGGGCTGCGAGGCAGGAATCACCTCGGACGGCAAGTTCGGCTGGCCGGGGAAGAAAGCGGGGGGCAGGCTCGGGGTCACCGGGGAGAAGGAGCCGCTGGGTAAGACCAAGGCCACGACCGGGGCCAAGGGGCCGGCAAACGATGGGGGCTGGACCGCGAACTCGCGCTGCGTGTCCACGGGCAGTGCCAGGCCGGCGTGGGGAGCTCCGGGTGCCGCTGCCACGGTCCCTGGAGCTGGCACTACCCCTGGGGCTGGAAACAGGGGCAGGGAGTAAGCGGGCACCGGGGCGGGGAAGGGCATCGCGGGGCAGCTGGACTGGGACGTGTCTGACGGTGACCAGGCTGTGGCATTCAGGCCCACCAGCGGCAGCCGCTGGGGCGGGGGCCCTCCGGACCCAGTGCTCCCCGAGGAGTCTCGAGGCTTGACCCGTCTGGACTTAAGTTTTCTGTTCTTCCCGTTTTTTTTCCAAGATGAATCTATTCCGGAGGTATTTCTTAGTCCGGGAGCAGCTAAAATAATGGGAAAACAACAAGAGTTAAAATGTAAAAATTATGTTATGTTTCCCGTTACGTCAATTCTCAGAGGTTTGTAGAGCCTCAGAAACCGGAAGGCACCTCCCAGTTCAGCAGTCAGGCCCACCCTCCCCATCGCCAGCCTGGGGATCATGGGGCCACCATCCGGTCTTCCCGGATCCTCAGTAAAGTGAGAAAAATCAGGGCAAAACGTTAGGTTTTCATAAAACTAGATTCAATCCATTTAAAGGACCACCCTTTGTTGCAAGATCACATTCCTTGCTTTCTTCTCATATTAAAATGCCGTTTCTTTCATGAAGTAATAGTGATAAGTGGTATTAAGAAGGTTTTATTGGTCCAAAACAGTAGGAAAGCTGGCAAGTCGATGCTATTCCCCAATGGTGGTTTGTGAAATCTTAAAGGCAGAACCACTGATCTCATCTAACCTTATTTGTCAATTTTACGAGCTTTATCATTGCTGTTCCTTAAAAAGAGATGTTTCCTGCTTAGTAAGCTTGTGATTCCAGCCCAGTGAAGTCAAAGGGCCGAAGGAACGCTCGCCCTTGGAACCAAGGTCTTCCTCTCTGATGATGAGTGTTGCTGAGAGGGCCTTTCTCAGGAGGCTGGAGGGGCTCCACCCAGTGACATAAGGGACCCTGGGCATGTCCCCCCCACCTCCCCTGGGCACCGGCCGGCGCTGGGAGTACTGTGGGCTCAGGGCTCACACTGAGCGGGGGTGGAGGGCGGGGTGGGCAATGGGACGGGTCCCAGGAACCTCAGCTTTTCCTCTCCTGTCACAGAGGGTAACTCCGGGCTCCTGCAGCAGGTGTGTGAGGACATCCCCTGCCGGCCGTGCCACATGCTAAAGGCAAATGGGCCAGCCCAAAGCAGACTGCTAAGCGGGTGGAGGTTTTGCCATTCAGCCTCTCTGCCTGGTGTTCTTCCTACAGGAAATCTGTCCCCTACTGGGACCCGGAGCTACAGCACTGGGCTCCTGGGATGCCACGCCAGGGTCTGGGCAGGGCTGCTGCGGACAGTTGTGCGGTCTGTGCGCTGCACACAATGCGTGGCCAAGGGGGCAAGAGGGGGCTGGAATTCTGCACCAAGCCGGGGCTACAGTGGTGTGGGCACCGTTTCCTGATTTCCACAGAGGTTCCCGATGCGCTGGCCGTAACCCTGGGTCTGGGGAGGAAGGGGGAAAGGAGGAGAGGAGAAAAGATAAACTCCTTAAGGAGCGTGTCAGCCTCTCACTTCTGGGACATTTGTTTCGGTGTGTCTGCCCAGAGACCAGGGGGAGTTGGGTCCTCGTGGTGTGTGTCCCCTGGGCTCACTAGCTCTCAGCTCTGATCCCTGTGTCGCGGCCTGGGAGCCCAGGGAAGAGGCGGCATCTCTGATCAGCTAGCTCGGCCTTGTCCGTGGGGCCTGGGAAGGTGGCTGGGGGTTGGGAGTCAGGCTCCTGGACCAGAAAAGGGGCAGGGAAGCTCATCTGTTCCACTTCATCCCTTGCCCGTTGACCACCTGATGGCCCTCAGCCTAAAGGGCAGCTTCACGCACCCCTGGGTTCTGTCGGGCTTGGAGTCTGCAGCCTGGCCCTGAGGCCAATCCGCCAGGAGTGTACGTGCTCTGGGGAGAAGGGCGCCATTCCCTCCTACGGTGTCGTCCGGGGCTCCCTCCTCCCTCAGGAGCCGTCAGTGCCGTGCTCCTTCTCTGGGCAGTGCATTGGCCCAGCTGGTCCTCTGAGGGTCCTGTCTGGGTGGGAAGGTGGGGTAGGGTCTCTTGCTCCTCAAAGTCACCCAGGCAAGAAATGTCTGACACGGCAGCATTGCAGCTGCCCGCCCTGCATTCCACAGGGGGCCGGGCTGGGACTGTCACCACTATTTACAGCACTGCTCCCTTGGGAACACAAAGTGACATCCTTGAGAGCATCACTGGTCAAGTTCCAACAGCTTCTTACAAACCCACGTGTCCCAAACTGGGGACATTTCGCCTTCTGAAAGCAGCACTAGACTCAGCAGCATTAAGAATAAGTTAAAGGGCTTCCCTGGTGGCGCAGTGGTTGAGAGTCTGCCTGCCAATGCGGGGGACACGGGTTCGAGCCCTGGTCTGGGAAGATCCCACGTGCCGCGGAGCAACTGGGCCCGTGAGCCACAACTACTGAGCCTGCGCATCTGGAGCCTGTGCTCCGCAACAAGAGAGGCCGCGATAGTGAGAGGCCCGCGCACCGCGATGAAGAGTGGCCCCCACTCGCCGCAACTAGAGAAAGCCCTTGCACAGAAACGAAGACCCAACACAGCAAAAATAAATAAATAAATAAATTTATAAAAAAAAAAAAAAAGAGAGACAGCCTTCTGTTTAAAAAAAAAAAAAGAATAAAGTTAAAAAATAAATCCACTTTTAACAGTGTCATGGACATATATACACTACCAAATGTAAAATAGATAGCTAGTGGGAAGCAGCCGCATAGCACAGGGAGATCAGCTCGGTGCTTTGTGACCACCTAGAGGGGTGGGATGGGGAGGGTGGGAGGGAGGGAGATGCAAGAGGGAAGAGAAATGGGAACATATTGTATATGTATAACTGATTCACTTTGTTATAAAGCAGAAGCTAACACACTATTGTAAGGCAATTATACTTCAATAAAGATGTTTAAAAAAAAAAAACAAAAAAACAAAAAAAAACTCATAGTTAAAAAAAAAAATAAAATAAAAAAATAAATCCACTTTTAGTTCAGGTACTACCACTTACCTCTTTCGCTCGACTGACCCTTGGATCTGTCTTGTAAGTAATAATGGCAGCGAGACTGGAAAACATTGAGCTTTCTTATTTCTCTGAACTTTAGCAGGAAGCTCTGCTCCTCCTTCTGGGTGTGGGCGGCCAGCAGTTCCTTGGTGAGGCCCAGCTTCCGGAAGGGCTCCTGCTCCTGGCCGAGGCCGCAGGGCAGCACGGAGCCCCCCAGGCAGTCCAGAGACTCGGGCCCACTGGCAGCGTCTCCCACCGTCTCTGTAACAGAAGACGCAGAGCTCTCATCTACAAGGGCCCTTCTATTTTAAAACGACTGAAAAAACGCATACTGCACCTACAAAGAACAGAAATCATTCGCACATAAGATTCCTTCACGATGCCCACAGCATGGGGATGAAATTCATGGTGGATTTGTTTAGCTTTCTGAGAAAGTTAATGACAAAAGGCAAAAAGCAGGGGTAGGAAGCCCCATTACCCAGGGGGTTCCGGGATCAGTCCTCTAAATTGGGGCACCTCGGGGGTTTCTCAGCCTCTGGCGCTGAAGACACTCCAGGCTGTCTTGTGCTTTCAGAGCATAAGAGGCTAAGGCTGGTGCACGGCCGCATCCTGGCTCTGGACCACGGGCTTGACAGTGTGGCCCGTGGAGCTGCGGGTGCAGACAGGATGGGGCAGGTGGGACCACGGACCATCCTGAAAGGGGGCTGGGCACTGACTCTCTGACGTGTACTTTTGTCCTCATCGCGCCCCTCTTCCAAGCAAAGAACGAATTCAGGATTCGTTTTACTCATGGTGTCGGAAGGACAGCTCAGTGTGACGCCCTTGGCTGTCCTGCTCTTACGACCCGTACTGGCTCCTGTCCTCAGACGGGGACGGCAAGGCTTGTAATCCCATCCAAGGAAGCGGGATGGTGGGGGGGGGGGCTCGTCCCCAGGCTTCTCTCGGCACCAACGAAGGGGGAGCCCTGGGACCCCTGCTCAGTCCTGGGAGGCCCCTCCGTATCGACACCTGAGCAGCCACCTGTCACAGGTGGAGCCAGAGCGCAGCGGGGGCAGGACAGGTGTGGCCGCCCCCGCCCGGCATTGCACGGATTTCCTGCACCCCTGTTACTGGGCTGTGTAGCTTCCTCCGCACTTGGATAAACTTAAAGAGAATCTGAGGACGCCAGTCCAAACTTCTCATCTCTACGGTTCAAGTCCGATTTCTCCCGACATCACCCAAGGGGCAGCAAGCGTACCGAGCTCAGGCTGGGGCTTCTTGTCGCCCACGTGGACGATGGTGCTGCTGTAGCTGCACTGGCTGGTGAGGGACAGCAGGCTCTGCGCCTTGCTGGGCAGCGTCAGCGAGGGCAAGTGCGTGCTGACGTCCGCGGGGCTGTTCACCTCGGAGGGTGACGCGGTCTCTTTGTAAGGGAAAACGGAAGCAAGACACAAAGATGTGATAAAAACGAACTGTCGGGATAGCCCGCGTGGAGGCCTAGGTGGTGCCCCAGTATCGGGGGCGGGGGCGGGGGCAGCTGCAAGTCTGCACACGTCCTGGCAGGTGACACTGTGTCCTCAGGTGTTTATTCACGGGGGATGGCGGAGAAGAGGAGATTGTGAAATGGGAACGACGCCGCCCTGACCCCCCCGAGTCCTCTGGGAGGAGGGAGGTGGCAGGCGGCAGGTGGCGGCGGCGCCCGGGGTCAGGGCCTCTGCCGTGGGCCTGCGGGGGGGGCCGCCCAGCAGTCAGGAGCCCGTCTGCTGAGTGCAGGCAGGCAGGTGGCGCTCCCTCCCTGCGGGCTGGGCCAGATTCCGCCAGGGCACGGCTGTCCGGTCGCCTGGGCTTCCGTCAACAATGGGAGATCCTACTTCTGATCCTGTGGTGCCCTCACGTTTGAAGGACCTGAGGTCTCATCTGACCCGTGGGGTCACTGACCCTCAGAGGCCAGTCCTCCTCTGAAACGCTCAAGAATGACACCCCGAGAGGCCCCGGCCTCCAGCAGCCCCGCAGGATCCTGCCCTCAAAGTCCAGAACCACCTTTACCTACAGCTCATAAGAAAGTTCTGAGCTACTTTGGTCATTTAAAAAAGAGCCTATACCCCAGTACCGTGTCCCTGAAGCCACTCAGAATCCACCTGGGAGAAGGGGCTCCAGGGCCTCAAATGACGCCTGATCCCACCAGAGAGGGTCTAAGTTACCCCGCAGTTAACAGCTCAAACGAACCAGGTACCTGCGGCATGTGGCCCGGGGCCGGCGGTGGCCTTGCGCTTGTCGCTGGCCTTTGCTGTGGGGAGGTGTGCCGGGAACTCACACTTCCTCTTCAGGGTGGTGGCCTCACTGCAGCTCTGCAGGTACCTGCGGGCGGGTGATAAAGGGCTTCATGTAACAGAGAACCCCGCAGTGTGAGCAGCTGGGCGGAGAGGGAGGCCAGAAGGGCCGCACCTGATGACACTGTCCAGGCAACTGATCTGCTGGTAGGAGCTGGCGAGCGGGTTCTTGAAGGCCAGCTCCTCAGGAAGGCCGGCCTCGGGCAGGCTGGCCCTGGAGCTGCCCTTTTCCGTGGCTGGAACAGCTTTCATCTGAGCTGGGGAACTGCTTTGCATTTCTGGAGGAACGACAACATTGTTTTTTCAGTTAATCCTCGTTTCCCCCAGAGTACACTCTATACTTACAAAGCACTTTAATTCTACCTATAGATAAGGCTGGGGGCTTCCCTGGTGGCGCAGTGGTTGAGAATCTGCCTGCCAATGCAGGGGACACGGGTTCGAGCCCTGGTCTGGGAAGATCCCACATGCCGCGGAGCAACTAGGCCCGTGAGCCACAGTTACTGAGCCTGCGCGTCTGGAGCCTGTGCTCCGCAACAAGAAAGGCCGCGATAGTGAGAGGCGCGGCGCGCGCACCACAGTGAAGAGTGGCCCCCGCTTGCCGCAACTAGAGAAAGCCCTCGCACAGAAACAAAGACCCAACACAGCCAAAAATTAAAAAAAATAAATTAATTTAAATAAATAAATAAATAAAGATAAGGCTGGGGCCTCAGAATATACTTCACGGACGCAGAGACCCAGTGACAGCCTGGTATTCACGCAGCCCTGCTGGGCCAGTACCGCTGTGCCATCCGCAGGGGGGCCTGGGGGTGCTCTCTCTGCGGCACTCGGTCTGGCCTGTCCCCAGGGTCAGGGACTCAGCAGTGGGAAAGGTCAGTTCTTAACGTGAACTCCTGAAACTTCCAGGGCCAGTAAGATCACAGGCGCCTTATGGTCAATCGACGCTCCCTGCCTTGGGGAGGGTCGGTCTTTTCAAACATGACTTGGCGGGAGTAACAGTTATAACAATAATTGCCGGCAGTACAGCTTTCTGTCTCCTCACCTCACCACGCTGAAGTCTCACTAAGGAAATGCTGGATCATTTGTTACCTGCAGCAGACTTGTTCTTTGGTTCTCCAGATTCATCCGGATAAGGACTTTTGCTTTTGACCTTGTTACCATTTTTACAAATCTCCTGGAAGAAAAACACATCATTCACCCTGGGAGACCCCACAGCCTTTGCCCCACCCTGGAAAGAGAAAAGCAGAATTAATCCCAGCAACAGAAGCAAGTTCTGAATGAGATCTGAGAGGCAGAACTAGGTAAAGCAGATTTTACGATTCTGAAGGGTAAGAAGTGAAGGCAACGGCAGGCTACACTTTCTTCTTTCTAACCCTAACCCTACAGTTAAAGCCTCACTTCTGCTTGATTGGCCTGTTAAGTAATTTTCCCCCGACCCCTAGCCGCAGTCTGTGGCTGCCTCCACCCTTTCCAGGTTACACAGCAAGTCCCAGGTGAGCCAAGTTCAGAGCAGCCAGAAGCAGGTGAGGTCGGAAAGGCTCAGCCCCGGCGAGGGCTGTTTCTAAAGTGCTCAGTCATTTGAGTCACAGACGACAGACAGAGAGGGACAGAGGGGGACAGAGGGGCACGTACGGCTCTCCTCCGGCAGGGGTCCTCCTGGCCGGTGCATTCGCTGGAGGAGGTCTGGCTCAGGAGGTGTTCGTGGGACCCGCTGCTGCCCAGGCTCCCGTAGCCGCTGGAGCTGCTGTGTGGGACAGGCTGGGGAGACAGCAACAGAAGGACTCTGGACGGGCCGGGGCGCGCCCGCCTGCTCTCAGGGCGGGCCGCGACCTGCCCGGGGGCCCTCGGCGGGGACCAGGTGGGGCCGGGCTTGGACCCAGGGTCAGGCTGCAGTGGGCTCCCAGGCTCCACCCACGGGGCCGGTCCCGGATCCCAATCCCCAGGAGACTCCGCCAACAGGGAGTCCACGGCCACGGGGCCTGGAAACAGAACAAGGTGCCTGAGAGTTCCCACAGCCCCCGGAGCCGAGAAGCAGGAGGTCACTCCTCGTGGGGCCCACGTGCTTGCAGGAATCTGTCTTGAGTGCTGTGTCCCCAGGGACAGGGAGGGGCGTCCTCAGTTCCCCCTGGGGCCAGCGCGACGTCCTGCGTTGGAGGGATGCCCCCGTCCCCTTCCACCCACGGGGGCCACGTGTGGGCTGGCGCCTGGGACGTGGGGACTGGGCTGGGGTGCGCCCTTCAGCCACTTGCCCAGAGCTGTGGTTCAGACACAGACGCCCTGAATGTGCGAGGCGGGGGCAGCCCCCAGGCGGGCAAGGCCCACGCGGGTGGGACAGAGATCACCACCACGGGCAGCAGGGCGCAGGGCAGAGCCGGAAGGAGGAGAGGGCCTGAGAACGGGGTGGGGGGGCACCCCAGGCCTCAGGGCAGCTCTGGGCTGCCTGCGGGGGCAGCAGGGAGGGCGTGCAGGCGGCCCACCCACCTGCAGCAGCAGCCGGTGGATCTGCTCCGTGAGCTCCTGGGTGCCGGGCTGCAGGGCCTTCTCCTCCACGCGCGGCTCAGCCGAGAACACGTCCTCATTCAAAGGCCCCCTGCGTGGTTTTCGTTTGTCTCTGTGAGTCGGGGCCCCGCCTCCTCTCTGCAGACCCCCGGCCTGCCACCTGCCTGTGCACCACCTTCCTCCCCCCCCGCTCACTGCTCTGCCGGAACGAGGCCCGGCCCCCACAGCGGGCAGGGGGCAGGGGGCAGGTCAGCACAGGTACGTGGTGGGAGGTGACCTGGGTCCTGGTCTCCCAGCCCCCCGGGGAAGTGGGAGCACTCACACCCTGACTCTGTGTCTCCCGATGATGAAGGAGATCTTCCTGCTCCACGGGTTGATGAAGCTGGACCAGCTGGTGTCCAGCGTGATGTACTCCCCGTTCCGGGCACGGAACCGGATGGGGGAATAGTCGAAAGGTTGCCCACCGGACTGCACGACTAGGAGAGCGAAAACAGAGCTCAGGGCGCGAAGAGATTCAACCGGTGTTCGCGGTACAAGAAAAGACACGTGGAGATGCACTTGATTCTGGAATCATCTGAAAACTTAGGAGATGCCAATACCTCTTCAAAGCCACCACTGTCAATCCCCCGTCTTGCTTTAAATTGCGACCAGGGACTGTTTGCAGCAGTGTCCTTACATGTTTTAGGACACACTTCCCTGCGAGCCTCACAGGTCTGCTGCCAGTGGGACGCTCAGTGTCACCTGTGTCGGTGAGGCCTGGGCTTGGTGGGGACATGTGTCGTCCACCCCCTGGCCTGGGAAGACCACCCCCCAAGCCCCCACGGCAGCTGATCCTGTCTCTCCTCCTCCCCCCTGCTGGCGAAGCCAATGGTAAAAGATGAGAGGCCGAGGGCGACTCAACCAACTGACAGCGCCAGGACTCAGGCAGGAGGCGGGGCACCCGTTGCCCGCAGCCCATTGGACCCCTCCCGGTGGGTGCTGACCTCGGGGAGACACTCCCAGAGTGCTCTAGCTTTGCCCATGCCCCCAGGAGGGACCGTGAGAAGGGGACCTACTCTTTTTGTGGATGGCGAGCATCAGGGGTCTGTCGCTGGGGTGCAGCTGCACGAGCACAGGGGTCTCGATCAGGTCCTGGGGCAGGTGGCCCAGGAGGGGGACCGCCCTGCAAAGCAAGTGCACACAGGGTCAAGGCTGCGCTTCAGGACACGAGCCAGAACACAGCCTCCAAACGGGGCAGCCGACCATCTCCAGGAACAAGTCTGACTCCAAATTCCCCAAAGACCAAAATTTGGGTATCATGCTAACAAAGAAACAGTCAGTCTTTTAACTAATTAGCAAAGGAAAGATGGCAGCATCACCGAGGGTCTGCGATAGGAAATAAGGCCCTACAAGTCCCTGCCTGTTACAGGCTCAGTGCTTTAGCTCTGTGTTTGATTTCCTGAAAGAATCAATCATGACAATGTTGTTTTCTTCTCCTAAGACCTTTTTCTTGTTTTGTGTCATTTGTAAGTTTGGCTAGATGTGGCCTGACATGGACTTTTTTTTTAATGAGTTTGCCGGGACCAGGAAAACCCCGCCCACGTGCGTCTTTTCCAGCTCAAGGTGTTCTCCTTCTGTTCTAAGTGTGGTCACTGTGTCCGGTCCAATTGACTGCGGCTCCCCAGGAGTCGCCACCACCGGCTGGGGACCTTCGCTCTGTGCCCATCAGGTCCTCCCTGGGAGCTGTTGCTTTGCTTTCTGGGCAATGTCTTGCACTGAACTTCTGTAGTCCCCCTTCTCTCTGTCGTGTCCTGTCCTCTCTGTGCGTCCAGCACCCTCTGCCAGCTCAGCTGCCGTCCCCTCTTCTGAGCTGCAGCTCGGCCTTCCCCTTCTCAGGCCCGTCTTCTTTCATCCCAACAGCTGTTTTCCCAAACCCTTCTGCCCTGGTGCAGGACGTCCTCCTGCGTCGTTAGAGTGAAGGCTCCCTGTTCTGTGCGGGGTAGAACTTCCTCCTGGGCCCGGCGCCATTCCTGGATTCCCTCCTCCTTGTCTGAGGCATGCTCTCTGGGCCTCGTGTCTTCCTTTGGACAGGATGTACAGAATGTCCCTGGTCAAGGCCCGGCCGGAGGAGAGGGAGGAGGGGGGGGGAGCCCCAGCCAGCCTGGGCCCGTGGGCTGGGCTGCCACCCTGGGCTCTGCTGAGGAAGGCTCTGCAGCCTGTTGGCCCGTAACGACCTGCTCACCAGCCCTCCTGCACACAAATGAGTGGACACCTGCGGTAGCTGCAGACAGGAGTTCTCAGTCTTTTGGAGGAATAAGAATTATCCTGGGATTGTTACCAAATGCAGCTCCCAGTCCCCCGCCTCCAACATCTTGTTGGGCAGGGCTGGGTGGAGCCTGGGAACCTGCACCTCGACGCTGTCCCTCCGGAGATTCTGCCGCAGGTGGCCGGCAGTGCACACCTGAGCAGTCAGGGGCTGGCGGAGGCTGATGGGCCCTGGCTGCCCAAGAGCAGAACTTGTCCAGCAGGCCCCGTGGCCTGCATCCGAGGGGGCACCTCGTGTCCCCAGACCAGGTGCAGGCAGTGAGGAGGCCCTGACCCTCCACGGATGCCACTGCATGAAGCCCAGTGCGTTTCCCGTGTGTCTTCCGAGGAGACTTCTCCCCGATCACTGCCGGCAGCCGCCGCATTCTCTGCGTCTTCGTGCGTCTGCCCAGGAGCCAGGGAAGTCACACAGGGCCTTTGACCCGATGCCAGAGAACCCAGAGCCCTCTCAGAATGGTCAGTGCTCCCGACTCCAGCGGGGCCATGGGCACCAGCTACAGCACCCTGGGTGGGAGACGCAGAAGGGGAGTCCGAGTGGGCTCTGGTCAGAGGTACGAGGTGGCCCCCTCCCTGTAGCAGCCTGTGGCACGCAGGCTGGAAGATGCACTTGTGCTGGGATCCTGCCAAGGGTGTCCTAACACCGTCCCAGGCACACGGTCCCTGGTCGTACCAGCCTTTACTCATGTGCCCAATTTTTGAAACGGGTTTAAACAAGGTAATAAAGACAGGCTCAGTTAGTACGATGACCAGCTCCCTAGAATGCCCCATCTACACAGCGTCCATACCTTAGGAGGTTTTTAGTGTAATTCCATAATTATCTCATTGTCTACGTATAATTAAATGTTTTAGTTGATCATTACACATAACATGCAGCCTTAGCTTTAGCTAGACAGCTTCAGCGTCAAAAACATGAAAATTGATTGAGCTTTATTTAGTTATTAAGTAACTACCAAGGTAATGCTGAAACACAAAATATCTGGGGAGAGGGGGCGAACTGCTGACATGAAGGATGCGATACTGACTTCAAGGCCAGGAGCGCGGGAGAGGCGAGCGCCGGCAGGGGCACGGCACTGCATCGCTTACCTTTCGTCCACGTCCTGGAACAAACAATTTGGTGAATGTGTGGTCGTAAAAATTCTCTTTTCAGGAGGGATTCTAGGGGCTGAAAGAAAAGAATTTTGCACAGATTTCTGATTCTAAGACATACGTACTTTATGTAGTTATACTACAACTACTGGAAAACACCATGTGTTGATAGATTCAGAATGATGGGGAGCTAGAGAAAAAATTAAAAGTGGACTCTGGGGCTTCCCTGGTGGCGCAGTGGTCGAGAATCTGCCTGCCAATGCGGGGGACACGGGTTCGAGCCCTGGTCTGGGAAGATCCCACATGCCGTGGAGCAGCTGGGCCCGTGAGCCACAACTACTGAGCCTGCGCGTCTGGAGCCTGTGCTCCGCAACAAGAGAGGCCGCGATAGTGAGAGGCCCGCGCACCGCGATGAAGAGTGGCCCCCACTTGCCGCAACTGGAGAAAGCCCTCGCACAGAAACGAAGACCCAACGCAGCCATAAATAAATAAATAAATAAATAAAAATTAAAAAAAAAAAAAAGTGGACTCTGAATAACAGAGCACGTCCTGAAGGGTGAAGAACAGACCCTATGCTTGGTGACCACCAGCCAGACTTATCAACTTCTTTGTGGACCGGTTTTAGTCTAGAAAGCCAGGAATTGCCATGTTAGCAGAACCACGCGGTGAGGTTAGGTTTCTTTCGGCAAAATCACGCTAGAAGGCCCTCTTCATGATGTTTAAGGTCCAACAAGAGTGAACTGAACAAATTATTTTTTTAAAGGAGTGAAGTATTTGGATTCAAAATTCTCAGCAAACGTCATTGTATTGGGACTTCACAGTTTCTAAGGTGGGCAGAGGTGATAAGAGTAATTTTCATAAAGGAAGTCACATATGCAGAATTTTCCTCAACTACCAAATTCATGGACTAAACATTCAAAATTCCAAAATTCTTCATTCTTGAAGGAGACTCTCATCATTTTGGGGAATAACTTGCTGAGATCTGAGTAACCCCTCTAAATCTTTACTGAATATTTAGAAGAGAATGTTCTACATGTGGGAATCCATCAAACGTCTGAAAGAAACTCATATACCTAAAACATTTCTACCACTTTTAAGAAATGCCTTTTTAAAAAAGACATCATTAACCACTGAGAGACAATTATAAATACAATTAAACCTGGACTAAACTGGATCCCTGTGGTTCAGGAGTTACAGATGGCCCTGCTTTCAGAGAATTTTGAAATCACGTGACTTGCTGCGTCGCCATGGTGAGGACCTAGGTTCCTGGCCAGGTCTCGTGGCCAGCGCGAGGCCGTGCCACAAGAAAGTCTATGAGGAGGGGCTGCTGGAAGGATACAAGCAGCGTGGCAGAGTGCCTTGGGTCCTTTGGGAGGGGGTGGCCTGAGGAGCCAGCAGGTCCAGAAAAGGACCCCTGGTGAGGTAAGCCTGCTGCGATGACTGGGTTTCTACAGGCAGAGGTGGAGGGGAGGAGCCCTGGGGAGGAAACAGCAGGACAGAGACTGGGGGTCAGGGTAACACTGGGCTCTGGAGGCTCCACAGCTGGTCTGCAGAAGCCAGGGCGTACCAGAGGGCGGGACATCAGCAGGAGGTGGGACGGGCCCAGGTGAGCAGGGAGGGACGCCCAGCACTTACTTCTTAGGCGGTGGCTGCTTTGGGGTTCCGCACCTCAGAGGCCGGGGGGTGCGAGGACAGAAGGGACGTGGGCCCTGGACCCATCAAGGCTACGTGGACGGAAGGCCGTGGCCAGGGAAAGGGGAAGGCACCCACGGTCCAGCGACGGGCTGGACCCAGGTGAGAGACGCCAGGGCCCGGAGCCTTTAGCCGACAAGGGGAGGTGGTGTGGATGGGACTACAGGGAGGGCCAGGTGACAAAGCTGGGTGCCGAGTCTTGAGGGAGATGGAGGCTCTGCCCGAGGCTGGGGGAGAGGCAGGGGCCGGCAGCCCACCCCACACACATGTATCTGAACCACGGGAGGAAGTGAGGGAGCGGCCTGGGCCAGCTGTTACCTTCGTAGCCCGAGTGCACCCTCTCTGCCAGCAGCACGCAGCACAGCTGGCTCTCGGTGCCCTGCTGGTCGCGCACCTGGGCCAGGTAGGGCGTCATGCGGAACGGGTGGTAGCGGATTTCGCTCTCGTGGTTTTTGCCGACACTGCAGAGGAGGGCACAATGAGAGGTTTGGGATTATGACCGCAGGAATCATCCTTCATCGCTGGTTACCTCTCCCCCAGCAGCAGCTGTTATGTCTCAGCAATCCTTTTATTTATTGCATGGACGCCTGCAGAGCAGAGCCAGGCCCCTCACCTGGGGACGCAGGCTGAGCCGGACGTGCTCCCTCGGTCTGTGGTCTGTGCCTCTGTCCCGCCCGAGGGTCTGGAACCCCCAACCCTGCTCCTCTGTCCTCACCCTCAGACGTCCGGTGACAGTGAGGGGTCAATTGGAGAGTCACCGGCCTGAGCCGCGGGAGCTTCAGGGGCCCTTCTCTGGAGTAGTTCGCATTTTAACTGGGGAGAGGATGCTGCTCCAACAGTGGGGTCCCAGCCCCAGCCTCTGGGGGTGCCAGTGTCTGGCCAGGGTCACTCCTGATCCTGCAGCTGGACGCTCAACTGGTCACTCGATTTGGGGCCAAAAACCTGTTGGGAAAGCTATGGGGCTCTCCCTGAAAAAACGTACACTCGAACCAAAGGCCACACATGCTTCCGGGGTCCGCACGGACCCTGGGGTTCATGCCTTCCCAGGTGGGGGCCGCCGGCCAGCTTCCTGGGTGACGGACGGCAAGTCCGGGCTCCCCAGGCCGACATTCCCCCCAAGGAGCAGGCAAACCACTCCATCGTTGACCAGGCTGTCTTAATATCTTGTGCACATTTAAAACACGGCTCGGGAATTCCCTGGCGGTCCAGTGGTTAGGTCTTGGCGCTTTCACTGCAGGGGACTGGGTTCAATCCCGAGTCAGGGAACTAAGATCCCACAAGCCGAGGGGCGCCCCCCCTCCCCAAACAAAACAAATAACTCCGCTTATGGAAACGTGTTTGCACGCGGACTTTCCAGGAACACTCATGCTGTGTGGCAGGGATGCTCTTGCAGCACCTCAGCCCCAAAGAACGGGGCCTGGGCAGGCTTGTGGCCCCGGCTGGCAGCATGTGGAGGGCACCCCCGCACCTCCTCCACCTTCACGAGAGGCCCTCAGGATGAACCGTCTGTGCAATGAAATTCAGGAAAACCTGGGCTTACCTGACGCGGCAAAAGAAAGATTTCTCCTCCGTGCATTCTTGAGTAAAAGAGTCTAAAAGAAAAGGCCCCAGTCACTCACCCAGTCACACCACTGACCAGGGACAGTGGTTTTATTTCCCACAGACCAGGCAGAAGCAGGAGAATCGAGAGCCAAGGTGTGATGCAGATTTACCTGGCACTGAGCAGAGCCCTTAGGTTAGATAGAGACCTTGTACCACAGTTCTAAGGAGAAATCTATTTCACGAGCGTGCACTCACCAAATCATGCCGTGCTAAAAGCGCTGCTACAAACACACTAACTAATGACCAATTTAACTGTGGAAGACGTGCTGACGGATGTGCAGAATTTTTGCATATAAAGCCCTGGACATTTCAACCTACATATTTTGGGGGATATTTAATTCTAATAGAAGCAACTCAGGGCATTTCACAGCTTACATCAATCCTTTTCCTAAATATTAACTTACTTTAAAATTTAAAATGTCTAGTAAAAACATGAGTTCGACTGGGTGACCTCATCAGAGATGACGGAATGGTGTTTCCACAATAAACGCATTTTAGAAAAAGAAATCTTAGACTTTGGTTTTTCACGTAAAGCTTCCTCTACTCAAAAGAAATGAGGAAAAGTAGATGACTGCTGGTTGGGGAAAATGATATAAAATTTCCGGCCTGGAAAGGCCTTCAAGAAGTCACCTGGTCCTTCTTTTCTATTCAGACAAAAATTCAGCAGCAAGCATCCTGGGGAGATGGCGCCGGCCTTTTCGTGCTGTGAATCCACATGCAGAGCTGCCTCCCTCCCTCCACGCAGTGACCCAGCATTGACAGGTCCTAGTAACGTGCACCACAAACTTTAGTGATCTGACTGCACAGTCCTTGGGCTGGGACTTCGGGAGAAAGCAGACAGCTCTACCTCTGAAACACGAAGCGAGCGTCTCCTCCTTTAATGAGTCAACCCTAAAGCAAACTGAGCTTCTCGCCCCGGGTTGTCTGTTGTCAGGGAGGAACAGCTGCTGAAAGGTGGCTGTGACAGTCACGGCCCCGCTGCCAGCTGCCTGGGAGCAGGGGGACGCGGGGAGCACCATGGTGTGGAGGGACCCAAGATCCAGGAGGTGGTGACGGTGGGCTGAGGAGCGTTTCGACGTGAGCAGAGATGCTGACCCAGGAGCCAAGGACGAAATGGGAGTCAGCTTTGGGGGACGCGGCCAGGGCTGGCTCTTGGTTAAGATCATGACTGAGGCCCAGCTTTTCTGGGGTGACTCCCGGCCCCATCCGTTTCCTGCTTGTCTCTCTTGGCTTCTCCTCTTTGGGTCCATCTCAGGTCTGAGCAATCAGAGCCCAACGAGGGGCTAATGACAGTCTAGGTGCAGGTGGACAGACGCTGCCGGACTTACGCCGTTGGCCACCTGGTCACTGGAAGGCCTGAGCTGGTGAGGACCCTCTCCTCTCCAGTACCTTCTGCCAGGACCCCGTGCCATGTTTCTGCTGAGACGTGTCTGGCCAACCGGTCCCCTCCTGCACCCACTCATGTGAAGGCCCGTGCTGGTCATGAGAGAGCTTCCATGCCTTCCAGACGCAAAGTCTCCCCAACCACGTTGCAGAAGGAGAAGGACACACGACACTTGACCGTGAGAGCCCTGTGGCCAGGGACATGGGGGCGGGTGGGGGACCCGAGGTCCGAGGAAGCAGCCACCTGGGCGCAGACTAGAGCCTGAAGCGCCTGGAAGGCCGGGGTCTGAGCCCGGGAGGATGGCGCGGCCTCTGGCGGAGGTGAAGAGCCCCCCGCTATGCTGACATCGTTGTACCACCTGCAGGGAGCCTTCCAGATGCACCTCCGTCCTTCCCCCGACCCTGCAGCCTCATGTCCAGACTCCAGCTCCGATCCACTTCCTTTCTAAAATGCCTGACATGTCTTAAAATCTTCTGAAGCACTCTTCCCTTTCTGAAATTTATGAAAAGACTTTTTTCTCTCTCTAAATGTATTCTGAGCAAACCACCTTTAATCTTGCACCTGGGACAGACAGGGCAGCCTCAGGCCCCTGCCTACTGCAGGCCTCCAGCGGAGGGGAGGAGGGCAGCAGCCCCACGTCGGGGGCGGCCCCGCCCGGCCCCCTCCCCACGCTGCCTGTGGAGAAGGACAAGGCAGCCCAGGCCGCGGGGCCCTCACCTGCTCGGCGGCGGACACTCCAGGGCGGCAGCTTGCACGGCGTGGTGCAGCTGTGGAACACGCCCACATCGTGGGGCGCCAGGAACTCCACGAACTTGGTGTCGTGGAAGGTGCCCCGCTTACAGTGGAAGATGGAGACCACTTGGTCAGAGATGTACAGGATTTTCCCGGTCACCAGGGACACGGCCGCAGCAAACATGTCCTGGAATGGAGAACACGATTCCGGTGAGGCCGGGCTGGAGGGGACTGGACAGGTCACCCTCCCCCGAGGGGCAGAGAATCGGGGCCGACAGACGGGAAGGGAGCAGGACGCGTGAAGGGTCAGGGGAAGCCTCTGCGCCCCTCTCCTCAGCCCTGACCAGGGTAACTCTGCTTCCCCTCTCACATATATTGGGGTCCCAGGCGGATATTATCTGAAAAAACACATCAGGGTTCCACCGCCAAAAGGAACCCCAGCTGTGCTGATTCCCTGCAGCTGTCACCTGCTCGGTCTTCTGGGCACGGAGCTCCCTGGCGTCCAGCCTGGGTGATTCGGGAGGGGGAAGGGGGCCTCTTCCTCTCTCTCCCGGGGCTCAGGGCTGCCTGGGGGGCTGGAGGCCTCAGGCCCCCTGGCCCACCACAGGCTCTCCCCACGCTGGCTGGCCCTCTGAGCTCGGGGTGGGGCTCCCTGCGGGTTAAGCTGCAGGGAGGGCACGGGAGGAAAGAGACGGGAAGGGCCGGGGAGTCCCATTCTGCAGGCCATCACTGCTGCGATTCCGCACCTCTGGGTCCCCACCTGCCCTCTGGTTTCCTCTCATTAATTGAGAACTGGGGGTAACTACCCCCCCTTCCCCAGACCTCCAGGGAGGCCTCACCTTTATGGGTTGCTTAAAAATGCATGGGCTTGTGGAGTCTCACGAAGCGCCCGCCCCGCGAGTGAACTGACAGTCACCTAGTGTGTCCCTTCCCCCCGTGCGGGCCCCACCCTCGGTCAAGGGGGGCTCACTCACGCACACGCGGGGTGTGGGGTGGACAGCGCAAGAGGACAGCCTCAGAACAGCACAAGTCGGCAACACGGCCGCCACTTCGGAATCCCTGACTCACATTCTTTTCTTTTAAGGAAGGAACTCATTTCCTGAAACTTCCAGCCCTGCTGCTATGAAACCGAGGTTCAGCCAGCTCCCCTGGGTGAAGACCTCGGCCACCTGAGCTGAGCCTCCTGGGTGAAGACTTCGCTCGTTAAGACACTTACCACGTTCTTCACGATGAACTCGGAGGTGACGCTCTCGATTTCTTCCACCGTGTAGGAGGGCACGTGGGCGCTGCAGGGGTGGTTCTCGCTGGACATCAGCAGCTGGTAGTACTCCTCATTGGCTGTAGGCGAGACCAAGGGGAGGGCTGAGGGCGGCCCTAACTCATGGCTGAGGGCTCTACCTTTCTCATGAGAAAGTGGGCACAGAACACAGAGAAATGGGAAGGCTAGACAAACAGAAATCCGGGATTTTTTTCCCTGAAAAATCAGAAGGCCTTACAGAAATTTTTAAAATGATAAAGACACATTATTTTCAATAACACGGCCACACGGTTCTACCTAAGCCTCACTTTCCCCAAAGGCCTGTAACCGTGACACAGCATCTATGTTTCCGCGCAGGACAGCTGTGGCAGCCCCTGCATCTGCCCCCTCGGGGGTCAGACGCTCCCATCCGGACAGAATCGACTCTTAGAAGCACCGGGCATGAGAAACAACCCTGTTTCAGAAGGAACTGTTCAGAACAGAACTGAAGACGAGGCCCGCTCATCCCGGGACACCCCGTACAGGGTGACAAAGCTATCTCCACCCAGAGGGGAGCCCTCAGGCGAGTGGAACCCAGGATGCCCGACTTCAACAGCTAAACCGTGCTGAGGTGACCCCCGGCGTGGGTGACCTGGGCCTGGTCTCCAGGGATGGGCTGTCGGCAGAACAGTGCGCTGGAGATGCCGGCGCTCCCTCCACGGCAGTGCGTTCCTTACCTGCCCCGGAGACAGAGGCACCTGCGTTTACCTGACACCCAGGGAAGGGGCCCCAGCTCAGTGGAAGGGCCAGCCACACGAGCAACTGAAGGAAGACTACATGCTACTGGAAGTTACGGCAGGGACCCGGAATTTATTGCAATGCAAAGCGTCTGAGCTTGATGACACAAGTCCTTTGGAATCTGCAGTGTTTGTTGGTGGATTCCTGCACTGCATCTGCGAAAAGTTCTGCACACACATCTCAGGTAAAAGCCTCAGTCGATTCCACTGACCGGCTCTGAAAGCTCTCACGAGTTCTTCCACCTAACAGGAAAACCCGAACGTACCCCCAGAGGGAAGCAGGACCTGGATCACGTGGGTCCTGTTACTGTGTGCCCGTGACGGAAAGGGGGCGCCTGGTCCCGCCTGCCCGCCTTGCTGGTGCAAAGACCACCACGATGGAAATTCACATATTTTTAGAAAAACGAGAAATGAACTGCCCAAGGTCTTGAATCTGGAGCAGCTCGAAAGTACTGTCCTTTAAGGATAAGATCAGGCAATACCCTCCTTGTATCTTCTCCTTTTTCTGTTGGTTTGTTTCCTTTTTTTCCCTCACATTATTATTTAAAGGAGGGGCAAGCCCTCAGCTAAATGCTGGGGGCTATTCACGTCGCCAGTGTCCACACACGTCGCCAGTGTCCACACACGTCACAACTCTCCAGCCAGAGCCTGGAAGGTGCTGGACACTCCTGAACGTGACCTGACCCCAGCCCCGGGCACAAAAGCTTCATGTTGTAAATAGGTTTCTTTTATCAGCTGGTTTTCTACCTGCTTTTTTTTCCTCTAAAAGTCAAGTACCACAGAAAACTTCCGATGAACTGAGATTTCCAACCAGCTAAGATTTCATCAGACTTCCCCAACTTCCTTCTGCTACTTCAGGACTGAATTTTAGAAAATCAACACAACTGAAGCTCTAATCTGGGGAGACGGGAAACTTACTTCTACAGGTTGGAACAAACGCGTGAGGCGGACGTACCTTTCACCTGCTTCACGCTCCTCAGGGCGTACTTGAGGGTCAACAAGGTGCTGGCCTTCCCCTTGGCCCTCTTGTCCGCAGGGAGGTGGACCTTCAGCTCCTTCAGCGTTTTGATCAGCTCTTTGTGGGCATCCACTTTGGTGGACTGCTCACTGTTACGGAGTTAAAGAAAGATGTCAGTACCCTAAGTGCCCTTTTCGGAAGAAACAGGCCTCTGGTCCAGTTTCTCCACCAGGGCGCAAGGACACCGCGGTCCACGTGTTCCTGGTGGGCATGCAGGATGCAGCAGCCCCCAGCAGCTGTGACAACCACAAATGTCTGCAGACATCGCCTCGTGTCTCTCGCGGGGAGAGGAACTGCCCGGGAGAACCAGTGCTCTGACCCAGGTGAATGCTGGAGGGTGCCCTCCCACCTGCTGGTCCAGCCGCAGCCCGGCCAGCGGCCCCACTGCTGAGCTCTGCCCACCCCCATCTCAGACAGAGAGGGAGACAGTGACGGAGACCCCCAGAGGGCAGCACAGTGGCGTCCTGGGGCGAGGACATAAATGATGTGTGAAGGCCTCGGAGAGGAAAGGAGGTTTATAAGGAGGATCTTCAAACTCAAAGACATGGAAGGGGTAGGAGGCAGGGCAGGGGGCACTTGCTGAGGGAGATGGGCCTGTTTAGACAGAGAGTACCAAGAGAGTGATGGGGTCAGGCCTCTGGGGTGACGGCAAAGGCCCCATATGCTCAGGACAGAGATCTGGATTTTGCTCCAGTGGTGATGTGAAAGCGTCTGTCAGCATGAAATTAAGGACACGTTTGTTACAAACACGTAAAAAAAAGTGAGTGTTCCAGATACATGTCTAAGACGCAGACGAGGTCTGCCTAGTGAGAGCTGGAGCAGCTACAGGTCTGGGGCAACCTCAGGGGCTGTGAGCAGCCCGTGGGGACAGTCGTCTGAAAGGGCGTGGCTGGGTTCACAAGGGGGACAGCTGCTCAGACTAACAGGTTCCAGCAGAAGCCTGAAAAAAGTCACATTACCCCCTAAACCTTATCTCATGACAAATCTTTCCATCTCTCTAAAGGCTCTAAATTGAGGGAGTTCTAATTGGTCTTACCTGCAGCCACTTGTGGACGGGTGGTGTTCAGACTTTGCCATCATCAGGCTAAATGCACCTGGACTAAAAGAACAAAAAATAAAGGCCAAACTCAGAAGAGTGTATCCATCCACTTCTCCCCCCATCCACCCAGTGATGACGGGCTGGATTACACCACAGTAAGTCAATTAGGAAAAAATATGAGCTTAAGAGAAAAAGAACAAGAAACCTCTGGATACCGGAAAAACTAAGTACTGGGGGATATAAACCCAAGACTAGAGGAGAAGTTTGTTTTCTATAAACCACGGGGCGTCGGTTCAGTAGCTGCTCGAGGGGTTCCCTGACTCTTCCGCCTCCCAAGATCTGGTCATCATGCTACATGTCTAGCTACTGGCGGTCTGACACCCAAAATCACCGTCATAAGGAAGGACAGACCCTAGCAAATTTTAGTTATTCTGAGTCAATAAGATTTTCAAAAATCTTTAAAAACTTGGTCATCATGATTTAAAGACTGCAAAAGCAATCGCAATAGCCCGGAATGAGACACTGAGAAAACAAATGCCAGGCCTCGCCGTGGGGGCCTCGGACACACCCACCCCTGGCAGGTGCCGGGCGGCCCCCGCGGCATCCCCAGCTCCCGGCCGCTGCCGTCACCGTTGCTGCCCCCTGAGTCCTGCCCCGTCACGCCGTTCTCGTTGGTTTCATTCCCGCCTGCGCCATCGCTCACGTCCACGTCCTCCTGGAGGGGGGCTTGGCCGGGCCAGGGCTCCGCAGCCTCCCTGGAAGGGTCACCGGGGCTGGGGGCGTAGTCAGCGCATCCGTTCATGCTGGCTCCTGAGTGACGCTGGCAAACGAGAGAAGGTCACGGGTTCAGGGGGCAGGGGGTCGCGCAGCCATCAGGCGGAGTGTCCCGTGGGAATCTTTCTCCGCGTTTCGCTGGAGGAGCCGGCGGGAGGTGCGGTCAACCGTGGGTCTTCTGCGCTCGTATCCCCAGGGCTCCCACCTGCCATGAACCGCGACGGCGGATGAATCAGGTGGCCGCAGCCCCGACACCAAGTTGCCGATGGCCTCCCCAGGTGACGTGAGGGGGCAGCGGGGTTCAGAAATCTTGGCCATCACAAGTTACAGGGGGCCCTTGAACCAGGCCGCGGGCAGGGGGAGAGCCTGAAACCGGGCCGCGGGCCAGCGGGAGAGCCTGAAACCGGGCCGCGGGCCAGGGACACTTCCGGGAGAAATGATGTTGCGGGGAGCAGGCGTTACCGCGTGAGGAGGGCGGAGCGGCGGGGGCCCTTGCAGCAGCAGCAGGGCGTCCGGGCGCTCGGCTGGCTGAGGTGAGGGCTACGGTGTGTGCGAGTGGGGCGGGGAGGCGGAGGGGCCGGTACAGGCCAGCGCGGAGTTACCTGGGATTGGCGAGGGGCCGCTGAGGCGCCGGAGGCAGTACACTCCTGTGACTTCGCTCGCGTTTGGACACGAAGTTTACCTTTGGTGCTTTGGGGGTGGGTGGATGGAGCGGGGCTGAAATGAGAGACCGACTGGTCACAGGCCGGGATGAGTGAAGACAGTGAGTAGCCAGGGCAGGAGGGGTCGACCAGAAGCCTAAGGACGGGAGACTGAGAGGTCACAGGGTAAAAGCAGGACCTGCGATGGTGCTCCCCTGCGAGGTCCCGGGAGGAAGCAGGCACTCGTGCACCCCAGTGGAGAGGTCGAGGAAGGCCCGGCACGAAAGGGTGTGGTCAGGGTTAAGGAAACTACAAATGATGTGCAGCTCGGGGGCAACCAGTTAGGGGGAGGGAGCTGTCATCTTCTCTGGGCCCGGAGGGGCAGGAGGAGGAGGGCTACTGAAACCAGAGGCACCCAGACAACCTGCGGCCTGTGGGGGGCATAAACCTCCTGGGCTCGGAGGTCAGGAAGCCAGAAGGCAGAGGGACCCACTGACACAGTCCCCAAAGGCTAGCCTAGGTCACCGAGCAGTGGGGGAAGATCTGGAGGGCCCAGGCAGCGGTGCCTTCACCGAGGGGGGTCCTCAGAAAGCAGAATGTGCCCCTGCAGCTTTCCTGTGCTCAGGCACCTGGACCAGAGGCCACAGGGAGGGCTCTGTGGACAGTGTGCTGAGGATGTGACACGTGCTGGCTCACGTAACCCTCATGATCACCAGCCACGGCGCACCAGGATTCCGTTCTAGGGATGGGAAAACAGGCCAGTGACTTGCCCAAGGCCACACATAACAGGAGATAGTGCTGGATTCAGGCTCCCCCACCCGCCGAAGATGGGGACCCGTGCAGAATCCAACCACATTACTCTTTGGAAAACAGCAGGTCTGATCAGACCCTGTCTTGTTCATGAACCAGATAAACAGAAAAGAGCCAACATGCAGCTTCTGAAAAGAAGTGCAATGAAGACAAGATGCACACAACCTCCATGGCACGAGGAAACAAGCAAATTTAGGACAGCACCAACTCTGTATCATAAACAAAAATCAAGAAACGACAGATTCGATGAAACACGTAATGAAGGATGAGCTAAAGCTGCAGATTGAAGTGAAAATGTCACATTACAACAGACAATTAGAAAGCTGAAGTTCAGATTCAGTGATGGGGAAGATGAGAGTGAGAAACTTTTTAAACACACCCAGGGAAAGGGCCGATATTAAAGGCAGGTTTTTACCTGCAGATAACATCTCTTTCTGAAAAAGACACCATAGCAATGAAACAAACTACAGTGAAAGATACACGTGAAGGAAACCATCCCGAAGGCAGATTTGCATCTGCGTGACTCCCTGAGCACCAGGCAAAATTATGCGAGAAGTGTCAAAGCCCATCTATGTCCTGATGAAAATGATGTTTTCAAGAAAAAAGAAAATTCTACCCGCATCCCAACAGGTAAAACAAACAGGTTACCTGCGAAGGATGCTAAGTCCTGCTAGTCTTGGGCATCTCTGCTGTAATGTTAAATTTTCAGAAGATAAAGTCTATACACTCTGAGAGGAGATGGTCGCGGCCACAGGGAGGAAGTCTCAGTTAGAGGATCTCGCTATGGCTTTAGACGGAAGCTGTTTATTGGTCCCGAATCACAGAGAACCTCAAACGCCAGCCCTCTGCAGTGGAAGTCAGGAACAAAACAAGCAAGTCTACTGCTCGGTCTTCAACATTTCAGGGAAGTTCTAGCTAATTCGATGAAAGAATGAAAGGTGCTAACATCTGGGAAGAGAGAGACCAAAGACTAAGAACAGACTGTTCCCACGACGAGAAACACCAGGTAAGAGCTATAAACCTGGAAGGATGCCCAACCTAGTTAGACATGAGGAAAACGCAAAGCATGAGGTTTCCAAAATCTAACAGGACCGACAGCATCCTGGGTTGGCCAGGAGGAGGACTCCTGTGCACTGTGTTGACTACCGAAGTCTTCCTGGGGGGCCTCTGGGCGTGTCTAGCAATGCTGACACCCCAGCCCCTCCCCACTCCTAGGAAGCTGCTCCGTGGGAACGCTCGTCCATGCCCAGAGACGTGTGAGCACGGGGTCTGGAGGAAGAAAAACCTGGAAAGAACCACCAGCAAGGAGTCTACCCGCATCCTGTCCAGGGCAGCCTGGCCACCACGTGCATCCTGACCAGGCGCCAGCCTCAACTTCCAAACTGGGCCCCCTGCCTCACCTGACCCCACTGCGGTCCACACGGGGCACGTGAGCTCCTCCCTCCCCTGGGCGCAGAGCTCAGCCCTGCTCTGCACAGGGGTCAACAGCTCAGCGAGGCCTCCAGCTGCTTCCTGGGATCTCCCGTGCAGCCACCCCCTTGGCCCAGGCACTGTGCTCCGACCTCGGGGACCTTGCATTTGCCGCTCCCTGGTGCCCGCAGCACTTGTCCAGCAGATGGCCTGACCGTCCTGCACAAACAGCACTGCCTTCTCCCCGGCCCTGCCAGCCCCGCATCCCCTTCTCGGTTTTCTCTCCCGTGGCACCGACACTGCCCGACTGCACACTGACGCGTGGGTGCTTTTGCTGACGGCTGTACCCCAGGGCCTGGCGCGTGGTGTGAAGGCATAAACCCTGGGACATCTGCCCTGTGGAATACTATGCACTCCATCAAAAAGACGGAGACCAGACACACTGATGTGGAAAGACGCTGGGGCGTAAACGGACAAGCCACAGAACAGCGAGGCGTGACAGTAAAAATGACAGGCAGCACTTTGCAGGGCTCGGCGTGTGCCAGCACTGCTCCAGGGCTGTTTCTGCTGATTAACTTGCTCTGACTGCGCACAGCACTGAGGGCCACCGTGGTGGCAGAGAACGGGACAGCCACCTTTCCTGCCCTCATGGAGCTTACATTCTAGCGGGGAAAACAGACCATCAAGAGGGAACGGCGTGTAGAGCAGATTAAGGGTAAGTGCTAAGAGGAAGAAGCAGAGCAGGAGTCCGGGAGGCGTGTGGGAGCAGCCGGCGTGAGTTAGGAAGGGTGGCCAGGGAAGGCCCATGGATAAGTGATGTTTGACCTTGTACCCCCACGTGGTGGTGATTCAGAGCCCCTTGGCCTCCCTCTCCCCACGGCCTGCAGCCCCTCACTCCCCACCCCGGCCACCGCTAGGCACACACCCATGCGGCCCTCCTGGCTCCACACCTGAGGCCGTCAGGAGCCTCTGGCTCTGCCGGACACGTGTGACCTTGGATGAAGCGCCACACCACGGGGTGCGCCCTGCTTCCCCCACTGCTGCCGAAGGGCCCGGTGAGGCAGCTGGACCCAAGGGAGAGTGTACTCCCTGGGCGACCTCTGACCACAGCACCCGGAGGGAGGATGGTCCCTCTCCACCCCTCCCTCGAATAGACTGTCCTGGAGCTTTTCTTTGTGTCCTTCCTTCCTTCCTTCCTTCCTTTTTTTGATAGTTTTTTGGATGAGGCCCCAAGGGGCTGAGCGGCCAGCTGTCTGTGAAGCAGGGTATCAATGCATGTGTGCGTGTGTGTGCATGCCTGTGTGTGTGTGCGTGTGTGTGCGTCCCTGTGTGTGTGTCTGTGTGTGTGTGTGTGTCACAGCCTTCTCTTCCGCACTCCCCTCTCCCTCACTCCAGCTGTCCTGGGATTGCACCTTCCAGGGAATCACTAGCATTTTTTTTTTTGAATTTTTGAATTTTATTTTATTTTTTATACAGCAGGTTCTTATTAGTCATTCATTTTATACCCATCAGTGTATACATGTCAATCCCAATCTCCCAATTCATCCCACCACCACCCCCACGCCCCTGCTGCTTTCCCCCTTGGTGTCCATACGTTTGTTCTCTGCATCTGTGGCTCAATTTCTGCCCTGCAAACTGGTTCATCTGTACCATTTTTCTAGGTTCCACATATATGCGTTAATATGCGATATTTGTTTTTCTCTTTCTGACTTACTTCACTCTGTATGACAGTCTCTAGATTCATCCACTTCTCTACAAATGACCCAGTTTCGTTCCTTTTTATGGCTGAGTAATAATATTCCATTGTATATATGTACCACATCTTCTTTACCCATTCTTCTGTCGATGGGCATTTAGGTTGCTTCCATGACCTGGCTATTGTAAACAGTGCTGCAATGAACATTGGGGTGCATGTGTCTTTTTTTTTTTTTAATTTATTTATTTTTGGCTGTGTTGGGTCTTCGTTTCTGTGCGAGGGCTTTCTCTAGTTGTGGCAAGCGGGGGCCACTCTTCATCGCGGTGCGCGGGCCTCTCACTATCGCGGCCTCTCTTGTTGCGGAGCACAGGCTCCAGTCGCGCAGGCTCAGTAGTTGTGGCTCATGGGCCTAGTTGCTCCGCGGCATGTGGGATCTTCCCAGACCAGGGCTCGAACCCGTGTCCCCTGCATTGGCAGGCAGATTCTCAACCACTGTGCCACCAGGGAAGCCCCGCATGTGTCTTTTTGAATTATGGTTTTCTCTGGGTATATGCCCAGTAGTGGGATTGCTGGGTCGTATGGTAATTCTATTTTTAGTTTTTTAAGGAACCTCCATACTGTTCTCCATAGTGGCTGTATCAATTTACATTCCCACCAACAGTGCAAGAGGGTTCCCTTTTCTCCAGACCCTCTCCAGCGTTTGTTGTTTGTAGATTTTCTGATGATGCCCATTCTAACTGGTGTGAGGTGGTACCTCATTGTAGTTTTGATTTGCATTTCTCTAATAATTAGTGATGTTGAGCAGCTTTTCATGTGCTTTATGGCCATCTGTATGTCCTCTTTGGAGAAATGTCTATTTAGGTCTTCTGCCCATTTTTTGATTGGGTTGTTTGTTTTTTTAATACTGAGCTGCATGAGCTGTTTATATATTTTGGAGATTAATCCTTTGTCCATTGATTCATTTGCAAATATTTTTTCCCATTCTGAGGGTTGTCTTTTCGTCTTGTTTGTAGTTTCCTTTGCTTTGCAAAAGCTTTTAAGTTTCAATAAGTCCCATTTGTTTATTTTTGTTTTTATTTCCATTACTCTAGGAGGTGGATCAAAAAAGATCTTGCTGTGATTTATGTCAGAGTGTTCTTCCTACGTTTTCCTCTAAGAGTTTTATAGTGTCCAGTCTTACATTTAGGTCTCGAATCCATTTTGAGTTTATTTTTGTGTATGGTGTTAGGGAGTGTTCTAATTTCATTCTTTCCATGTAGCTGTCCAGTTTTCCCAGCACCACTTATTGAAGAGACTGTCTTTTCTCCATTGTATATCCTTGCGTCCTTTGTCATAGATTAGTTGACCATAGGTGCATGGGTTTATCTCTGGGCTTTCTATCCTGTTCCATTGATCTATATTTCTGTTTTTGTGCCAGTACCATATTGTCTTGATTACTGTAGCTTCGTAGTCTGAAGTCAGGGAGTCTGATTCCTCCAGCTCCGCTTTTTCCCCTCAAGACTGCTTTGGCTATTCGGGGTCTTTTGTGTCTCCATACAAATTTTAAGATTTTTTGTTCTAGTTCTGTAAAAAATGCCATTGGTAATTTGATAGGGATTGCACTGAGTCTGTAGATTGCTTTGGGTAGTATGGTCATTTTCACAATATTGATTCTTCCAATCCAAGAACATGGTATATCTCTCCATCTGTTGGTATCATCTTTAATTTCTTTCAACAGTCTTATAGTTTTCTGCATACAGGTCTTTTGTCTCCCTAGGTAGGCTTATTCCTAGGTATTTTATCCTTTTTGTTGCAATGGTAAATGGGAGTGCTTCCCTAATTTCTCTTTCAGATTTTTCATCATTAGTGCATAGGAATGCAAGAGATTTCTGTGCATTAATTTTGTATCCTGCAAATTTACCAAATTCATTGATTAGCTCTAGTAGTTTTCTGGTGGCATCTTTAGGATTCTCTATGTATAGTATCATGTCATCTGCAAACAGTGACAGTTTTACTTCTTCTTTTCCAATTTGTATTCCTTTTATTTCTTTTTCTTCTTTGATTGCCGGAAGCACTAGCATTTAAGCCTCGGCCCGCACTCTGCTTTTAAGAGAACCCAAACTAAGACAGACTGAAGAGAGTGACAGAACGGGCCAGGAGGGTGCTGGAAGGAGAGTATTCTAGGCAGAAGGCCAGCACATGCAAAGGTCCTGAGGCAGATGGGTCTGAGGACAATGGACAAGTCTGGAGCAGAAAGGGCAAGGCAGAAGGTAGGGGTTGACGTGAGGTCAGAGCCAGGTCATGTGGCACCTCGCAAGGCAGAGCCAGGGCCCTGGATTTTTCTGAGTGAGGTGGGAACTGCTGTAGAATCCTGTGCAACAAGGTATGACTCACGTGTTAGCAGGGCCACAGGGTAGAGGCAAGGTGGAAGCCAGGACACCTCTTAGGGGGCTCTGGGCCGCCCAGGGTGCAGAGGACATTCACTCTGTCCCCTCCACTCCCTGGACACCACCTGTCCCACCCCACAGCCCTCCCCAGACAAGCAGCAGGGCCGGTCCTTTCTGCTGAGTAAGTTATGAAGGTGACAGGGCAGCAGCAGAGGGCTAAGTGAGCAGACCCTGGACGGCGGGGGCTTTGGCGGGTTCCTCCACTTCCTGACCGTCACCTTGGGCAAGTTCCTACACGTCCCGGTGCCTTGCTTCCTCATCTGTGAGATGGGGCTACAGCAGCACCTGCCTCCTACTGGTTGCTCGGAGGGTTAAAGGACAGCAGTGCAGTGTCTGGAATGCAGTAAGTGTCCAGCAAAGGCTGGATTTTACCATCACTGCCAATCACTAGAGGAAAAGAGACAGGGTAACAAAAAGCAAATTAAAAAAAAAAAAAAAAGTTGAACCTCATGGTCACGAGCGCTGTTTCTGGCCGCCGCAGGCGTGGGGACGACCCTTGGTGGACGCGTCACGCGCTTTGCTTCCGCGCTCGCCCAGGCTTGTCGCTCGACTCCTCGGAGGGCCTCCTGGCTTTCACCGGTCCCACCCCTGGGAGCCGGTCTGAGTAGGATTCATCGAGCAGGGGTCACAAGATGACCTTCGGCGGAAGGTAAATCTTTTTGCTAAGAGGGTAGGGCAAGCACGGCAGAAACGGGAAACAACAAACCAAACCACCTGAGCTTCATTATTCCAGAAAAACGCGTCGCTCAGCACCGACAGCTCTAACTGACCGACCTCATCTTGCAAGTTGGCAAACCAACGTGCCCGTCAAAGCAGACTTTGCCTCCTGCCTTCCACCAACGTCCACTGAGCGTCCGCTCGCGCCAGCACTGCCAGGGCCCCAAGGAAGCCCCGGGAAACCTGTGTTTCCACCAGGGCAGTGGGGGGGTCCTCGTGAGCCCAGGCGCCCGGCGAAGGAAAGGACAGCCCTGCTGCAAAGGGGCTGCGGAGAAGCCGGGTGTGCCGCTGGGCGTGAGCTCAAGCGCCTAATGCTAGAGGCCCATCGCAGCCGCTTCTCAGTCGTCCACACACGGGTTCTGCCCCGGAAAACGGTCAGACCGGAGGAAAGGAGCTGAGCTCGCACCCCTGACTCCGGGCCCCTGACCACACCTTCAGCAGCGAGGGCTGCCCTGACTGGACAGAGGAACACTTAGAAAGTGCCGTCCGTGATGAGATCTTCGTCTGGGATGGCTTCACAGTATTCGGGACGGGAAGGAAACGGGCAGGGACACAGAAGGAGAAGGGCCAAGAGCGAAGCTGGCTTACGGGTTCATTACCCTGTCCTCTCTACTTGCACGTGTACTCATAGTTTCCATAATAAATAGCAAAAAGGAGAACAAAAACACAGCCTGGGCCCCAGGGCCACCTTCCACTGCCACTGCCAGGACTGGTAAAGGCTCCCCGCACTCAGTACCCAGTCTAAGGGGGAACGTGCATTTCTCTGTGGAAAGCGGAAAGCGGTGTAGGTTCAATCACTTAAGACGATCAATGATTTGAAAAGGAAGATAAGATACCTGAGATGGTAAGGCCTTGCCTGGAGGCAGAAGGCTGCCAGCCCCCAGTGGCCCCGGGTGGTCCCCCCCACCCCTGCCCCTCCCACCCCAGGGCCCCGTGAGCCTGAATTCTCGCAGCCTGGTTCATTCTGCCTGTTTCCGAACTTTATGTAACAGGGATCTCACAGCCTGCACTTTGTCTCTGCAAACCCTCGCTACTTTACAACCCCAAATATTATAACACGGTTGCTCCTTCCTGGTAGGAGCCAATTCCCTGAGGCCAGCCTGCTGTAATCCGGAGAAAATGTTTGTCCTGCTGAATAAACACCCGCACTCTCCATGGAAACGGTTGGTAACCGAGGAAAATGTGACTGCAGCTGTCCAAATATGGAAGGGAAGATGGCTGGGGAGAGGCTTGTCTCCGCCTCACTAAGACCCCTTCAAGCGCTCTCAGCTCGGCCTTTAAAACCTCACATACAGAAACGCACAAAATTTAAAACAACAATAATGCAAAGGCGTCGGCTTCCTGGCTTCAGCGTCGGGGTGCCTGGGAATAGCCCAGCTGTTCTGATTCTTCTGTCACCCCAGGGAGAGTGCTAGGATTCTCAAAGCCTTCGGGGCCTGGGGAGGGTCCAGCACTCAGCCCGGAGCCCCACCACCTTCAGAACTGCCCGCCTCTGATGACACAGCGGCCTTGGCCTCGCCCTGACCCGCATTGCTGGGATGCTCACTTACTGCTTCTGATTTGCTCTAGACTCGGAAATACAGTAACAAACTTGTTACAGAGGTGCCTACAAAGAGCACAGAGCTGAAAGGAGCGCTTCACAGAAAAGCTTCGGGGCAGGCCCATCAGAGGCCCTGTCCAGACTTTCTGGTTCTCTGTGAGTTGGCAGGTGGGCCAGCTTGTCACTGGGCAGGGGTGCAGAGCGTCTGCAGCGATGCCAGGTTATGTGTTTCTAGTTAGTTTTGCCGAATACGGTAGTTTTCTGCGTCACTCTCTCTTTGGACTGAATGCTGAGAGGTCCCGCCAGAGACTCAGTGACCTGCCAGAGCCTGTGATTTGCTGAGGCCCCGTCAGGTTACATCATCATTTAAAAACAGAGGCGTGCCCACCAGCATTTTTCTGAAAGTTAAGTGTGATTGAGAAATAGCACAAATGACAGGAATTTTTCCCGTTTCCTTCTAAGCCTCACAGGGTAACATTATGTGCCCCGGAGTCAGAAACTTGTGTCTCCTGTGTAGGTGCCTAAGGAAATCACCTGTGGAGTAACAGGAATCCAAAAAGCTAGGGATGGAAACAGACCTCAAAGATCGCCTACCCTGAGCCCCGCCGTAGAGACCAGCCCCAGGGTGGAGCTGAGTCAGCCAGCAGTAGCCCGCTGGCTGGTGACAGGCCACCCCCTCCTCACCAGCGCCCCAGCCTCCACAGAAAGCCAGGGCTGTGCTGGTTCTGTACCAGTGAATCACACCAAGATGACAGTGACAGATAACTGCGAACACCCACGGTACCATCCCTGTTGGCATATCACGTAGCTTCCACTTAAGAAAAAGGAGTCCCTTTCCTCATTTTACTCAGACGCCTTATAAAAAGTGATTAGCCTTGTATTTAAAAACTCAATTTCCAGTGAAAGCCTTCAGGTAGAGTGTTGTTCCCTCCTCAGCCAAACCAGCCCAGGACCAGAAACCCCGGCTGGGGACAGGGGATGGGCATCTCCCCTTGGCAGGTAGAGAGAAGGCCAGTGGCCTTGCTGCACTGGACGTGGGAGGGGAGAGGTATTCACGGAGGGGCTTCTGCCATGGCGCTAGGGTTCGTAACGTTGGGGGGCCTGAGGCCCCTCCCTAAACTCCAGCTCGTTCAAGACGCAGCAGCAGCCAATTTCAGGCCTTCATGGAACTTCTGCAGCTCATCCTGACCCAGATCAAGACCTTCAGGACGATGGAAAGACCCTGCTGGCACCCTGAGCCTGGGCCTGGCCCTGCCATGATGTGTGCCCAGCAGGCATCTGGGCCTCAGTTTCCTCATCTGTCAGGCTAAGGGGTTACCCTGGGTGATTTCCAGGGTACCTTCTGGCTCCGTTTTTCTGTGAGTATGAATCAGCTTTCCAAATTGGTTTCTTCTGTATATCAGAAACCCTGGTAACCGAGTTGTCATCCCTTCTCCTGGCCTTCCTGGAGGGATTAAGCAGGCCACCACCCACCCCCTGGTTCCTGTCCAGGACTTGGCAGCCAAAGTACCCCCCAGAAGGATGATGTGATTGCTGCATCACAAAGTACAACCCTCCCCCTTCTTCCACCCAACCTGGGGAGAGAGAATAAATACAGAGAGGTCCAGGGTGGGCAAAGGGGATGAACATCAGGTGCTCAGGCCTGGCTTGGCCCAGGAACTGTCTTGTCTCTCTACTCACCCACTCCAGGGGACCCATGGGCTGTCCAGGTAGGGCTCCTAGACTAGTGCCCAGCAGTGGCCTTTCCCCAGCCAGAGACTTGACTCTGTGGCCTCAGAGCAGGAAGCCGGCTCCCCAAGGGTCCCTCCATGTTCCCAGGGACTGTCGCACTGACCCTCAGTTGCCTTGGCCTTTCTCAGCCTTCTCCCACGGGGGGGGGGGGGGGGGGGGGGGGGGGGGGGTCAGGGAGGGAGAAGAGGAGGGGTTCATAAAAGAAAATCGTCTAGAGAAGGACAGTCCGACATATAGCCACTCAGTAGCTCTGTGACCTCAGACATGGGCCTAATCACTCTGGACCTCAGTTTCTTGATCTGCAAAATGGGAGTAACAGTCCCCACCCCAGGCCGGTTTCAAGACGAGGAGGCTGGTTTCAAGACGAGGAGTAAAAGGGCCCAGGAAACCCTCGGCTCGCGCCTCCGTGGGCTAGAGGATCCTCTGCCGCCTCCCGCAGCCCGCCCGCCGAGACCCCAGACCGCCAGCCCGAGGCCGGGGCCGGGGCTGGCCTGGAGGCGGTTACGTAACCAGCGAGCCAGGCGGCCAGACGCCGGTCGGCGCCCAGGCTGGCTCGCCCTTCCCGCCGCGCCGCGCACTCACCGGAACCGCGTCCTCGCCTGTCCGCAAGACCGTCTGCTAGTCGCCCGCCGACCCCGTCGCCGCCGCCGTCAAAAGCTGCACTGAGCCCGCAGGGCCGTCCGCCTCCGCCGCCGCTGGGGACTCGCCGCTGTCACATAGTGGAAAACGTGACCGCTCGCCCGCGCCCGCCCCCGGCGCCCGCCATTGGCCGGGGTGCCGCCTCATCTGCATACCAAGGGGGCGGGGCCTGCAAGTGCCGCGCGTCCATTGGCTGCGGCGCCCGTCGCTCTTTACATAAGACGCACATGGAATTCCCATGTTCACAGATTCGGTTCCTCAATGAAGACGCGGCGCGCTCGTGCCCCCTCCTTGTCCTCACGAGTGGGCCCTCTTCCCACTTCCGGCCTCGGCGCCTTCCATTCAAGACAGCTCGGGTCCGCCGGCTCAGGGAGTGCGGAGTGGCGCCTACCACCGCGGGGCGGGGGGAGTTGGGCGCGGGACGGGGGCTCCTGTGCACCCGCGCCGTCCCGCCGGGCAGCCGAACCCCCGCTGAAGCCCAGGCCCCCAGAGGCTGTCACCTCGAGCAACCGGCCAGAGGCGCGCCCCCCGCAGATATCTTTCATTCACTCATTGACATTCATTCATTTACTCACTCTCATTCATTCATCGCTAGGCGCTGTAGCTGCCCAGGAGACTGGGCGCCCCTGCAGGAGCTCCCGGTGCACGCCCACCCAGGCCACTGAGGTTGACACTTGTCCCAGATCTGCCAGGACAGTTAGCTTCCAGGTGGCCTTTCTTATTTTTCAGACCATGTGTCTCAAGTTTTGGTTCAGCAAATAGGGTCCTTGTTACTGGAAGGATGTACAAAAGAAATAAATGATGTTGTCTCTGCCCCCAACCACGTCATTAGTGAGAAAGGACGTCTCATGAAAAGGGAGCTTAATCAAATACTAAATTGGGCGTTATGGATCATAAATTAACCGGGGCTAGAGTCATGCCAGAGGCTCCATGGAGGAGGCAGCGCTTGAAGAGTGGGAAAGGCCTTTGGAAAAGGAGGGTTTTCTTTTTTTTTTTAAATTAATTTATTAATTTATTTATTTTTGGCTGTGTTGGGTCTTCGTTGCTGCACGTGGGCTTTCTCTAGTTGCGGCGAGCGGGGGCTACTCTTGGTTGCCGTGCACAGGCTTCTCATTGCGGTGGCTTCTCTTTGCAGAGTACGGGCTCTAGGCGCACGGGCTCAGTAGTTGTGGCATGTGGGCTCTAGAGCGCAGGCTCAGTAGTTGTGGCGCAAGGGCTTAGTTGTTCGCGGCATGTGGGATCTTCCTGGACCAGGGCTCGAATCCGTGTCCCCTGCATTGGCAGGCGGATTCTTAACCACTGCACCACCAGGGAAGTCGAAGGAGGGTTTTCTGAAGGCGGAAGCCACAGAGACAAATGAACCAGGTGTGGGCAGTTCTGGGAGAGAGCGCTGTACTCTGAGTACCTTGGCTGTGGGCATTTGTTCCTCAGTGAGCATTGTTTGTGGCATATGAAGCCCCAGCCTTCCGTCTAAAGTGTCAGGAGAGAGTAGAACTTCCTCTCAGACCAGGTAGAGGGCCAAGGCTTTCCCGTGGGACATGAAACAGCAGGCGGACTCCAAGGCAGCTCAGCTGCAGCAGGCTCTGAAACCGCAGGGTCTGATGGGGGAGGCGAGGCTGGTTGGGCTCCGAAGGGCTGAAGGGGCCTGTAGAATCTCCCTCCATTTGTCCATTCTTCTTCCTGGGCTTTCCTGGGGACGAGGGATGGGAGGGAGGGAAGAGTTATGATCTGGTGGCCTGCAACAAACCAAGCTGCTTGTTCCCAAAGCCAAAGGCACATTCAGGATTTCCTACGTGCAAGTCACTTCTTTCCCTCTCCTGGGCAAAGTGTGTGCACAGCTTCATCACACACAGATGCAAAGCGGAGCAATGCCAAGTTCATCAGGACAATCCTTCCCACATAAGTCCGGCAGGCCCGCCGCGTGCCGCACACTCCTTGGTGAGAGCGGCCCCTCCTGTTTCTCTGATATTGACACCTTGACGACGTACTCCCCGCCCCCCTCCCTAAATACACATACACAAACCCAAGCAAATCCAGGCCCAGCTGCACCCTGCACACACCCAGAGGCCTTTTGTTTCTTCACATACGTTGACATCAGTGGTGAGCTCCATTGTCCTGGAAACGAGAGAAAACAGATCATTCACATCACACAGAGATTCTCCTCCCGCTCAGCTTTTCTTTGGTCTTGCTCCCTATTCAGCCTTCAGCTTAACGTCACGTTTCCTCCTTAAATTTAGCCATTTGTATTTCCACCCATAAATCTGGTAAAAAGTGAAATCCATTATTTTAGAAATTATCAAACATTATGGACCTCGAGAACTCTTTGGAATTGAATCTATTTTCAATGTCTCACAGCTGGTTTCTTTATTCTTGTTTCTGGAAATTTTCATTCACTCCACAAATATTTGTTGACACCTGAGTATTGGGGGGTGTGGAAAAATGCATCTCATTGGATCCTTTGCTTGTAAGGAGTTTGCAACATAGAAGGGGTGATGAGGCAGGTCCGGAGGCAATTTCATCTAAGATGGGTTGTAAGTCCCAGGAGAACTGCATAGACCTGGGCGGAAGCGTCCACCCCAGCTCCAATAGGGCGCAAACCCCTAGTACCAGGCCAAGTCCATGATGACATTCTCACTGAACCAAGATTGTGGGTGAGCATGTGTGTGTGTGTGTGAGAGAGAGAGAGAGAAATTGTGTGTGTGTGCACTCAGGTGCACACATTAGTGCTTTCAGGTTGGAGGGGCAGGGGGGCATATATCCTTTCCTGGTCAGTCTATGCTGACCTGGAAATGTGTTCAGATTAGCCGTCACCTCTAGCGCAGAGCTCTTGGCAGTGGGGGAGGCATGCTGGCGAGAAGGAAGCCTGGGTGCAGGGGTGGTGAGCCAGGGTCCCCAGGTGCCTGGGGAATGCTGCCTGTGGAAGGAGCTGGCCTCTGGTCTCAGCCTTCACCCCGCCTCCCAGCCAAGCTGCTCTGCCCGGACTCCCGGTCCATTCCAGCAGCCCGCTTCGTCCAGGGGGCCTGGCCCAGGTCAGCCCTGCCCACTCCTGCTGGGCCCCGCCTGGAGGGCCCCTCTGCACCTGGGCCCCGTGCCCTTGCCAGGGCTCTGGCTCTCTCGTTTGCTCCTGCACCCAGTCGGCCAGCTGTTTACTGGGCAACTACTGTGCGACAAGCACGGTGCTGGCCACTGCTTCCTCGCCTCCTGGATCACGTGGTTTGTGAGTTGGCAAGCTGGGGCGCGAGCTGGGAAGGCAAAGGACAGGGGCCGGGAAGAGAATTAGGTCTGTAGATGGGGAGGGGGCTATCATGTCCTCTCTAGGGAGATGGAGGGGACACTGTGGATCTTTCTGGCTCTAGGGACATTGGAGATGAGAACGCCGGACCCTGACCCTCCGTCTCCAGCCTCCCTCATGCTGGGCACTGGGCACAGAGGCAGCTCCTGTCAGGGACACCCTCAGCCATCTCCCAGAGGTGGGTCCAAAGGCAGGGGCAGCTGTGTCCAGGGTCTGAAGACATGGGTGAGACAAGGCCTACCTGCGCCTCATGGTTGGGAAGTTTCCTGAACCAGGCAGTGACCAGAGGGCTGGTGCTCCTCTCTGGCTGTGAGGTGGTCTGGGGACCAGTGTAAAGAAGGTGTCTTTATTGTGCTAGCCATCTACTGAAAAGGTTTGGTTTTTTTTTAAACTAAATATAGATGCAGGGAAGGCTGTACTTTGTTTTGGGGAGACGTGTGTTTTTGTGTTGCACGTGCACGACACACGTGTGTGCGCATGTGTGTGTCCATAGCCCTCCCCCGGGAAGTCGTAGACCGAGCCATCAACAGTGAGTGTGCAGCCAACGTCTTTCTTCACCTCGCCCCGGAGAAGAGACTTTGAAAATGACTGAGCGAGTCTGCACAGCATTACCTGGCCAGGAGCGCTGGCCCCCGCATCCCCGTGGCCCCTTTGCAGGCGACATCCCAGCATCGCGGTCCTGATGGCACAGGCTAGGACCTCCAGTACGACGTAGAATACAAGTGGTGACGGTGGACACCCGTGCCCAGTTCCCAACTGGAGAAAAAGTGCTCAATAGTTCTCCATGAAGTATGATGTGAGCCTTAGGTGTTTAGTGTTTTACACGTGTCCTTTGTCACATAGAGAAAGTGTCCTTCTATTATATTATTATTAATATAATCATGTTATCTACTATATTACTAATGTAAATATTATTCTCTATTAGTATAGTTTGCTGAGAGTATTTTTCTTCTCTCTTTTTTCTTTATTTTTTCCTTTGACCACGCTGCGCGGTGTGTGGGATCTTTGTTCCCAGACCAGGGATGGAACCCTGGCCCCTGGCAGCGGCAGTGCGGAGTCCTAACCACTGGACTGCTAGGCAAGTCCCTTTGAGAGTGTTTTTTTAAACTCATACATTGGTTCAATGACTTTTAATCCATGGCAATTATTATTATTTTAAAAATCCCCCCCAAATAAATCTAATCTATTTTTTTAGATCTGCAAATAATTTAAATTACCATAACTTTTTAAAAAAATCACCATAACTTTGTCTTTACTATGCAACACTGTGTATAGACTTGCTTACTTCATAATTGTCTTAAAACAAAAAATATTAATGAATAAAAAAATTAGTGCCTAAGTCTCTGCCTTTTTCCTGTTGTCAGTTTCTTCTTTTCCTATCGGAACCCGATGATTAAATGTGTACCCAATGGAATTCTCTTATTATCAGTTTTGTAAATAAAAGGCATGGTTTTAACGGAAGCCAAAAAACTGTTTGCTATTGTGTCACTTGAGAAGGGATTAAAACTTCAAACTTCCTAATCACGAGGCCATTAAAAGGTAACCTGAGGGTTTCACTGAGCTGAAACCTGTGCCCTTTGGTGAGGGAGAGGGAAGTGGCAGCGGGGAGGTTGAGTTTGCTGGTCAGATTTTTGCCTCGCGACTTTGGTGGCTGATTTATGGGTCAGATTTTCTGGTCTTTTTTTTGACCCCCTTCCTAGAGTTTTTGGGCCACTAATATCCCTCACTCTCCTGGAACGGCCCAAAGAAAGAAAGACAGCTTACCAACAAGGCCCCCCATGTCCAAGGTGACCCCCATGTCCGAGGTGCCCCTTTCTTCAGAGGTCAGAAGGTCTCTCATCGGCTGGCATGCCGTCCAGCTGGTCTTTGGGGCCCTGGACTGGACTGGGCAGGCCCCTGGGGCGGAGTCTCTCGCCCTGTCACACTCTGCCTGCTGTGTGTCCCCGAGGCTGTTTCTGCCAGCATTGCTGGGGTTGGTGCTGAAGGGTAGCCCAGGCGGTACCCCCTGCAAACATCCATATCCTGGGGCAGAGTCTGGAATTGGAGAACTGCATGCTTCGGGAGGCCAGAAGGGCCCTCCCGTCAGGGCGTGTGATCCTTCAGGAGGCTGAGTGAGCTCCACGTTCATGCACGGGCCTGAACCTCAGGAGGCCTCTCACCCTGCGGACGAGCTATGACTTGGCACGTGCTCACCACTGGCAGCACTTTACGTGAATTATCTTCCTTCATCCTCACAGCTCTGTGAGGCGCGTATCCAGATCCCCACGGTCCCTGCGCAAAAGACACCCTCGACGTCAGGACGCACTAAGGAATCGTGCAGAGCCGTGTCTCATGTCATCAAGGAGAGACGGTCTTTGTCTGCAGGACGATCTCGTGGCCGTCCTCACTGCTTGCTCCTGCAGAGCCTGGGAACAAGGCGACCAAAGTCCAAACTCCAATGTCTCTCTCGTCCCCAGAACATTAAGCCCACCCAAAATCTCCCTCTGTGATGTGGCTGGCCAGGTCCCTGCACCCTCCGCACCCGCCTTTAAATACATAGAGGCTCACGGTGGTGGGGAATGGGGGGCGGGAGTGGCTGGAGCTCAGGTCCCCCTCGTGGACCACCACCCACCACTGGCCCTGCCGCCCGCAGGGCCTCCCTGGATGGCAGGGCCCCTGCCTTCCGCCTGAACCTCTAAGTTTCCCCTCCAGTAAACTGCGGCGTGTCTCACCTGCGTCACCTGCCGTGTTGGTCCTTGCTCACCTGCTTCTCCTTGCTGCCCAGCCTGGAAAATATACTGCTTGTGCCCGGACCAAACCTTCTTGGAAGCAACAAAGGGGTTTGACTAGACCACTCGCAAGATGGGCAGCACCGCCTCTGGGGATGGTGACGGGTCACCTGGCTGAGTTGTCAAGGCAGGAGCCCAGGTGACTTAGCTGTGGAAGGCAGCAGCCTTGGGGCACATGGTGGTCCCATTGTGAAAGAGACCCTTGGGGGGAGAAGGCCGCTGTGTGCCCATCCCCCCACTCCTCCTCAACAGATCAAGCCCTGCGAGGGAGGAGGAAGGGAAAATAGGAGACCCCCACCCGCATGGCACTACTGAAGCTTCTGGGGCCCCGTGGTGCAGGGAGAAGACCACGTGTTGGTGGGATATATGTGGGTGCTCATTAAAGAGATGGGCTCCCCCTGGCGTTGCTGCCACCAGCACTCCGGACTCTCAGGAAGCCTGGAGGGTTCGTCTGCACAATGAGAGCCAACAGTGGTGCTGCCGAGCAAAGCAAAGGGCAGGGGGCAGGGGCCAGTCCAGGACCCCTGCCTCAGAGTCTGCGGTCTGGAGACTGGCATTCCCACCTGCGTCTTGGAGTGGGTGCTCAAGGGCATCTGTCATACCCCCTCACTCTACCCGGGGGAGCTCCTGAGACCTTGGGATAAACTAGGACACCCCACTGAGGCCATGGGGTCACTGAGGGAACTCGTGGGAAACCAGGAAGAACCCCTGACTACAGTTTCTGGAGTCAGAAAATGCCAAGTGATTTAACGTTGTGAGGCCTCCAAGGGGGGATGTCCTTGGCTTTGCTCCTCCAGCCCCGAGGCAGTGTCAGGGATGGAACGGTCCTCCCAGATCTCTGCCTGAGCTAGGAAAGGGGAGCAAAGCGGGGGAGGACCTGCCCCCCTCCCAAACGGTGTGGCTATGGCTTGGGAACAAAGGGTGCTGAGTAGGGAAATGGTGGCCTGCCTGACCCTACACCGTGGAAGGCTGGTAGATCAGGAAGAAGGACAAAGGGGCCCATGGCGAGAGTAGGGAAGGGACCGCTGGAAAGGAAGTGTGTGGACAGGGGTGGGGAGATGGTGATGAAAACTAGGAAGGGAGGGCAAGAGGAAGACTGGGGCTGGGGGGGTCCCTAGGAGAGAGGAGCCCATCATCCTCACCTCTGTGGTCCACCCTGCAGAGCTCCTGCGCCTCTGAAGGAATCGGGAGTGGTGCCGAAGAGCTGCCATGCCACGTTCTGACAACATTGAAACGCATTCCTGAAGGGAACGCTTGTGGCTGGAGGGTCCACCCAGCCAGACCAGCCCTGGTCGGGCCTCCCTACACCCTGAGTCCTTCAAACCAGAAGAAGATGAGGACCGAGGCCCTGGCCCTCTGCTCCCTTGGGCCTGGGTGGGGATCGAAGACTCTGTGTCATATACGCTGGAAAGGGGAGGGATCCTAGGCCTGGGGTCCCCCATGGAGCCCAAGAAAGGTCACCATGGTAACTGCTGTCCTGGTTGTTCCCATGTCCCTGGTGGGACCGTCGAGCCGGCCTTGCACTTCTCCAGTAAGAGGCAGGAGAGGGTCAGCTCACCAGTGCCTCACCCTTCGCCCTCCAGGGAGCCAAAATCCCAGCTGTTCCAGAGAAATTCATGGGCTGAGCACGTGAACCTGCTGACTGTCTGGTGTGTCTCACGTGGTTCATTGGGAAGCGGAGGTGGCCACGGAAATGCTGCATCTCGCATTTTCTTCCCCATTCCTTCGCGCTCACTGCCCTGGGATATCACTGCCTCCTGATAAAGCGTGAGTTCTTAAGCCTTTCCTCAGGCTCTGTTTTCCAGGGAATCTAAACTAAGACACTGGAGACTGAAAATGGTTTTAGAAAGCAGACCCTCAGGGTTTCATTCTGAAATTGAACTGCCCACTTGTCTTAAAGCCACAGCTTTATCCATTCCTAGGGGTAAGTGGGATTGTAACAACCAGGGTTCGGCCATGGCTCGTCTTGTATGGTCCTTGAGCTAAGAATGGTTTTTATTTTCTTTCTAATTTTTATTTTTAAATATTTATTTATTTGACTGTGCCGGGTTGTAGTTGTGGCATGCGGGATCTAGTTCTCTGACCAGGGATCGAACCTGGGTCCCCTGCATTAGGAGCGTGGAGTCTTAACCCCTGGACCACCAGGGAAGTCCCAAGAATGGTATTTATTTTTTAAAGGGAAAAAGGAGGAATAAAAAAGTCAAAGAATATGTTACACACTAGGCCGAGATCACACTAGGCCCACAAAGCCTGGATTATTTACTATCTGGCCATTTACAGAGAAAGTTTGCTGACCGCTGGTAGTAACTTGCCAGGCAGGAGCATTGCAGTTCCTTAGGTTTTCACGGGTGGTCAGTTATGATGGGGGGCAGGCAGAGAGCAAGGCACTGGGAGATCAAGCAGAGGTGGTACTTCATCGGAGGGGACGATGGTAATGATATTGATTGTGGAGAAGGGTGGTTCCTTACGCTGGTGCTGGAGACCTTGGAAAAAGAAAATGGTAGGCTTAGGACAGCTCACTGCCAACTTGACCAACTCTGTAAGCATGAGGGCCCCTTTGCAGCCCAGCAGATTCACATCTCCCACGGCCACTGGGTAGACTGGTGGAAATCAGGCCTAGACTCTGATTATGAGGTTCCCAGAGCTACAAAGGAGACCAAGTCACAGGTTTGACAGGTCCCTTATGTCAAGGTCAGGAGTCAGATAGGGAGTGATGCTGGGTCATGGATGAGCTGAAATTTTCAAAGCCCCAAGTTCCCAGGAGTCTCCTAGTCGGCAGAAACAATCACTTCCCCCTTCCAGAGAACTGACTGTCCTTGCTGGATGCCTCACCTGGAGCAGGTGCCCTGCAAAATGATGCTTGCTCTCCTCAAGACCTCCTCTCAGCATGCCTCTTTGATTCCAGCCCTATGAGGGGGATCGGATTTCAGCATAGCTGGAGCAGGGAAGATAAGCCCTGCCCGGGCAAGAAACAGCCCACACGCCGAAGGAATTGCAAGCCTGGTTGACACGTACCACCAGGACCTGAAGTACCTGTGTGATGGCGGGTCTTCAGAGTGCTGCAGGGGGAGGACTACCAGGCTAGGTTGGTGGCTGGAGAAGAATTCACTGGCGTGGGGCACTCTTCTGTGGTTTAGAACTTAACGTTTTGGCAAGAACACCGGGAACTGGCTCTAATCATTTCTTGGGGGTGACTCCCGTGGTGTGCTGGTAAAAGTTTAACACCTGGGTCTCTGGAGGGAAAGAATGTTTGCCATGGTGTAAATGTCCCCACTGTGGCCAATTTCCAGCTACCAATGTGACTCTCTTAGGAAAGTGGCAATGCCCACCAAGGCCAAACCGTGAAGAGAAAAGATCCACACCGGCCTCAGTCCGGTAAGGCTGACGGAAGCGTTTCTTTAGAAAATAGAGTGAATTCACTCACTTGCAAGGAGAATTGGGTCTTCCAAAGTTCAACACCTAAAAGACTCTTTTTCACAACTCTTTGTTTAGAAGATTTAAAAAGAGGCAAGTGTTGCCAAATAATCTGAATAAAGTGTTCATTGTAAAAATATTTCTCAGGGTTATTGAGGCCTCTGGCCTCTTGTAGGAGGATTCTGCTGTAGGTCAGTTCCCGCTGGACTTGTAATCATGGCTCTTGAGACGCTGTTTGGGACAAGGACAGGCCAGTCCGCGGTCACAGCACTCCTGCCCTTCACGGCTGTGCAATCTACTGTCGGCCCAGAGGAGGCGGCCCAAGTGTCTGTCCTGAATGAGGGCCCAGGTACTGGTGTAAGTCATCAGGGCTCCAGTGAAGGAGAAGTGGCTGCCAGGCACCCCTGTCTCATCCCCTGGGAATGACCCCTGCCCTCCGGGATGTTTCCTCCCGCCCCTGCCTCTCACATCTGAGCCAGCCCTCGGGGTCAAAGGTCAGGAGGAGGTCACCAGAAAGTCTCAGTGTCCCTGACAGATTGTTCCTCAGTGGTGGGGGGTAAGCATGGCCAGCAGGGGATGAACTGTGCCCAAGCCCCCCGCCCTTGATGTCGAATGTTGGCCTGAGAGAGCCAGACTTGCACTTTATTGAAAGAATATGGACTTACGTTCCAGATGAGGTGCACAATTAACAGCCTATGGTTTTTTTTGTGTTTTTTTTTTAATTTTTGGCTGTGTTGGGTCTTCGTTTCTGTGCGAGGGCTTTCTCTAGTTGCGGTGAGCGGGGGCCACTCTTCATCACAGTGCGTGGGCCTCTCACTATCGCGGCCTCTCTTGTTGCGGAGCACAGGCTCCAGACGCGCAGGCTCAGTAGTTGTGGCTCACGGGCCCAGTTGCTCCGCGGCATGTGGGATCTTCCCAGACCAGGGCTCGAACCCGTGTCCCCTGCATTAGCAGGCAGATTCTCAACCATTGCGCCACGAGGGAAGCCCCAACAGCCTATGTTTTTAGGGGCGTGTGTTTGTGTGACTGTGTACATAGAGGAAAACCAAAAAGGAACATCAAAACTCTTACAGTGATTTTTCCCTGAGTTGTGGAATATGGGTGACATTAGTTTTCTTTTTTATACCATACTTTTCAGTGTCCTTCATATATTCTATAATAAGCATTCATTACATGTTCTATATATTTGTATAAATTCTAGATAATCTACATTTATATATTATAATAAGAATTGTTATAATTAGAAAAATATAGTTTTAAATGTTATAAACTACTAAATATAAATCAAAAATTAATTTTGAGTTTTTACCATGAATGGATGGTGAATTTTATCAAAATTTTATCAATTTTATGCTTTTTCTGCATCTATTGAGATGATCATGGGGTTTTTGTCTTTTCTTTTGTTGATGTGGTGTAACACACTGATTTGCAGATGTTGAACTAAAAAATTAATGTTGAATAGGATGCTTAGTATCAGTTTAAAATGGCTGGCTTTGTAACCCCAACAGAGATGAAGAATTGGGACCAGAGCAGTAAAAAGCAAAGACACTGAATTCTTCATGCTGTGAAGTTACTATTTTTGTTTGACTTCTCTTCATTTCCCAGTTTTTGTCTTCAATAATTACATAAATATGAGTTTCATGGTGTTTTGAACAACCACTGCTAGAGATTTACCAAGCATATATTTATTGTCCAAACCTTTGCAGAAATGATAAACAAATAAAATATTCTACAGAGCCAAAGTCAGATGATAGAACAATAAACTAACCACAGAAAATAATGTGACAGACATAGGTCAGGCACAGCCATGAGTGCAACAAACGAACAATGGAAATAAGAGCAGTGGGCTTTCAGGTGGGGCAGAAAACACCTAATATTTGGGGGCTTTTAAGAGTCAGGCCAAGACACAAATGCTACAGAAAGGTAAAAAAATAAAATAAATAAAATGATGAGCTTGGCTATATCTGTGAAACCAAAAAATGTAGATGTGGCAACATTGCAGAAAGGCAAAGCAAAATTTGTGCTTTTGGGTGTACATATCTTACATGTACAACCATATGAAGCATTTGTGCCAATGGGGAGTGCAGGGAGGGAAAATGTGAAAGCAATACGCTTCTGTCGGGTGGGTGGAGTGGAAGTGGCTTCCTCACTGGTTTTCCAAGCTCTGTTTTGCTTGTACAAACAAACAGGGGATGCTAATTCCTGTGCTTTCTCAGCTAGATTTTAAACAAAACAAAACAAAACCTTCTAAGCATGTTTGCTTAAAGACCATGCATCTAGCACAACTTATAATAGCCAAGACATGGACGCAACCTAAGTGTCCATCAACAGACGAATGGATAAAGAAGATGTGGTACATGTATACAATGGAATATTACTCAGCCACAAAAAGAATGAAATAATGCCATTTGCAGCAACATGGATGGACCTAGAGATGATCATACTAAGTGAAGTAAGTCAGACAGAGAAAGACAAATATCCTGTGATGTCACTTACATATGGAATCTAAAAAAATGATACAAATGAACTTATTAATAAAACAGAGACAGAGAAAACAAACTTATGGTTACCAAAAGGGAAAGGGGGAAAGGATAAATTAGGAGTTTGGGATTAACAGATACACACTACTATATACAAAATAGATAACCAATAAGGACCTACTGTGTAGCACAGTGAACTACATTCAATATCTTGTAATAACCTTTAATGGAAAAAAAACTGGAAAAGAATATATATATTCAGTTATGCATATATATATAAATACATATCACTTTGCTGTACACCTGAAACTAACACGACATTGTAAATCAACTCTACTTCAAAAAAAAAAAAAAAAGACCAGGCATCTCTCATGAGTGGGATTTTGGGGAGCTAAGGCGGAGGTGTGGCAAGAGGCTCTTCCTGGAGCGGGTCAGGGCAGTGCGGGGGAGCCCTGGGGGCGGGCGGGGGGCTCCCCCTGCCGCTGCCCGCCGCCTGCGCACAGCTGGACCCCCGAGGCTTTAGCGCACCTCCAGGTCACTTTTCAGCCCCTTCCTCCTCCGACCCCCTGAGGCTCCGGGTTGGAACACGGGTTGCCTGCTTGTGCTCCTCCATCCATGAAGACTGGACGTGGCCCTGGGTGTCATCTGGGTGAAGACATCAGGCCCCGACACGACGGCGTCGGTCAGCGCTGGGTGAGGGCGGATTTGCATCCTGGAAGTCGCCTCGTGCAGAATCTGTCCCAGGCTCTCACCTTCCGCCGGCCCTGACGCGGGGACACTGTGTGCCCATGCCCGCCACCCGTCCCCGACTTCCTCTCTGTCCTCACCCTCGGGACTCCAGCGTTCTTCTAACACTCGGAACTCCTCATCCAACTGCCGCTTTCGGGAAACATCTGATGGCATCCCTGCCCCGGATCATGGAGCCTTTTTTATTCTGAGGGACTAAGTTCTCGCCACCCTGGCTCTAGGTTTAAGAGTGCTCTTCTCCAGATCTGTTTGGAACGCACTCTTTTTTCCAAGGACAAGCTTCCCCTCATCCTATCCAAAGGTTTTTGCCTTTTTAAAAAAAATTAATTAATTAATTTTATTTTTGGCTGCGTTGGGTCTTAGTTGCTGAGCGCGGGCTTTCTCTAGTTGCGGCGAGCGGGAGCTACTCTTCGTTGCGGATTCGCGGGCTTCTCATTACGGTGGCTTCTCTTGCTGCGGAGCACGGGATCTAGGCGCATGGGCTTCAGTAGTTGTGGCAAGAGGGCTCAGTAGTTGAGGCACATGGGCTTAGTTGCTCCGCGGCATGTGGGATCTTCCCGGAGCAGGGCTCGAACTCGTGTCCCCTGCCTTGGCAGGTGGATTCTTAACCACTGCGCCACCAGGGAAGTCCTTTGCCTTGTTTTTGTTTACATCTTTTGTCCCCGACATTCCCCTCAATATTCTCTTCCCTCCCCCTCGTTGTTCAGGTCCTCAAGATTTCAGGCCACATCTGTGTCACTCCAGAGATGAACTCTCCTCTGAGACACCCTTTGCCGGCCAGTAAAGGAGCTCCTGGCAGGCTTGTACGTGGAGCTCCTGACTGGGAATTGTCCCTCCAGGTCTTTGGAGGGTGCTCAGGCCAAGGCTGCGTGTGATACCTGGGAGAGCCATGTCTGTCCCTGGGGGCTCTGGGGCTCCGGCTGCATGGCCCAGTGAGGGGTGTGTGTGTGTGTGTGTGTGTGTGTGTGCACGCGTGCGCTTGTGTGTGCGTGAATGCCTATCATCAGGGACTAGCGTCTTTCACCGGCATCAAAAGACTGACCCACTTTCTGCAGCCACCTTCTTGTAGCCGACGAAGCCTTTGTTCAGTTGGTATGGGAGGGCGGAAATGTGTCTCCAGTTGGGCCGGGTTGTTTTTAAGAGAAGTGGTAGGGGCTTAGCAGGTGGGAAGGAAGCCTGGCCGTGGCTCTCCTGTGAAACCTCACCTCCTTTCTTTCTGGAAAATTTACAAGACTCTGGTTTCCTTTTGCTCAGTCATAATGGAAGCCTCTCTTTAGGCATAAGGTCAACGGGGCGCAATGGAAATACCCTGAAAACATCACCCCCTGTTGGTACCTGGGATTCAGGCCTGTGAAAGCCCCCGTTCCCCGTGGTGATGGACGCCTCACGGGCACCAGGCTCAGCTCTGGCACACGGCTGAGCCCTGAGTTTGCAGAGAGCTTCAGTGAAAGGAAAGTTGAGTGCACTAAGCATTTGCTGAGAGCCTACTAAGTCCCAGCAAGTGGAATTGGTTTTGGTTTGTTTGTAAAATTTCATTGCACTTACAATAAAACCAATTGCTTTAACTCTTAAACTGTTCCATGCTCCTCCTGCGCGTGGACCCCCCAGGAGTCTCAGGGGTGGGCCTGGCCTCACTTAATGGCTCCGTACAGTGATGCAGCCCTGCTTTCTTCTAGAAGCTGGCATTATGCCTAGTGTTAGCTGTCCTAAATTTGTAACAATTGTTGGGCACATATAAAATTCATCTGTTTGGACTGCACAAAGTGAATGGACAAGACTAACATTTAAATTGTTAGCCAAATTCTGCCTTTTGAAGAAACACATCACGCCTGGACCTCTGCCTCAGCTTTTTGTTTGCGTTCAGTGAACATTGTGGGAATTGATATAAATGTTATTTTCCTGTTTCTCTGGCTTGTGTTATTTTTGTTTTTACAATGTTGATTTGATTTGAAGGCGAGTGCATCAGAGGGAAATAAATATCAAATCTTGTTCAGATGGTGGTAAACAGGCTTGTTTGGGGGATCAGAGACCAACTTGATGGACAAAGTAAAGGAAAAGGAGTGGGGTCGGTGAGGAGGGGACAGTGCAGGCCTTGTGGGATGTGGTAGGGGAGGGTCAAAGGACATCTGGGGTCTGACCATCAAAATGATCCCCAGGACGTGGCCTGAGAAAGGGGTTAGGTGGATGGGCCCTGGGGACCAGCTGAGGTGGGAGTCGAAGGTCTCACAGGAGATGCAACCTTGGGCATCCTTTGGTTTGTTTTTATTTTTTAATCTTATCCAAAAAAAAGTATGTTGTGTATAGTGTGCAGAACAGAGGCTTGGGTTTCATAATTCATGTAGCCGGATTTACAGCTTATTTAAAAATTCAACCATGTTCCCATTTGTTTGTGCTTGAGGAGGTCTGACCTTACATTGGGACCCCAACTTCCGGTGGTGACTCCTTTTCCTGCCTGCCGGTCTGTGGGCACAAAGAGCCCGAAGTGACTGGTGACAGCCATGACTTACAGTTCAGTGGCACTCTTACTGGGTACCCTGGAGGAAGTGGTCTCCCTCTGGAGGAGAAGCACAAATTCTCCCAGTGAATGCCTGGAAGTGAAGGAAAGGGCACTGCTTCTAGTTTTACTCCTTGGTTCCCGGACCTATGCATTTTATCAATTGGAGACAGCAATTTATAATGCTTTAGGGTACGTTCCGTGTCCTAAAGGATGGAGTCGCATCATTATAGGGTATTTTCTCCCACCTGGGACCTCAGCTTAGCCTTCAAGAGGAGCGCTCCATCACTCACCTGGGCGCGCAGCTTCTGGGTGGAGAGGTGAACAAGAGACCTTGTGGACCCCATGCTCATGGGCCTAATGCCACACCCCCTTTGCTGTCAAGTGGGTCCTTTGGTCTGGAGCAGTATTATGTGCTGCTCTATACCTGACGATCGAACATTCTTATAAGCCCCAGAGAGTGACCATACAGGCAGGAAGAACAAATCCACACTTGGAATATGCGTTGATTCAGCCAATATGAATCAGCCAACATGAATCATTGCCCCTTTTAGGGTTTGAGGGTTTAGGTTTAGGGTTTTAGCCTTATGGCTAAAGGGAGTTTGCGGATGTCATTAAGTTGAGGATTCTTAGATGAGAAGGTGATCTTGGATTATCTGGGCAGGCTCAATTTAACTATAAATGTCCTTAAAAGTGAAAAAGGGCAGCAGGAGGGTCAGAGTCAGAGAGGGAGATGTGACGATAGAAGCAGATGTTGAAGTGATGTCATTGCTGGAAAGAAGTCACGAGCCAACGAACTCAGGTGGCTTCTAGAAGCTGGAAAAGTCAAGGAAGTGGATTCTCCCCAAGAATCTCCAGAAGGAACACAGCCCTGCCATCACCTTGATTTTAGCCCAGTGAGACCCATTTTGGATTTCTGACCTCCAGGATTATATGATATTAAATGTATATTGTTTTAAACTCCTAAGTTTGTGGCAATTTGTTGTAGCAGCAACAGTGAAACTAACACACCAAGTTTCTCCTCCCTGGGAGCTTGGGAAGATTGCATTTCACCTCTGCCTTTCAGGGACACTGAGTGAGGCTGTAGTGTAGCACTGCTGTTTTTAGGCACATTTTGTGCCCCACCCTGAGCCAACCCATCCACATAGGAAGCTCAGCTCCCTTCTTCCTCTGTCGGCTGGTCACAAGTGCCACCCTAACCCAACACAGCAATAGGTGGAGGTGAGGGGCAGGCAACTGGGGCAACAGCAGTAGGTGATACGAGGGTCTGGGCTTACGAGGTTTGCTTTCGTCCTCTGGCCCTGCTCGTGCCCGATCCTGACGTACTACTTTCTTCTTCCAGTGGATCGCAGTTGGCTGTGCCTGTTCTTGCAACTTGGAGGGTCTGGTGGAACCCAGCTCTAGTGGCGTGGTGACCACTTGGTGTCTTGCGGTCAGGCACTCCTCTAGGACACAGAGGCGTGCCAGCAGCTACTGGTCTTTGCTGCAGGTAGTGTGTGGCCTTGCTCCAGAAACCTAGGGGTCTGTGTTGTGATTCTCCTCCTGGGGCTTGCCATAAAATTACCACAGGTTTAGTGGTTTAAAGGAATATGGCACCGTTTCCCAGCATAGGTACCTCTAGAACCACGGAATCTTCTAGATCATATGGTCTAAGTGGCAGGGATGCTTGTACCACAGCCTGCACCTGCTAGAGTTCTTTGCTGTTCTGGGACCTTTCCCAGAGCCACTTGGTAAGTACAGTGGGACATTATTCCCAAGTGTGGCCACTCTGCCACCAACATCCGAAGAAGCTACGAGGCGTTGTGGGTCTTTCTGAGTGGTGAGAAGTGCAAAATGCAGCATTTGTCCTTTCCTTTGGAGCAGATGTCCGTTAAGCTCCAAACCACTGGCCTCCTAAACATTGGTGCTGCAGGCCCCTGAGTCTTCACAGGGTTTCTCTCCCGCCCTCTGCAGCAGGTGTATCTTTTTTTTTTAAAGAATAATTCCCATTATTATTATTATTATCATTTTAAAATTTATTTATTTATTTTTGGCTGTGTTGGGTCTTCGTTTTTGTGCGGGGTCTTTCTCTATGTGGCAAGTGGGGGCCACTCTTCATCGCGGTGCGTGGGCCTCTCACTATCGCGGCCTCTCTTGTTGCGGAGCACAGGCTCCAGACGCTCAGGCTCAGTAGTTGTGGCTCACGGGCCTAGTTGCTCTGCGGCATGTGGGATCTTCCCAGACCAGGGCTCGAACCCGTGTCCCCTGCATTAGCAGGCAGATTCTCAACCACTGTGCCACCAGGAAAGCCCAGGTGTACCTTACCAAAGCCTCTGATGTGTTTTCCTCTTGTTCATCTAGTTTAATTAATATGATACCACTAATATGCTGGACCAATATGGTGTCATGCAGAGGTCCCAGACAGTCCAGACTATGTTAGGACAGAGGGAAAAGAGTTAACATAACCCTGGGGCAAGACCATCAATGTGTCCTCTGTCCATCCTAAATGAATGTAAACTGCCTCTGGTCCTCCTTTTTAGTAGGGATGGAAAAGAATGTATTGGCTGCCTGCCACGGACTTGAGAATGTGTTGACCTGCTCTGGAAAAGATACAATAATTGGGGCTACTACTTGTTTGGGTTTGCAGTACTCCACTGTCATTTTCCAGGATCCAACTGAATTTTATAGGAGTTAGACTGATGAATGAAATGGCTATATGATGGGGAAAACTATCCATCTTAAGAGTGGGGCAGATCCCATTCTTATAACTGCTGTCATTCTCACCAGTATACAGTATCATTTTGGTTTACTCTCCTGGCCGAGGTTGAGCAGGGGCTCCCATACAGCCTTCCCTACTTCTATAGCTCTTATTCCACAGTCCAAGGACCTGGCCAACACGGGGCTTATCCCACCAGCTAAGTATGTCCATTTCAACTATGCGTTTAAGGGCTTGGGAAATGACCACCAGGTGGGTCCATAGACTCAGTGGACCTCACAAAATCTAAACAAACCTACAGCTAACTGAAGCAAATCTTGGCCAGGACTTTATTTATCACTCGGCCCTGAATGCCCTCCCTCTAACAGGGGCCATGATGATGTTTCAGGCCCCCAGGACCCTGTGTCCAATATTCCTTGAAATGGTTGTGTATACCTGCCCCCATCCCCCCAGTGTAGGGCTACCTGGATGAGTGACCTTAGGTCCCTTTGGAGAAAGACTGGGCGAGATTATGGCTGTATTCAGTGGCAGTGATGTTGGGAATCTGGGCTTTCCTTCAGTCAGTGGGGTCCAGGTCTGAAAAGTGAGTAAGGGATAGAGGCATTTAATTGGGGACAGATACGCTCAGCCTCTGGATTATCTTTGATTTCTTTGGTTGCTTAACCCTCACTGGCTGCCTGTGCATCTGGCCCCTAGGAACACTGTGTTCTATCAACCATCTTCATAGCTGTCTGCATGTCAGCTCCTGCTGCTTACCACGCCAACCTTGCCACTCTTTACCGTAATTGTATCTACCCTGTTTCTGATCATTAAGCACCGCTACTTGGCCTCTATTATTCTGAGATCCTGTCGTCCCCATTGTTATCAGGGAGCTCAGACTCACAACACCATCTCCCTACCACGAGCCCCCGCCGAGTGCACTTCTCACCAGTCATTGCTTTGGTAAAAGAAGTGATCCACCAGGACCTCCCATGGAAGCAAGTTGGCTGGTGGGTTTGCTGGCGTTATATACTATATCTACTCTAGCAGGACTACTTCTCTGAGCCTTTGACCCTTTTCTCCACCATATCCCGTGGCAGGGATGGCAGTTTTCCTTCACTTAGTGAAGGCCACAGCGTTTTGCAGGCTTTCAAGAACCACACTAACAACTAACATGAATGGGACTGATATTTGAACAGGACATCTGGATTGATGTGCTCAAAAATCTAGAATCTCCACATTCCCCTGAATCTTCTGGGCTTACAGAAGTGGTCCACTCCTCCCCGTCCATTCCTAGTCCCGTCTCCCTGAGCCCTTGCCAGGGTCGTAAGTCCTATACTGTATGGCAGAAGTCCTCCCATACTGACTAACTTTCTCTCATCCAACTTTTCATTCTATCCCCTGCTGATCTAGCATGTTGGGATGCCGTCCCAAATACGGTCTTCAGGCTCTGCTGGGTCCTGCAGCTCCTGTAGGGTCTAGTGCCTTCTCCCCTTAGCGGGCCCAGCAGGCCCAGACAGGTCATGTCGTGGCTTGACCCTAGTGACAGCTCTGGGGCCAGGAGGGGGCTAATGGGGCAGATCCCGAGAAAGGCGCGTGTTGTCTTGCATGCAATGACCTCTATATTGTCTTCGAGAAGGGGGAATGCTAGCCCTTTACGGGGAGGGGTGGACCACTTCTGGAAGCCCAGAAGATTCAGGGGAATGTGGGGATTCTAGATTTTTGAGCACATCAATCCAGATGTCCTGTTCAAATCTCGGTTCCATTCCTTCCCAATCAGATGTCTCATCTTGGCACAATAGACTTCCTGGAGTTGAGAAATAAACCTTCTCTGGAGCTCCACTGCCCTTAAAATTAATGTTGGACCCGATCCTCAGCTATTTCTGATCTTTGGCTGCAAGAGACAAGAGTTTCTTTACGACCTGCCAAGGAGGTCCTCTGACCCTCAGACTCAGCCTTCATTGTCTTTATCCACTGCCCTGGCAACCCCACAGCCACCAACTGACCCCATGGTTCTTTCAGATGCTGAAGATAGCGCCCTCTTGCTGGACTTCCATCCCTCCAGCGCTGGGGAGATTTTTCACAGTTGCATCCCTACTGCACCAGATGCTCCGTTCTCCCACTCTTACATTAATCATGGGGATTTCAGTTCAGCTGGCCAGTGGGTGATTCTGCTTCAAAGTCTCAGGTTAGGGGCTGCTTCCCCTGACCACTCCTGATAGCAACTGTATTAGCTGGAGGTCCCTGAGAAAGTGGGTTTGTAGCCCCAACTCGAATGGGGACTCCCCGGGGGGGAGGAGGGTGGATGTAAGCCGCTTCGGTTGAATTTCCCCAGAGAGGAACTTAGCTGGGAGCCAACAAGGACCAGTACTCTTTGTGGAGTGGGCTTTGGTCCGAGAAGCATCTGGGTGGCCGTCCACAGCATCCGTGACGGTGGTTTCAGACTTTGGCTCATTTAGCCAAGATGCACCGTGTGTACCGAGGAGACAGCAGAGCAGGCTCCTGTCTTCCTGGAGCTTGCGTTCTAGTGGGGAGGAGGCACCGTACATCCCTTTATACAATTCTCGTTTAAGTGCAGCCCGGAGGAAGCCGATGGGCGGCCGTGGGCCACCCGACGAGGCACCCGGAGGTGCAGGTCAGGGGAAGCTCCCCGAGGAATGACCCACAAGCCTACAGGGCTTGCAGGGGTGGTAGGCTGGCATAGTTTGGGTGGAAAACTCACAGACAGAAGCTGTACTCTTAAACTCCGCTCTGAGGCGTGGACGGTGTGGCTCACGCTGGTAGGCGCTCCAGAGGGGCTGGGCCCAGTGAGGCGGAGGGGCAGCGCTGAGCTTCCTCAGGCCTCGGCACCCGCCCGCCTGCCCTCCTGTGACACCTACTCTGGCAGAAAGCGCCACGTCCACGTGTGTGCCTTGTCCTCGTGCTTTCGGGCAAACCGTGGCTGACTTTGGACACTAGTTAACCAGGCTTTCCTGGAAAGGGCTTGCTTGGGTCTCTGACAGCAGATGATTCTTGCCCTTTGTTTGAGAACCAGCCCCCCTGTTCAAATAAGAGGAAAGCCATGGACGCCCCCCTCTTCCACTCCAGGAAGGTGCCCTAAACAATTATTCTGTCTGTGTTGTCATGGATGTAAGGGCCCTCCGTCAGATCTCTAGGTCCTGGGAGACCCCGGTTTATGAAAATCCTGGTGGAATCTGGCTTGGCCCGGATTCTTCCGCGGGGCATTGCTCCAAGGGCTTGTCATTAGGGATAATTATCGGAGGAGGCATTTGAGCTTATCTATTTCAAATCCCTCACTTTCCCGGTGAAATAGATGAGGACCAAAAAGGCCAGAATTGACCAAAGTCACACAGCTGGTTACAGGTAAAGTGACAGCTGGTCGCTGCTAATTTGGGGAGCTCACCACAGTACCAGGTAAACTTCAGTCTCCTAAATGATCCTGTTAGATGCAGTTATATTTGAATGGGGTATAAATGGGCACCCAGAACATTCACCAACAAGGCATCAATACTGTGGTTTTTCCTAAGTGGGGGCTTCCTCTGACAACTTTTAACTTTTGTTTATGATTGAAAAGTTATTATTTATTGAGAAATAAATCTAAATTACAATGAGGTATAAAGAAGCAGAGAAATGTCCCATTATCCCAACTCCAAGATCATCTCTGAAACCTTGGGACTGCTGGACTTATTCACACACTCAAACACACTCACACAAGTACACATTTAACATGACTGAGATCATATTGTCCACATAACATCATAGTTTGATTTTTTCATTTAAACTTGCGGTATAAGTGAACCATGTTACTAAGAGCCCTTAGGAAAGAGCAATTCTACTAACCGCATAAGCTATTCAGCGTTTGGCAAATAGGTATTGAGTATTGTATGCATCTGACAATGTTGAAGGTATAGGGGATTCAGAGGTGAGCAAATCAACCTGTACTCATGGAACTCACTTTCTGGGGGGCATCTGGGGTGGGAGAGGAGACAGAAAATGAAAAGGCAGATATGAATTTTAAAAATTACTTCCAGAGAGTGATAAGTACTTTGAAGAAAATAAAGATAACAGGCTGGAGAGTTCAGATGTGGTTTACTTTTGACATCTCTGAGGATGTCACATGTGAGCTGAGACCCAAATGGCAAGGATGCAGCCATATGAAGACCTGGGGGACCAGTGTTATTCAGCTGAAAGGACCAGCAAGTTCAAAGGTCCTGGGGCAGAAATGATCTTAGCAAGTTTCAGAACAGATAGAAGGTTTTGTCTTCTAGGCTCACTTGGAGAGGAGGGGACAAAGCCTTCTAGGCAGACCCCTCAGGTTTCACAAAATGATGTCAGTTACCTCGTGGCCTAGATGATGGAGTATACAGCAAGGCACTTGACTGGCCATACAGACTGATACCTGCCCTTCTGAGGCTGTCCCCAGGCTCTGGCCACTTCTCCTTCTCCTGGTGCCTGCCTCCCAGCCCGTCCCTCTGGCTGACCTACATTCTGGGCTCTTCTCAGATGTGGAGCTAAGGATTGGGCCTCCCCAGCCTCTGTGGGCCTTTGTCTCTAGGAATGTTCGCCTCTCAGGCAAGGGAAGGTAGGGCCTGGAAGCGACCTTGCTTTGTGGACTTTCCCTCCTGGGGTGAGTCCTGGCCACAGTTACTTCATTCATTCATTCATTCAGAAACTGCCGATTTCAAAAGCATCTCCTGCCAGGCTTTTATGTTTCAAACACTTTCTTTGCTGTGATTTTCTCTAGTTATTTAATCAATTATCTTTTCTTTATGAATGGCGCTTTTTTTATGTTCTCTGCCTTTTTCTCTAATCCTTTCATGACTCTGAGGCACTCAGGGGGAATTCAGGTTACAGACGCCCCACTCCCTGCAGCCCCCAGAACTGGAGGCCCCAGGCTGGCACCCCCTCCTCCCGCCCCGACTCCTGAGGCCTTGGTTCCAGGTCTCTTTCCTGGAGTCAGGAATCCTTAGCTGCATCCACTAGCCCTGCTTTCCCAGGGCCCAGAATGCCGGCGCACCTGCCTTCCGGGTGGGAGGTGAGGACTCTCGTAGGGACAGTGTTAAGGACGTGACCTACGGGGACGCATGTCCACTCGACGGTCACTTCCGCCCAGACAGGCCCTCCGTGCGGGGTGGTGACCCTGCTCCCTTGTCCCAGATCTCAGATCTCACACCCCCCTCACGGTCCCCCAGGGAGGGGCCAGGCCTGTGCCCTCCGGCCTCCACAGGGCCTCCTCGGCCTAGACGTCCCCCTGCTCGCCACAGCTGTGGGAGAAACACGATTCCTCCTCACGCGGCACTGGCTGGGGCCCTCGGTGGACCCTCGGGGCCAGAGGACTCTCCATAGCCATGCACCCTCCCCCACCGCTCACAGACAAGCCGGTTACTGGCCACAGCTGCCCTGGCTGCTCCGGGCCCAGAGGAGGATTCTGCCCGGTGTGAACTTTCTGGGCAGGAGGCTGGGGAACCTCTGTTGAGAAGGCAGGGCACTTGGGGTCAGAGGCCAAGGTCAGTGACCTCCCTGAGTTCCCCCTCTGCCCCTGCTCAGGCCAACCCCAGCCAGTGTTCAAAGCTCACAGGTGGGTGCTCCTGATGGGAGGCTCTGGGCTCCCTGCTTGGCCGCGGTGGGCAGGTGGAGGGAGGTCCGGGTGGGACGCGCCAGCTCTCAGACTCCACAGCATGTGCTGCATCTGGTGCAGCCCCGAGGGGCTCCACCTGGCCGCCTGTGCCGGTGAGTTCCCCTTCCTTCTCGCCCTGACACCTGGAGGGCAGGAAGCGGGTGCATCCTCATCTAAGGGCTGAATCACCTCAGAGCTTTGGGCCAAGCTTCATGAACTAAGGGCCCAGCCATGGAGAAGTACGCAGTCCCATTATGGTCTCCCTTTTAATAGACTTCCAGGGGGCCTGAGGTGGGGTCGGTGGTGGATGGGGAGGGGGAAGGGAGTGAATACCATTCTCCATCGTGATGTGAAATACTAGCACCAGCGTGGGTGAGGATACTCAGAAATGATGAGGCAGTTGGGAAACTGGTTTATGCTTCTTTATGGCGTTTGATGGACTGTTTAAGAATGAATGTTTGGGCTTCCCTGGTGGCGCAGTGGTCGAGAGTCTGCCTGCCAATGCAGGGGACACGGGTTCGAGCCCTGGTCTGGGAAGATCCCACATGCCACGGAGCAGCTGGGCCCGTGAGCCACAACTACTGAGCCTGCGCGTCTGGAGCCTGTGCTCCGCAACAAGAGAGGCCGCGACAGTGAGAGGCCCGCGCACCACGATGAAGAGTGACCCCCGCTCGCCGCAACTAGAGAAAGCCCTCGCACAGAAGCGAAGACCCAACACAGCCATAAATAAATAAATAAATAAATAAATAAACTTCTTTATTAAAAAAAAAAAGAATGAATGTTTGTTCTTGGGAAACAGGACACATGTGTGATAAAGATAAGTGTGTGGACAGCAAGGAGAAAAACAGGAACGTGAGAGCCCTGGAAGGAGCCTGGTTCACAGTGTCCACCATCACCCAAGGGACCAAAGCGCCAAATGCCACAGGGGACTGTCCTACCAAGACCTTGGGTTGTGAGTCTGGATGGGAGAACCCAGACTCTGGGAAATGTACTGCTGGGAGAAAGGGAATGGATGGGAAGACAAAAGCTCCCATGGGTAGAGAGTGGGGTTTCCAGAAAGTCAGGAAGATTTGATAAGGCAGGGGTCAGAGGATGGAGGTGCTCTGGCCGAGGGGTGGACTTGGAAGTTGGGAAGCAGGGTTAATAACCGAGGGCCACCCGGGAGGGAACCTCTCCGAGAGCACGATGCTCCGGGGCCTTTCTTCCTCATGGACCGTGGAATAGCTCTACACAGGGAGTGTTATCAAATGCCTTCCCTCACAGCTTGTCACCTCTTAGGCTTCTCTCAACCGCTCAGTAAAGTCTCTTACAGCCAGCCCACCTGCATGGTGAAGTGTGGAAAGAAATGATGTTGACACTGCCGGAGGGAGATGAGCTCTGGCTGTTCACTTGGCCTCTGGCTAGATAACCAATGCTCACGTGGTCCTGGATGCAGCTAGCAGCAGAGAGGGCTATGGTCCTAGGAGCAGTGAACAACAGTGGATGTTGTGGAAGTTGCTTACTAGAAGGTATGTAGTTCCACAGAAATCCCCAGCACCTAAACAATACTCAGCACACAGCAGTGATTCAATAAATGCCTGAATGATACTCTGTAGGCTATCTTCACCAAATATATATGAATGCCCATGAAAATGAAAAGTGTACATATACATGAAAAGTGCTTGAAATCAGTAATTACCAGAGAAATGCAAATTAAAACCATAATAAGATACTATTACATACCTATTAGAATGACTAAAATTAAAAAGACTGACACATCAGGTGTTGCCAGGGGATATGGAGCAACTGGGAATCCCATACGTTGCTAGTGGGAGTGAAAACTGATGCAGCCACTTTAAAAACAGTATGGCTGTATCTTGTAAAGTTAAGCATATTCTTACCATATAATCCAGCAATCCTATTTCTAGGTATTTATCCAAGAGAAATGAAGACTTATGTTCATACAAAAACTTGTATGTGAATGGTCTTAGTAGTGTTATTCATAAATAATAAGAAACTAAAAGCAACTCAAATATCCATCAACTGTTGAACAGATAACCAAATTGTACTACAGAATACTACTCAGCTGCAAAAAGGAATGACATATGGATGAATCTCAAAACATTATAAAGGAAAGAATTAAACACAAAAGACTATGTACTGTATGATTCCATTTACATGGAACTCTAGGAAAGGCATGGCTATAATGACAGTTGCAGTTGCCTGGGGCTGGGGTGGGCGAGGAGATGAACTGCAAATGAGCAGGAGAAAATGTTTTAGGGTACAGGAACTGTTCTGTATCTTGATTGTGGTGATGGTAGCATAATTGTGTAAAATTACCAAAATGCATCAGGCTGTACACTTAAAATGGGTGAATTTTATCGAATGTCAATAATAATCAGGGACATCCCTGGTAGTCCAGTGGTAAAGAATCTGCCTTCCAATGCAGGGGACATGGGTGCAATCCCTGGTCGGGGAACTAAGATCCCACATGCCGCGGGTCAACTAAGCCTGAGCGCCACTACCGAGCTCTCACGCCTCAATTAGAGAGCATGCGAGCCGCAAACTACAGAGCCCCTGCGCTCTGGAGCCCAGGCCACAACTAGAGAGGAGAAAACCCGCACGCACGCCACAGCTAGAGAGGAGAAAACCCGCACGCACGCCACAACTAGAGAGAAGCCCGCGCGCCGCAAGGAGCGCCTCAACGATAGATGCCACATACCGCCAACGACGATTCCGCGTGCTGCAACGAAGACCTGACGTAGCCAAATAAATAAATAAATATTTTAAAAAATCAAATATAAATTTTAAATTAAAAAACTCCACATCCAAATACATCTTGAGCAAAGAACACATAAAGAATGTAGCGCACTGAAAATGGTAAAAATGAATGTAAATAAAAATTATAAAGGTATCCAATAGAAGAACTAAAAACAGACTACAAAGCTTCAAAATTGATAGAAGGATCTGCAGTGAGCCTGTGCGTGGCGGATGGAAGACAGATGGGACAGAACCACAGACACCTGGTAGAACAACAAGGGAGCGGCTTCATCCTGGTTACAAAGCCCTGAAGCATCGTTTGGTCCTCATCTCCCTGGGAGTTAGGGAGGCTGGCACATATTATCCCTGCTTTATAGGAACAGAAACAGAGCCTCAGAGAAAAGGAGTTACTCTTCCAAGAAGCCATATTAAGTAACAACAGGATAAGGTATGTGTCTTTCGGGATAACTAAGTCCAGTCCCCCTGAAATGAATCTTGGAAGCTGTGTTGCCGCTCTCCAGTCCTCGGGCGGTCTCCTCTAACGCGGGGCGAACAGCTTTTTCCCGAGGCTGCTGAGCGGTGGAGGGGTTCGGCGCTGTCACCGGGCAGGGACGCTGAGGCAGCCCCACCGCAGACGCCGCCCGCGTGCGCGCGCAGCCAGACAGGGGTCGGGGCGCCGCCGCGGGTCCGTTGCTAAGGCCGCGCCGCCCTGGCGACCGAGGGCTGCGGCCCCGCGCACGCGCCTTGGCGGACTCCGGTGCACTGTGGGATGGAAACTCGAGCGGCGCGTCCAGGCCGGACCTGGCGGCGGCGGCGGGGCCGGCGGCGGCCGGGGAGCGGGGCTTAGGCTCGGCGGCCGGCGAGACGCGGGCGGCGCCGCCATGAACGCGGCGGTGGTGAAGCGGACGCAGGAGGCTCTGGGGAAGGTGATTCGGAGGCCGCCGCTGACGGAGAAGCTGCTGAACAAGCCCCCGTTCCGCTACCTGCACGACATCATCACGGAGGTGAGCCCTGGGCCGGGGCGGGGGTCGGGGTGCCGGCCGGGGTTCATTGGGGTCGGGGCCGGGGTCCCGGTGCGCTGTCTGGCTGCGGACCAGGGGTCAGGGCCCTTGTGGGGGTCGGGGTGAGGGCCGGGATGCGGGTCGGGGGTCACTGCCGGGTTGGGGGTCGGGACCAGGGCTGGCGTCAGGGTCGGACCTCGCGTCGCTGAGCGCGGCCCCTGCCCGAGGAGCCGGGCTTTGGCCGGATTCCGCGGCGCCTCTGCTCTCACCCCTGCGCTCCCTTTCGCGCCAACCCCCTGGGCCCCCTCTTCCGGGGAGACTCCCGGCCCCTTGGGGAGCATTCTTATTTCTTCCCATCCTACCCATGTATTTCTTAGAGCACATCTTCCACTCTTCCTGGCAAAGCTGTTTCTGTGATTTTTTTGCTGCGGTGTCTAGCATGTGGAGAGTGCTTACAAATCCCGGGAGAATGGAATCATTCTTTTTTTTTTATTTTCTATAAACCCCCTCTCCCCAAGTTTCCCTGCACCTGCTCCACTGTGGTCACCACATACTGGATGCTTAATCGGTACCTGTGGGTGAATTGATTGAAGGTGGTTTTAGGGAACCTGAAAAGGAGAAGCTATAAAAGAGCACGTCAGTATTTGCTGATAAACGGCAGAGCATGTCTTGAGATTGGTTGTCTGTAAACTTCTCCCCACTGGCTGGTGAATTCCTGAGTGACGCGGACGGTAGCTTGTTTGTTGGCATATCCTGGGTACGGTACACAGAAGGTGCACGACAAACATTCATTGTTGAATGGAATCGGTCAAGGCTCCTGTAACTCAGGGTGGCAGCGCCCATTTCCTTGGTGCACCTGAGTGCAGTGTTGACCTTGGGAACTCGGGCATGCTCTTGGGGAGTTAGGAGTCAGCTCGAACTTGCAGGTGTCCAGGGGCTCAGGCTCCCCACTCTTGCCCCATGTTTGTCCTTAAACTTCACTTCTCACTCTTTCCAGTAGGTGCGGCGTCTTACACAAACTTTGCTTTGCTTGTTTTTGCTATCTTACCTTAGCTAACAGTGTGTGCCTCTCTCTGTTAAAAACCCTAATCATGCTTACAGCTCTCTTGAAACCCACCCACAACCCAAGGGCTGCCTTGACTGGCCTCCCCTTCCTCCTAAGCTAGTGCAGCACTTAGACCTGCCCTGGACAGTGTTTGGGGAAGGGACGTGGCTGCGTGGAGAGCCTGGTGGGAGCCGGGCCTTGAGCTGCATCACCCCTGCCCTGTGAAGTAGGCAGGTAGCGTCCTCTAACCCAGGAGGGGTCAAGTCACTTAGCCAGGAGGTGAGTGGCCAACTACAGCGGTTGCCGCCCAGCCTCACACTTTCATTTTCTGCGTGATTCCCATCTCCTCACTGAAACAGAGCCAGGAAGGAGGCTGGGGGCCATACCTCGTCCTGTGGGTCTTGGTGTGGCCCTGGGCTCATGGTGGCTGCTGTCCCCACCTCCTGGAAGGTCGGAAGGAGGAGGAAGGTTCGGGCAGGAATCGACTTGGTTGGCCAGGTAGCCAGGGTGTGGGGAAGGAGTTCCGTGTTCCCAATTGGGACCCACTGGTCTGCTTTTCTTCCTCAGGTTTTTCCTAATGTCAAAATTAATTTCTCTACCTGTGTAAAGATAAATACGTTAATTGTCACCTACTCAATGAAGATGTTAGGACAATTGACATCTGGAAAGCATTTTCAGATAATATGTGCAGATCCTCATACGAAAATTCTTCACTGCCCCGAGTACTGTATTCAAATCTCCGTGTTAGTATTTTAGCTACTGCTAAACCAACTCTGCCTCTTTCATAAATTGAAGCACTGATCCTGCGAAATTCATGTCTCTTGTTGGTTAAAATGATTGCTCACAAGTTTAACTGTCAGCACACTGGAAAAACCTCAAAAGGTTTTTCCTTTTGAGGATGCAAAAGTTCCAGGAATGTTAAATGCAGGATACTCTTAATATTCCACCTGTCTTGTCAGGAAAAAAAATAGCACAGCTGTTCAGTAGTTTGAGGAATGAAAGCTAGCTTAATTAATAGCTAGCTAGTTGTAGCTTGGTCTCAGAGAAGGAGTGTCATATTAGTGTGGGACTGTCTTTTTTTTTCTTTTTTAAGGTAATAAATACTCTTTATATCTGACCCAGGACACACACATGTAGGCAGTATTCATCCTTACTATGTACAGTGCAGTCTGATATTTTCTTATCTGTTTTATTAAAAAAATGCTTATTGCTACCCATTACATTGACTTTATAGTGACCTGCCGCATTTTGAAAACCTCTGGTCTGAGAGAAGCCAGGGCCCTGGTGTGTCTGGAGGTGGGGAGGAACGGAAAGCATCACCACCCCCAAAGCCTGACTGAGGGGTAACTGGGAGGTCCAGGTTGACTGAGGAGAGGAAGAGGTGGGGGGAGAGCAAAGGTGATGTGGCACAGAGCAGCCCTCTGTCCCAGGAAGTGAGTGACACGGTGGTGAGGAGAAACCCAGCTGGGAAGTTCCTCTTCTTCCCAAAATCCATGCTCTCCACTGCCCTGAGCCGTCCTCGCAAGAGGCCGTTTCCTGTTTGTGGACCTCTCGGGGCCTCCTCGTGGTAGTGAGGCTAAGTCCATACTCCTGATGGCTTCGAAGGCCATCCAGTCAGGCCCCTGCTGACTCCCTGGCCTCAGGCTCCTCTTGTCAAACTTCTTCTGACCCCTTGAACAGGACCTAGTTGGACCTTGTGGGACTGTTTCTTTTGCCTGGCACGTGCTTCCTCAATACCTGCTCCCCCAATTCTTCTCCCGTAAGCTTCTGGTCTTAGTTTAGATATGATTTGCTCTGGGAAGTGTTCCCTGACTCCCCGGGGCCTCCTGCACTTGGATTAGGAGTGATCCTGTCCCCCCTTGTAGCCCCGCGGGTCCATCGTGTTTACCTGTCGTCACAGCCAGGCTGAGTTCTGTGAGGACCAGGCTGGCTTCTGCCCGGGACGAGGCCTTGCACGTGGCAGATGCTCAGTGCTCGTTGTGTCAGTGGGTGAGTGACATCCTGGGGCGTAGACAGATCCAGGCGGCCCTTAGCGTGGGCAGTGGGCGAGGCCAGGGCACGGGCCGTCCCGTGGGGTGCTGACCACGGCCTCGCTTTATCTTTTGCAGGTGATCAGGACGACTGGCTTCATGAAGGGCCTCTACACAGACGCCGAGATGAAGTCCGATAACGTTAAGGTAGGTTTGAGGCGCCGTCCCTGCTCGCCTTCGCGAACAGGGTTTTTGTGAGTGGCGCGCTGTGCTGGCCCCTCGCTCACTGCTGACCTGTGGCTGGCATGCGAGGCCGGTGGCTCTGGGAGTTGCCACGTGCCCTTCCTCACTTCGTGGTCTTTGCGGCAGCCGCCTAGCACGCTAACGTTATCCTGGAGAAATGGAATGAGTGTTCCAGAGGTTAATGCTAGCCCACCACCTAAAACTAAAAGCTTTACCGAAGATTTTATTTTGGTGGTGGTTGTTATAAAGAGTCGGGATTTCTAAATTTGACACACATCTAAAAATAGCTTTTTATCTAAACGGGAACTGTGCCTGTTGGACGTACTGAAGATAATGCAAGCTCTTTTTGAAGTATTTTAATATTTGTGTTTTAAATGGAAATCTTTCAGGATAAAGATGCCAAAATTAGCTTCCTTCAGAAGGCCATAGACGTGGTGGTCATGGTCTCCGGAGAGCCACTGTTGGCAAAACCGGCTCGGATCGTGGCCGGGCACGAGCCTGAAAGGACCAACGAGCTGCTCCAGAGAATCGGAAAGTGCTGTCTCAACAAGGTAGCGCCGCCCCCGAGCTGGAAGCTGCCGGCACGGGAGGGATGACCAGACGGGGAGGGCAGGCCACCCAATGGAGCCAGAGGTGTTTAAGGAGGGGGTTTTAACCCTGTGCTTGCAATCTGATCCCACCTCTCCTGGAGCCTCAGAGTTGCAGAAGTAGTTTAAAGCTGTACGGTGAAACAGATAAGGCAGTGCTACGCACAGGGTCTACGAGCTGTCAGTATCACACAGGGACTCCGCAGGCACTTTGCTCGTGGGCACGTGGCTGGAGGCTGCGTGCCCAGCCTACTGAGCCCTGCATTCTCTCTCCTTCTGGGCCTCCTTTCAGGGCAGGTGACTATTTCCAACCTGGTGGCCGGAGCAGCTGCTTTTCTTCGTCTTTGGGGCTTGTGGGACGTCCCTGTTCTCTGCCCGCCTTTCCAGCCTCTTGGGTCTGCTTCCCTCCCTCTTTCCCTCCTCGCCTCCATCCCTCCCTCTCCCCTGGTGGGTGTTTGCAGAGCTGTGCTGCCTTCAAAGAGATCCTGTTTCACTGGTGCGGGGACTGGATTTCCTGGGATCCTCACCATGGGCTAGAATCTTGCCTTTTCTGGCCTCAGAGTCCAGCTGGGGCCGTGGGAGCAGGTCATCCCCAGGGCCTGCCTTATTTGTGGGATCTGAGTAGCCCCCAGGGGAGCGGAGTTGGACCTTTATCACGGGCGTGGCTAATAGAGCCCTTCATGGACCTGATGGGCTGGGGGCTAACCTTCCATGTTACCAAGATGGGAAAGGTGGGTTTCAGCTCACACAGCAGCAGTGGGAGATGGGGAGTGGGATCAGACTGGCCCCCGGGGCCTCAGGATAGCCTCGCCCTGGTGTGCTGGGTCCAAGGCATGGAGACGCAGAGGCTGATCTTCCAGTGCGCTGGCTTCTGTCCCCCGTCCCCACCCCCAGATCCTTCTCGTTGATCATCTTTCCAAAAAAGCAAATCTGACTAGTCTTCCTGCTGAATCCCTTGCCCCCAGCTCCGTGCACCGCTCACGAAGCCCCTCTCCTCTGCTCCTTTTCTCTCGTCTCTCGCCTTGTGCCTGCACCCCTGAGGTCTCCTGCCCTGGTCTCACTCCCTCGCTTGTGCTGCTGGTTTCTCTGTGCGGAGCTGCTTCCCGGGAGCCGTGTGGGATTGGCTGCTCTTGCTGGAACCCCCGTCGTGTTCCCCCAGCGCACTGACTTTTGCTTGTTGTATTTGGCCGCCTCGCTGGTGTGCAGTGCATCCTCGGCCCGGGGTCTAGTGCCTGGCGTGTAGCAGTCACTCAGCGCAGGCTTGCGGAAAGCGGAAGTGTGTGGGCCAATGGGATTCCTGACCCGAGGTGTTCAGAGACTCTGGGGGGCGGTCAGGGATGCTGCAGAAGGGATTTTGGCATTTGATGGGTCTCCAGGTAGATCATTCCTTAGGCCCTTTCGGTGCTGGGCCTCTGTGGCCCCGTGAGAAGTGAAGGGTGTTGTAGCGTCGTGTGGTCAGCTTTGGTGTCCTTGAACAGCACACACGTCCACGCTTGGCAGCTCGGGTAGAAGGGACCCAGGGTTCATTTAGCTTGAGCGGACTGTGCTGTTAGCGCAGCAGTGCTGGAGGGGACGGTGAGAGGAGATGCTGTACGTTGTCTGTGGTAACGTCCATTTCCTTTTAGTATTTTATCCTCTGAAATCAATTAGGAGACAGAGGTTCCATTTAATGAGCAATCTTTGACTGTTGACATTCATGTTTATTAAATGTACTAATTTCATCGCAACCTTGCATTTTATTTCCTCACGTGGGGACAAGCTCTCCAGCGACGATGCGGTGAAGAGAGTGTTAGCCGGAGAGAAGGCGGAAACAAAAGGAAGGTCCTCACTGACGTTGAAACCTCAAGAATTGGATAATAAGAACGTGAGGGAGGAAGCGTCCAGGGTCCCTAAAGATAAAGCGGTGAGTGCAAGTCACGTGCATCTGAAAATGAAGTGATGAGGCTTCTTGTGGTTCAGGTAGACAGTTATAAGTGATATTGTTATCCAGCTTTTTTTTTTTTTCCCTAGGATAGAAGAAACTCTGAAATAAACGAGAGAAATACAAGCGGAGGTCGAAAACAGAAAGAGGAATTAAAGGAAGAAAACAAACCAAGAGAAAAGGAAAGGGACAAGGAAAAGGCCAAGGAGAATGACCGAGACAGACACAAAGATCCCGAGAGAGACAAGTACCACGAAGGGGAGAGAGAGCGGGCCAAGAACAGGGCCCGGCCGGAGAGGGACAGGGCCAAGGACGCAGAGCGGGAGAGGGAGCCGAAGAACGAGGGCGGGAAGGAGAAGGAGAAGCGGAAGGAGAGGGAGAGAGAGCGCGAGCGAGACAGGGGCCGGGACCGGCAGAGGGTGCGGAACGGGCAGCACGGCGGGGACCCCGACAGGGAGAAGAGCCACGAGCGTGATAAGCCGGAGAAGAAGGTAAGTCCTGTTGGAAAACCTCTGCCTTTAACTTGGAAAGGGTTCGTGGTGTTCTCCAAAATGCCTTTGGTCTTGGTTGTAGTGTGATTAGGAAACTGGATTTCTTTGTCACCAATTGAAAATTCTGACAGTCGTGGATTCCTAGGAGAACCTTAAAGTGACACTGGGTTTTGCTTCTCCTGTCTGCTGTGTGTGTGTCTTTGGGCGTTCTCCTGGAGACTGGGGCTCAGTGGGTCCCGTGGCTTTGTGAGCAGCGTTTCCAGGCAGCCTCAGTGTGTGTGGTCCCTCGGGGTGTGGGCAGGGCTGCGTTTATTAAGGATTAGAGCTACTTTCTAAGTCTCTGAAGCATTAGCAGATGAGTAAAATGAGACCTCAGTTTACTGAATTTTGTTTAATTAAATTTTCAGGTAAATTTAGGATTTTCCAGAAAATTCTTTTGGTTTCAGACACTGTTTTTTAGATGTGCAGGTTATTTCGGACTCGCTGTAGATAGGGTAAGTCTCCTGGCAGGGCTGGCGTTGCAGATGCTGGTTCTTGTGGGGACATCATATAACTGTAAAGTGTCCTGGGCAGGTCCTGGAAATCCTCTGGTCTCCAGCTGCTAGAAAGGAGGAAGCTGAGGTCTGGAAAAGTACAAGGTCTGCTGGGTGAGGCGGCCAGGCGGTGAGGGGCCAGCTTGCTCTTCCCTGCCGAGCCGGCCTCTGGTTTTGTGGCCTTGCATCCCTGGCACCGGGAGGTGAGCGGGCCCCGTGGGACAGACTGTGCGCCAGGCCTGGAAGCTGGTCTGCTCGGTGGTTCTGTTGGCTGTCAGTATGCTACCTGGGACCCTGGGGTCTCCCAGGGACACCCCGGAGTCAAGTAACCCACCACGGCGTATGTGTCATAAAAGCCTGGTTTCCCATAGGGGTTTTAGAAATAACAAAGACCTTCCCCGTCTTTTGCTTCTTTTTAGAGGTCTAAGAAAAGTCTTTTTCACTGAGCCGGTTTTAGTGTGGTGCTTGGACATTCTAGCGCACTTTACTGTGCACGAGGCAGCCCCTGCCTGGGGCACCTTCTCAGCCCTCCAGGCCTTCAGACCCAGTGTCCCACCCGTGATGTTCACTGAGGTTGCTGGTGATGTGACTGGTTTTTTAAGTAGAGAGACAGTTCCAAAGAGAACTATTATAGGTGGATATATGGGACGTATTGGAGCCATGAGCGAGTGACGGTTTTGTTTAACGGTGTGTGAGACCAGGGTGAACGGACTGCGTTCCTGCTCCCAGCTGGCCCTCGTTGGCCGAAGGCAGGTGTTCAAAGACTTGTCGTGGTGATTTTGCTGGACTGGCCCTTCTGTGTCTGTCTGGGGCTCCTTTGTGGAACAGGGCTCTGGGGGCAGGCTGCTGTTTCCCCCAGGAGTGGTGGGACCCCCAGAGAGCCGAGCCTCGAGGCTTCCGGGAGGGCAGCTCCGGGGAAGAGGAGACTTGGCTCTCACGCGGGCCCTGCTGGGCAGTCTGCAGCCTCCGGTCGAATCCCATGACTTAGAAGAGACGATGGTGAGACATTCTCAGCCTGTGGAACAGCAGGTGTGAAGGCACTCTGAGAAGTCACGGGTGTGTCCCCGTGTGGCGGTGGAGGATGAGTGAGGTCAGAGTGGCCACGTGTGGGTGCTGCCCTCCTCCCATGTCTGCAGGGAACTGAGCACTCTGGGCTGGGGGACCCCAGGCACAGAGCCCGGCCCGCACAAGAAACTACTTCGGATACGGTCTGCTACCTTCATAATTAAGTTATGAGGACAGTTAATTGTTGGAGTATTCAACAGGCATCCATTGCTTTTCACGGAGGAAAATCTCAGTGATTGTGTCTCTTCTACTCCTTATGTCGAGATATGTGTTTCTGAGAGTTGATTTAAGTGTGAGATTTTTTAAGGTGTTGATTTAACATGCTTACAGTTTTCACGTCATTTTTGTTTTGAGAGTGCTTTCCTGATGTGGCGTCTGAAGACTTTGCTCAAAAAGAACCGCTCCATTGGGAAGTGAGAGTGGTTCCTTCACAGAAGATAGGAGTGGGGCGACTCCCTCGTTTCCAGATTCCCTGTGTGTCCCTGGAACACCTCCAAGGAGTCTGGCCTGGTGTAGGGACCGCGTGGGCCTGGGAGACACTGCCCCCTACAGTCCCCTGCGAGGCCCCGCCTCTGATGCCCTTGGCCTCCTGGTCAGCCCCCGGTGGGCAGAGATCTTGGATGGGCCTTTGGAGATCCAGGCCACACGGCGACCGCAGGGGGTCGGGGCTGGGATGTGACGTGGTGCTCCCGTGTGAAGGGTTATCTTGTTGTTGGTCAGTGTTAGAGGAAACATCTCGGTGCGTTTTTAGATGTTACAGACTTGAATAATTCTAGAGTTTGAAAAAAAAAATTTTTTTTTTATAGTCCTCAAGCTCAGGAGAGATGTCTAAAAAGTCGTCAGATGGATCTTTCAAAGACTCCAAAGCTGAAACAGAGGTAAAGTTGAAAGAATAATTTTGAGAGACGTAAACCCGTAGCTGTATTGAAATAGTAGGTGCTGTGTGGTCCTCCCCCCGTCCACGGAGGCACGGGGCGGGGCGTGGCGGAGGCTCACACACAATAGGGCCATATTTATTTTGTTGTAAAAGTACCGATTTAAATGGTTTACTGCCTGTAAAGTAGGTGGAGTGTGTTTATCGTCTGCTTCTCTGCGGTGGACTCTTGGGTCTCCTCGTACCTTTATGTGACAAGTATGATGTATGGTGTACGGAAGGGTAGGGCAGTCATTTGGGAGAGGATGGAGGTGGCACTTCGGAGGAGTCTGGGAGAGGATTAAGTCACAAGGCAGACAGGGACCGGAGGGCCGGCTGGAGGGACCCGTCCAAGCTCCGCCTGGCCCGGTGGGACCCCGCAGTGCATTTCCTGTGGGTGAGGTACAGGCCAGGCCGGGCTGTCTTGGGGAGGTTAGACTCACCCCAACTTCATCGTCCAGTCTGCATTTCAGAAAGTGTATCCGGGCAGCCACAGGCAAGATGGACAGGCGTGGAGTGGAGGCTGGGAGGCTAGTTAAGAGGCCCTCATGGCAGGTTGAGGGAGGGGTCGGGCCAGGGAACTGAGCCAGCGGTGGGAGGGACGGGATGTGCTGTTTTCTCTGATTTGCACTCTGTTTAAACACATCGTGTACGTTTTCACTCTCAGAGTCGTTCACAAATGCGTTGAAGTAATTAAGCATGTAGCGACAGAAGTCGAGTCCTCGTAAACTCATCTGACGAGACAGTGATTCTCAAGGTGTGGTCAGTGGACGGCTGACCTTTTTAGGGCTGTACCAAAAAGTGGAATTCTGCATTTAGAGTGAAAGAGCTTTCAGCTTCCTTCTAATTCACACTCTTAGGTCTTAAGTGCTTAGCTGCACTGACTTGGAGTCAGTTCCCCTTTGAACGCGTACGGATATTGTTGTGTTTCCTATTTGTTCTTCCTTGAGCTTGAATAATAAATCTGCTCATGATGTTGCTCTGTGATGCATCAATTAATTTTGTTTTTTCATTCTCTTTTCTTTAAGACTGAGATTTCCACTAGAGCATCCAGGTCAGTGACGACAAAGACATCAAAACAGCGATCCAAAAATTCAGTGGAAGGTACTGCAAAATTTATCATACAATGTAGCTGAAAATACTAGATTCTTTTTTTTTTAAATTTATTTTATTTTTGGCTGTGTTGGGTCTTTGTTGCTGCGCGCGGGCTTTTCTCTAGTTGCGATGAGCGGGGGCTGCTCTTCGTTATGGTGCACAGGCTTCTTATTGCAGTGGCTTCTCTTGTTGTGGAGCATGGGCTCTAGGTGCGCGGGCTTCAGTAGTTGTGGCACGCAGGCTCAGTTGCTCCGCGGCATGTGGGATCCTCCCGGACCAGGGCTCGGGCTCGAACCCGTGTCCCCTGCATTGGCAGGCGGATTCTTAACCACTGTGCCGTCAGGGAAACCCAATACTAGATTCTTTGCTTTAACCACAACATCTAGTAGGAAAAAGCTTCTGTGACTAGAAAGCAGATTTGCCTTTGGAAGGAATGAACAAAGACTGTGTGAAAACGATGAAGATACATGGCTTTCACACCCACACGCCTGTGCATGCCCTTGCACACGTGTGTGAGCTCACGACACCAGGGGCAGAGTACACCTGCGTGATCTGTGTTCCAATCTAAAAGGTGTGATTGAATGTTAATTTTCCAGAAATATTTATCAGTCATGCGTGTCTCACTGACTCTTCTGAATGGGTAAAGCTGGTTTAGTCCTGATGCAAGATGGACATCAGGAGCACCCTGCCCTTAGACAGGTGATGTTTATGCATTTAAAACATAGCAGAAAATGTCACTGGCAGTCATGCTAAAAGCTGAAGCTGAAGCAAACGGGCCTGGCCTGGGTTTGCCCGAGGATGTGCCTCCTTATGACAGACCAATAAGTAGGGAAAGAATGTCAGTCCAATGCAGGGAAGTACAGTTGGAGGCCGGCAGTGTCGGAGGCTTTCAGTGGAAGCATGAAGTTACTTTGAATGAGCAGTACTAGTTCCTGAAAAGTCATCCTTTTCCTAAATTGTAAAACTTAAAGAAGTATGGCAAGAATGTAGTAGTTGGAATTTTTCACTGAGAAATTGAACTTAGGTGGTAAGTTCCACTCTTTGACATCGATAAATGCTTTAGTGAACTTTTTTGTGCCAGAAACTTTCTCTCCCTTTTGGGCGATCTCTGTGGGATAGGTTCCCAGGGTATAATTACTGGCACAGAGGGCCATTATGGACATTTAAGGTTTTTAGCTACAGTGGACACTGTCTGTACCCTCTACCCCACACCTTCTCCGGGGATTTGTTTGAAAGGCTTGCTGATTTTGATAGATGGAAAACACTCAGGGTCTGAGTGTTCTTAATTTGCATTAGCTCCCTGTACGTTAAGGACATCTGCCAATTTTTTTTTTTAAGTATTTATTGTTTTATTTTTTTTATTGGGGTATAGTTGTTTTACAATGTTGTGTTGGTTTCTACTGTATAGGGAAGTGGAGTTCCCTGTGCTAACAGCAGGTTCTTATTAGTTATCTATTTTATACATATTAGTGTATGTATGTCAATCTCAATCTCCCAATTCATCCCACCACCACCCCCTGCTGATTTTTAAATAAGTATTTGTTTCTTATATTTTTTTTCCACTTTTTTTATTCTAATTATGTTTGGTTTCTGACTTGCCTAGGTGTTTAACTTTTATGCACTGGAAGCTAGTAGTCTTTTTTTTGTAGTTTGTCCAGAGATTTGAGAGATGAAGGTTTGTGTTTTGTCATACGTTTTAATATTTAATCTTTTTGGTTATCTCTTCATTTTAATTCATGGTGTAAAATGAGGCTCTGAATTTATTTTTTCATAATAACTCATCAGGTATTCCAGGGTCACTTACTAAATAATTGTTCCCTTCCCTCCTGCTCTGTGATCTCCCCACATGCCTTTTGGAGTCTGGAGTCTGGTGTTTCTGTTTTTGTTTTTTCTCTACTGTTTTCTGTTTCACTACTAGTTCCCTATCATTTTTCTTTTCAAAGAAGTTTTAAGCCCTTTTATTTGCTATTCTTCCAGATGTGTTTTATAATCAGTTCATGAGTCAAAGAATCCCACCTCCCACAAAACAAATGGATCAGGATGTAATTGGACTTGGGTGAAACTCAGGCTTTCGTTATGCTGGGAAGATTGAATACCTCTACTTTCAAGTTAGACAGGGGTCTCCTCCTCTGTCGAGACGTGTGTTGGGTGCTTGGGTGTGTCTGTCAGTCAGGGATTGCTCGAGTGTTTGTTTTGTTTTCAGTTTTTTTGGAAATGGTATCTTTCTTCCCCTCATTAATTTTTAGTGATCAGTGTTGGAATATAGAAGCTTTATTGATTTTTGTAAATGTATCTTAAATCTAGCTTGTATTGGATCTTAACCCATAATTGTTCCATTGATGTTTTGATTTTCTAAGCTGATGGTCGTATCATCTGCTTTTCTTTTTTAATAACTCAGGATGTTTGCATCTGAGTTAACTGGTAAGATTGAACTGTAGGGTTCCTTTTATTTGATCTTTAAGAGATTTGGTTATCAGAGAGTTGCCAGCTTTATGACATTAAGGTTTCCTGAGCTGTCGACAAGTTGGTGAACTCTTTCTTCCCTGCCTGCTAGTCGGGCACTGACCTCACCCCGGGTCCTTGCCCAGCAAAGCTGGCACTGCGCCCTATCCTGCTGCCTTGCTTTAGCGGGTAGCATTAGGGAAAGGGTCCAGCACCCAGGAGGTGTGCGAGACACAGGCCCTCTGTGCTCCCGCCGAGGAGAGAAGCCTTGCCTTTACTAGAGAGGGAGGGCATCACGTTTGTTAGACATACTTAGAATCTTAAGGCCATACTAGAATCCCTGTAGGATCCAAAAAACATTCTACATAAGAATATGATAATTTTTGCTTATTCTTAACTAGTGGAGACTAGCAGAGCAAATCACTTTGAGTTAGTGGGTGCATTTTAATTTCATTTGTTCGATAAATATGCAGCATCACAGATTAAGTTTAATACGTATTTTCATTGTGCAATTTCCTGTTAGGAAGAAGGGATTCTAGAACCAGTGAAAATAGTCTCTCCCCTGAGAAAGAACGTAACTCTTCCAGCAGTAAAGCTGAGAAGGAACACACCGGGAAACAGCTCGGTAAGACTGAGTGAACCCCGGGAGGCTGCGAGGGAGGGTTTGCGACTCGAAACCTTTAGCCGCCTGATGCCTTGCTTCCGTCTGGTCATTAAACAGACGGAGCCCTGTGGGTGGTGCAGAGGAGATGCGCCCTGTTTGCCGCGGGCCCGGGCGCCAGAGCACTGTTCTCGGCCCCACGTGCAGCAGGGGCAGGGGGCCTGCGGGCCCCCTTGTCTGAGCCGCAGGGCTGCCCCCGCCGTGCGCGGATTCCCGTCCGTGACTCCGTCACTGGCCGAAATCATCCATGTGAGCCTTCCTTTCTTAATTCTGCAAATATCTGTGGAGTACCTGGCCTCGTGGAGAGTACGATCTAGAAGGAGAAGACAGATAATAAAGAGAACTCAGGATGTATACATTCGTGTTCGTTAGCCATGAGTCTTGAAGGGAGATGAAGCCGAGAGAGGTGTAGGGGGGGCGTAGGCAGGGAGGGCCCCTGAGGAGGGGGTGTCTGGACGGAGTCCACTAGCGTCACAGAGCACATGACCTGTGGGTGTCCAGGAATGGCCAGAGGCCCCGAGCTGGGGACAGGCCTGCCTGTTTGAGTGACTGGAAGCCGGGTGGTGAGGCTGGAGCAGAGAGAGGGCAAGTGCCAGGAGAAGGGGCTCGTGAGTGGGCAGGCTGGGGGCATGGTAGAATAGGTGGGAGCGAGGTCCCGGGGGGCCCAGCAGGACAGAGACAGGCTCTGGCTTAGGTTTGAGAAGCGCCCCCGTTAAAACTGCAGGGGCGGGAATGAAGGCCGGAGAGCAGGTAGGTGGTGCTGTGGCGTCCAGGTGAGAGGCCGTGACGGCTGGGACCCAAGGGTCACTGCTGCAGAGATTGGTGGGTGGGGTGGGGTAGGCTGCCCTCACGGAAGGGGCGACAGCGCGCCGATGGACTGCACGGCGCCTGTTAGAGAGGAATCCCAGGTGGGGTCAGTCGGGGGTTGTCCGGCACCTCCGCGATGTCATTTACTGAAGTGGGGAAGGCTTTGGGAGAAGCTGGTTGGCGGATCGGTTCTAGAGGCCTTAAGTTCAAGATGCCTGTGCTGAAACAAGCAGGTGGAGGTGTTGGGACAGCGGGCGGGCGTGTGGGCCTGGGGTTCAGGGGGAGAGCTGGAGAAGCTGACGTTGAAATGAAAAACTTGGGGGTTCCCAGATTAGCGTGTGGGCCTTCATGCAGTAATGGACTCCGGGGAGCGTGGAGCCCAGGATTCGAGGGTCGGAGAGGAGGAGACGGCTCTGGCAGAGGAGACAGAGGCCAGCAAGTTGGGGGGGGTTGGAGAGCCGGCGCCCTGAAAGCCAGGGGGTTCCGGGAGAGGGAGGGGCTTAGCCAGCGCTTCTGAGACGGTCCCGTGGAGGCTGAGAGTTGACCGTTGAGTTGATGGGACAGTTAGTTGGTGACCTTGGCATAAAGCCTTGTAAATCCCAACCAAAGCAACCAAACGCAAAAACCTTTGCAATAGTTTAATCTGTTGTTAACTGTTTTATGTCAGGAAGAAAGGAGGATGATATTTCAGCTAAAATTTTAGACCCCATAGTGTCTGGATTAAATAATGAACCAGATCAGGAAACTACAACTTCAGAAATAGGTAAGAAAAATATATTCTTTAGTTTAAATTCCTCGCCACTTTGGTATGAAATATTTACATCTCACTGTGGTTATCATTATTCTTTATTTTTCTAACCACTTTAAAGTTCATCAGATTTTTTTTTCCCACAGTGTACCGAAGAACAGAAATGACTTGATAGTCTGTTTGCTTTAATTTGCTAAGTTTTATGATAAAGAAGATTAACTCAGCTTTAAGTTAACCTTTACATGCTTTATTATGTGTAACATCTTTGCATCTAAGTCAAAATGCTTTCTTTATCTTACTCCTGGAATTTTAAAAAATGTCTGGATAGTTAGAGAAATTATCTTTCAATTCTCCTGCGTGCTCTGCTGTGTTGTGTTGAGAAAATGCTCCACAAGAAATATTTTAAAGTGCTTGCTCGGCGCGGCCGGGGAAAGTGTCCCCGTGGCTCCCCTTTTACACTCGAGGCTGGCGTGTGTGCACCTCCTCACCCTGCTGATGCCGTGTGATTAGACACATGGATCTGGAATTTCGGTGGGGTGATCCAAGACCGTAACTGTATGTAGTCTTCTGTGATGTTTAACTACATTCTTCAGAAATATGGCAATTCTTGAGTGACATTTGAGGGGAAAAATAGCGTAAATCTTGCCCCCAGGGAAAGATAAAAATTTGTCTAGGCTGAACTTGCCTCGGATCTATCTGGTGTTTTAACATTCTGTAACTGTAGCTAGGATAACAATAAGCCCATCTTTCTGTACTCGCGTTCTCCCTTTACTAGTTTTTGCTTTTCTAAGACGGTTGTGTCTGCAAGCCGTCTGCTCCGTCGCGGGCTCAGCAGTGATGGTCTGTGGTTATTCTGTTCCAAGCAGGTCAGCTCTGTGTGGCTTATCTGGGTCTTGAGCAGTGTGGGAGGACTGAATGACCTAAATTGGGACAGAATGAGTTCTTACGGATGAAAATGCTTTTCTCAGGGGCCACGCACGTTGCAATTCAGCTGCGTCTTGTGATGGTTTATTTCATTTCCGCGGGAGCTTTTCTCAGCCACAAGCGGATCCTGTGGGGGGCAGCACGGGGCAGTCCTGGCACCGCAGGAGAGGGGAGTGGGCGGCGCGAAGCTTGAGGGAGGGCTTGCCCTGTGCAGGCCCTGGATGGCCCTGGTGGGCACACCTCACATCCAAACCCAAACCTGCGTACCTGCTGGCCTGGAACGAGCCGCACAGGTGTGCTCTCTGAGCCAGTGCCTCCTTGTGGGTACACGGGTGTGAGAAGACCTGCCTTGAGGGTAAACGAGGTGATGTTCGTGAAGTGGCCGGCTTGTCACAGACGTGTCGTACACCATTGCTTTAGTACCGATCACGTTATGTATAAAGTTTACCGAGAGCCCCGAGTCAGGGTGAGTCAGTGGTGTTCTGAGATGGTATGATGGATTTAAAATAAATTGGGGTAGTTCTTTAGACGTATGTTAGACTTTATGGATCTTTACAGATCTTTATCTGCATGTGTGAAAATAATAAAAGCTCAGTGTTTAAAAAAAAAAAAAAAAAAAAAAAGCTCAGTGTTTAAGAAGCACAGAACATTGCAGCAGGCGATTCTCAGTTGCGTGCTTTGCGGAGATTAGAAGGAAGCCTGGTGCCACCTGGTGGCCGCCAGCAGAGTCCTGTGCGCTCCGTGTCCCTGGGTGGTCCCGGTGAGCCTCCCTCCCCGCAGACCCTTCCTCCCTGCACACACCCCGGGTCCCTGTCGTCACAGACGTCGTCCTGCACTGGCAGTCATTTTACTTCCGGAATTCAGGGTTTGCCAGCAGTTGTTAGGGCTCCTTAAGTTCCCAGACTGATTGTGGCTTCCAGATCCAGGCCACTGGGTCTGTCCTCCCGGTCCCCTTCCTCTCCTGGCCAGCACTTCAAACCAGCGCCTGGCCGTGTCGTGCTGACCGCTCCAGGGCTTGGCCGGCCTGCGTTATTACCATTGGGGTGCCCGGGAGAATGGGTGGGCTTGGTGGTTCTCGTTTGCCTTTGCAGGTGGATTGAAGAATCCAACAAGGAATTTATCCATTTCTTTTCAAAACATGAACGTCTCCTTCCCCTGCTCACATCGTCACGCAGGCTGTCTGAGGAGACTCGCTCCTTCTACAGCTGTTTGATCGTCTTATGTTTTCCCGGAACCTTACACCATCCATGTCTTCAGTTTGCTTGGGTTCGCTCATTTCATTTTGTTTTATTGTTTAGACGTTTTCATTATGAAAAATACAGAAAATACATAGAAAGAATAGCATGATTCACACCCATGTACCTCTCACGTAGATTCAGTAGTCCTAACATTCTGACATACTTGCTTCATCTGTAGTGACATAGTTTTATGAAATATTTCAGAGTATTTAAAAAATATTTTAATACTTTATCTCTAAATAATTCCATTTAAATACTTCAGCATACACCTCAAAAAAAAAAATGAATGTTCCTACATAGTCGTAAAATTATTGTTGCACCCAACAGACTTGTCATTCCCCAAGAGCTTCTAAAACCCACTCTGCATTCTTATTGTCTCAACGATGTTATTTTTTTAAGAACCAGGATCTAGAACACACTGTATGTTTTTTATTATTCTTTTGGTCTCTTTAACCTCTTTGAATCTGGAATAGCCTCCCTCCCCCCACCTTTCGTTCCAGAACATTGACTTTCTGGAGAGGTGAGGTTGCTTGTCCTGTATGGCGTTCCCTCCTCTGTGTTTGTCTGATTGCTTCCTTGTGGTGTCATTTAACTTACGGCACACACCCCCGCCCCCCCGTATTTCTGTTAGATCTGAAGGCCTGATCAGATTTGGGTTGAAGAGATTGCTTCACCCTCACCCCTACGTAGGTGATGCTGTGCCCTTTACCTTATGTCCTGTCAGGGTGCACTTAATGTCTCTGCATCCCATGATACGATGCTAAGGCTGGTCACTGGGCCAGGCAGATCCGCCCATTTTAAACCCTGGTTATTTGCATTTACCCTCAGATGTAGTCAGCACCTCTGTGCAGCTGAACTTTGCACAGAGGCCTGGCAGAACGGCAAGCTGCTTGTGCAGTGCTGTGGGCTCTGCGCTGCTTGGTGAGTTTCAGGGAGAGTGACTGGTGCAGACACCGTGGCCCCAGCCGGTGCCCCCAGCTTTGCGCAGGTGATCTTATTGGGGTGAGAACCCCCTCAAGGTGTGGCGCTCTGCCCACGTCCTTACCTGCGGGGCTCAGTAATTGCTGCTAACTCAGACAGCAGATTGTGCTAATGCACTGATTTTTTTTTTTTTTTTTGCCAATTCATAGTAATTTTAATTTCTTATGGGTGTGTTATTTTTTTAAAAGCTGTTGCTTGGCAAGCTGGTTAACCTGCCCTCTGATTAAGAATCGATTGTAGTATTATTAGTGAATGATAGTCTGTTTCTATGTTCTTTCTGTTTGTGTGAATTTGGGGTCTAGTAAACCTTACTTAAGAATACCACTAGAAACGTTAAAACAACCATCATAGGCCTCTCAAAAAAGTAAAGAAAGAAAGAGCTTTGAGGAGATAAAATTGTGCAGAGTGTCATTGGTCTCCTCAAGCTACGGACAGAAATAATGCATTTGTAATTTACTTACTGTGCTGGTGGGTTTTGTACAATATAGAAAATATTTGATACTTTCAAATAACATATGACAACTTAAAGTTATTGGGGTGTTTTCTTCTAAAATTGATAATCTACAGCTGCCTAGCTTATACTTACTTTTAGATTTGTTTGTTTTAGAACTTAATGGTATTTCTTGTTGGTCCTATGAGATATCATAAATAATTAACTATAGACTTGAATCAGACTGTTTAAGTCAGCATCGTTTTTGCAGATCAAAAAAAAAATTTCCTCAGAAAATTATATGTTGTCTATTTTATGTAGTTCCACTATATAAAATCAAGCAGTTCTTTGATAGTTAGTGACAGTTTAATTCTGATATAAACTATTTCTTTGAGTACTTTTAAGAAATTATAAGATCGTGTTTCAGGAAAGGGAACATTTTCCTAGTTTTATTTTTGTCTCCTGATCCATTTTAGAGAGTGTGTGGGAGCGTCCTTTAGTAACGGGTCAGGTTTCCTCCCTGGGTCCTGCCACAGTTCAAAATCTGTTCCCCCAGCACCGCTCCTTTTGTTTTTACTAGGAAAAATGTTTTATTTCTCAGGTATTTGGTGTTTTTTTCTATTTTTATAAACATTCGCACATCAGTCAGTAATCAGGAGGCAAGTATTTGGGAGCTTTTGACACGTCTAGGGCTGTGCACGAGGCCAGAAATATTTTTCCTTTTCCTCCTGCTTTCCTGAAGTTGCAACCTATTTGCAGCTTGTGACTCCCAGGCCTGGCTGTTGTGGGGAGATGAGGGGAGACTGGGAGTGTCGGGTGGTCCTGGAAATGGGGGGCCAGGTGCTTTGGCTGTGGGAGCCCAGGCCTGTGCCTGGGCCACGTGGGCGGGGTCTGCTCACGTCTGGGTGCCCCTTCCCGCTCTCCTGATCCCAGAGCCAGGCCTGGGAGGAGTGTTCTAGGTGCGTTTTCTAGAAGCTGCCCTGGGTCATCCTTGGGAAGCTTGCGGTGGGGAAGCATAGATAAGTAAGGTGCCGCTGATGACCAGTTCCCTCTTAATAACACATTTAACTGTCTTACATCAGGAACAAAGGAAGCTAATACTCACTCAGCTAGTGTTTCTGATGCGAACTCATCTAGTCTGCAGCGAGAAAGTGCTGAGCCAGAACCAGCAGTAAAGCAGAAAGGTGAGAAGGGGGCCCCTTGTCAACCACGCCTGTCCCGTGAGGGAGACCCAGCACCCCAGATGTGGCGCTGCTTGTGTGGACGCCTCTCATCCCAAGGCCATGGCTGCAACCACAGGTTCCCTGGGTCTTTGACCCCCCCAGAGAGTCCAGTCCCTTGTTCTCCACACCATCAGGACAGAACGTGGCAAGTGGCTCACTTTTGCCTGTTTACAGAAACTAGAAAGCATGTTCTAGTCACTGCCTGATGGCAGCAGACTCTCCTGTGTCCCCAGTGTTCCTTCTGAGATACTGTGGCAGAGCCCGGGGTGTCGGGACGACAGGAACAAGCCTCAGTTGCTGCTGGGGGTCCCAGAGGCCGAGCTGCATCCCCCAGGTTTCAGGTCCAAAGAGGACTTTTAAGCAGCTCAGGGCACTGTCATGACTGTGACTTTCTGTCTGTGATGTTCTCTGAGTGTCTTAAGTCCTACCTCAGTGGGGTTCTGCTTTTGGCATAATTTTTCTCAGCAGTAAAAAGAAGTCGTGGTAAAGTCCACGTTCAGCATTTGCTTTTTAAGGCCCTGGAGCTCCTTTGAGCATGGAGGGGTGCACGTGCCCCCTGGCACGTGAGTCGTGCCCCAGTGCCAGGCCTGGTGCTGGGTGTTGGGACCGGGGCAGCAGGGGCACGGCCAGGTGAGGGCCGACGTTTGTCAGTTTGTTCCAGTAGAAAATGTTGGTTGAAGGCCTATACTGTGTGCTAGGCCCTAAGGCAGTGAGTGCATGAGTGGGCAGAAGCCAGTAGGTGCCCTAAGCGGTGCTGGGGGTGGTCTGGGGGGAGGGACTCTGCACCCTCTGGGGAAGGGTCAGGGAGAGCCTTTGGGCAGGGGCAGGGGTGAGAGCTGGGGCCAGTGGCCACGTCAGGGAGCTTCGCAGCAGGAAGCCGATGGCGTTTTTACGATGCGTGGCTGAGCCCTACTCAGATGGCCTCCACGTGGGCAGCGCAGCGCGTGGTCCAGAGGCGAGAGCGGCCTGGGCTGTGGCGTGGCGGGGAGGAGGGAGCGGCCGAGTCTCGAGGCGCGCAGACACCTGAGGGCAGCCTCCCCGAGCTCAGGGGGGGCGCGGCCGGCTGTGAGGGTGCGCTCACCTGGGGCGAGGGACGAGGGGGACAGAGCGCCTGCACGGGCCGCCTCGGCCCCGGAATCTGGGGAGGAGGTGGAGCCGCAGAGGACCTGGGCATCCGCGAGGACGGGGCGCCCAGGGCCCGGGCCGATCTGTGGGCGGGGCTGCCGTGTGCCCTCACCACCTGGGCATCAGCTCGTGACTCAGCCGCCTTTCCGGGACCCACGGCCTGTCCCCAGCGACGCCGAGGGCATGGGCTTTGAAGAGAGTCTGGGGGTGTGGCGTCGGGGCCCCGGTGGCCCAGCGGCTCTCAGGCTGGTCTCTCTCCCGCGCACCAGGCGACAGGGCAGCGAGGAGGGCGGCTGCGGCCGCTGCGCGTCCTGCTGGGCAGCCCCCGTCACCCCGTCTTCCAGAGGCTCCGTCTGGAGCCACGCTCCCCAGGCCTGTCCTCGCCTTGTCCCTCTGTGGGGCGGGACCTCCGGGAGGCTCTGTGTCCCACGCAGATGGGGTCCTGGAGGGCTCCCGGGTCCCCCCGATGCCCTGAGCGGGGGCCCCCCCGCCCCTAGAGCCGCCCTCTTTGGGGCAGCGTTTCTGTGGCTCTGACCACGGCGTCCACAGGCCACCCAAAGCGCTCGAGGTCCCCCCGCCGGCGCACAGCTCCGGGGTCTGAGGGGCGCTTGTCTGACACGTCTGTGTGTCCCGAGGGTAAGCTGGGCCCATCCCCGGGGGGCGTCTGTCCAGGCCCTCACCTGAATCCAGGGAGTTTTGGGCCTTCTGCACACGCGTTCATGCATTTTAGGAGTGTAACACAGAGACCTTCCTGGGTCCACCCACCCCTGCAATGCTTCACTCGTTGACTGTGGCCGCGTCGGTCACGTTTGTCCCCATAAAGCGGCACTTGAAGAGAAAGGGTCCTGGGGGAAGAGTGCCAAGGCAGGCCCGTGTGGGGCAGAGACACTTTCTTCTTATTTAGGAGCCGATGGAGAAACACTCGCTGCTGAGTTATGTAAGACGGGCTCTTGTTTGCTTCCATCCAGAGCCTTGAAAATGCCCCAAGGTGTGTTCGCCAGTTCACCCCTGGCTCGTCCCACACACGTGGAGTCAGTCCGTCCGTGGCTTCGAGGCTCTGTCACCTTCTCCCTCTTCTGTTTCGTTCATTCATCTCTTTGATGGATACGCTTTCTTCTCATCGCTGCTTCCTGTTTTCATGTATAACATGTTCTGATTCATAGTTTTGTTTGTTCTTTGTCTTTCTCTCTTTGAAAATAAAACAGTGGCAGTAGGAAACTAGAAAAAAGGCTATGAGGAAATGACCATTTTTTTCCCCAGTAGACATCCAAAATTATTAATTATGTATTTTTCTCTAATCCTGTTCTGCTCATTTAATATACTGAGGTTTCCTAACACAGAAGTTGATTTTCTGATGCACCTTTTTTTTTTTTTTTTTTTTTTTAGGTGATTCTCCTAGTGATGCAGGTAAGGAATAGCCTTAAGTAAATCTGTTTGGTATCAATTGTGTACGTGTGTATAGTTATTAACATGTACTCTCAGATTTATGTTTTACAAATTGTATTAGTGAAAGTAACTTAAGGAAACATAACTACACCAAGTTAAGATTTAATTTTCATATTTTATGAAAATATGTTTCAAAAGAATACATTTCAGAATTTCTTCTGGAGTGTAAACTGTATTTCCAATAATCAAATTCTGATTTTACTATTTTCTAATGTATAAAGTCCTTTTACTTTAAATACCAAGAGTAAATTTAATTGTCTTAATATTCTAGTTTGGGCTTACTATTTACTGATTAAATATTTATCAAAATGAACAAAACTTTATTCAGATTATAAAAATAATATGGTACGGAGCCAAAGTAAAAAACCTTAAAAATGCAGAAAAATATGAAGAAGAAAATGAAAAGCACTGGCAATCCCCCTGCTCATAACTTGAACGAATGTCCTTCTAGAACCCCACCTATGTTTAGGTAATTATCAGATATGTTACCTACTCTGTTGACTATACATACATTAACATGATGACTGTTTTATACGAGGGTCTCACAAACCGCAGTTTCCTGAAGTTTCCTAGTGTCTGTCACTGTTGTAAATGCTGACGGGTGAGCGTCTTGACACGAGGTTACACGTGTCCGCTTCTTTCCTTAGCTTGTATTTCCTTTAAGTTCAATTGCTGACTTGATTAACCTACCTTTTGAATTCTGTTTCTTGAGACGTTAAACCAGTTTGTATTCCCAGGGTTTGAGTGTGCCCGTTTCCCCAAATCTCCCCCCAAATTTAGATATCAAGTGTCTGTTTTAACTTCATCAAAATGATAGATGAAAAAAAGCTCATTTATATTTGCAGTTGTTTGATTGCTGTCTCTTCACATATTTACCAGTTGTTTGTTTCTTTCTTTGTGAACTGCTGGTTGGCTTGCTGTCCGTGCAGAAGGAGATGTTGGACCTTCTGGCCAGGAGAAGTGTGAGGTGCCGGAGAATTCCGAGCTGCCAGGCGAGCTCCCAGCCGCCGTCAGGTTCGTGTGCTCTGGTTCCCGCCCGGGCAGCTGCCCTGCTCCTCTCCGTACCTTCCACAGCTCATTTAATGCTTGAGCTTAATTGTGAGGAAGTATGTGTACAAAGAAAGCAAAAACTGTTTAATTTTCTTGTATCTGAGGTGTAACTAACTCACATAGAATGTTTTAGAGATTTAGGGAAGTTCGTACTTGAGGCTAAATTATGTCATGGTTTGATTCCTGATAGTTATGTTACTACTTTTTGTACCTTAAAATTAACGAGAATCTAAGATTAAAAGATGGGTACTTTTAGACTTGTCAGGTTAATGGAACGTTCTTACTATTCTGCAGACTATGTCCTAACTGGCATATTGATGGTGGCCTGGAAATTAGCATTAACATTAATGTGGGTTTTCTTCTGTCCACTTTGAAATGTGCAAGTGTTTTGTATCCCTTTTTAGGAGGATACCTCGGCCCGGGAGCGCACGGCCCGCGCCTCCCCGGGTCAGGCGGCAGGAGAGTGCGGAGGTGCTGACGTCGGACAGGTGAGGCCCTGGCATTCGCGTTGGCACCGAGGGGCAGGGCTTCCCTGGCGCTGGTGGGACAGGGATGGGTGAGGATCGTGTGTGTGCTGAGAGACGGGGGCGGAGCAGGCAGCAGACGGTGCAGGGAGCACTTGCTGTTGAGTAAAAGAGAACCCGGGGTAGACCCTGACCTCAAACCTCGTGCCTGCCACACACTTCAGATAGAAGTGAGGGAAAACACAGGTGTTCGTGCTCGTACGGTTATGTCTTTACAGTTACGGGGAAAGTGGATTGCCCCCATCTCTAGATAGAGGATTTTCTAAGCATAAAAACAATTAGGGGAAAAATAGGATAAAAAAATTTAAAGGCTTAATTGCACAAAAATTAAAAAACAAAAGGTGGTCAGAAAGTCATGAGCAGTATAAAGACAAGCCTCAGGCAGGGCTTATAAATTTTACAAATCTACCTGTGGATCCAGTACAGAAAATCAGAACAAAAAACTAGGAAGATGAAAACAGGCTGGTCGGAGTGGGCTTCAGATGGAACGGGAGGCGGGGCCTGGAGGCGGCGTAGCCGTGTTTTACGTGTGGTTGCCGGGGAAGCGGAGGGATGTCCAACGTCAAGGGAAGTTAGGGGTCTCTGTTTTTAAGACGAGACGGCTCGCACATTTTTCTGGTGCGGGGGATGGTCCAGTGGAGAGGGGGAGGCTGGAGATGCCGGCGTTGCGGGGTGGGGAGAGGGGATTGTGGGAACAGAGCCCCTGGGTGGGCCAGGACGTGTGGAGGGAATGGCCTCAGAGAAGGCCGGGAGCTGGCGGGTGGGTGAGATCCCGGGAGGTGATACCCTGGCTCTTCGTCTTTCTCCTGAGCCAACAGCGAGTCTGGGGGAGGAGGAGCAGGGCTCAGAGGAGAGAGGACGCGGTGGATGGCGTCCTCCACGAGAGGGGCTGGTGAACGGACGAGGGCAGAGGTCCTCATCCGGGGGCCGCCCCAGCCCGGGGCCACGTCTGGGGACGTTTTGTAGCATCGTGACTGGGGAGGAGGTGGAGGGGAGGCCCTTGGCATCTCGTTGGGGCTTGGAGCCAAGGATGCTGCTGAACATCCTGTGGAGGGCAGGCAGCCCCAGCCCAGAGGTCTGTGGGGTGCCTCCCGGGGCACGTGGGGTGAAGTGATGGGTCACCATCGCGTGGACGTTGTTCTCCAGCCGGAGTTGGGAAGATGGGTGGGGGTGGTCACAGTGTGGGTGCTTGGATTTGCGGTTAAGCATTTGCTGTCAGTGGCAGTGACAAGGCATCACCCTGGGAGTGTGGCTAAGAGACGGATGCGGGAGAATCTGGGGACCCTAGAGCCCAGGGACTGGGAAGGATCATTTCTCAGCCCTTGAAATCCTCAAGAGTGAAGCCAGGAGCCTGGAGTGCAGGGGTGAGGCCCGGGATTGGCAGATGGCGGCACTCATAATGGGGTTCAGGGCGAGACTCTGATTCTCGGGGAATCTCTGACAACGTGAGATTCAGAGTTGGGAGATTTTAGGGAGAAAGATCCGGAAGCCTCCATAAGCACAAGGAAAACCTTGACCCTCCTCGGGACCTGGCGGTCGGAGGCCAGGAGGAAGGCCTCGCAGGGCAGGCATGTGGCGGCAGCATTTGGGGATGAGGGTGAGGATGGAGAGGGTTTGCTGAGGGGAAGGATGCGGGGGAGGGTTTCGGGAGTTGGAAGTGGTGGGATGTAGGCCGACGGGGTGTGCAGAGGGCGTGGAAGACCAAGGACGAGACAAGGTCAGTCCTGGTGGGGCAGGATGGGCAGCTGGGAGTGTCTGAGGACCCTGGGGATGGAGCCGAAGGTGTTAGTGGGAAGCGGGTGTTGTGTTGAGAGCTCACACCCTAGTGCAGGGACTCCTTCCGGACCTCCCATCCCACTGAAGGGTGTGTGTGCGCGTGTGTGCTGGAGAGATAGTGGCAGGGGGTGAAGGGTATTTGTTGAAGCGTGACTGTGTCAGGTTGGTAGGGAAGAAATGAGGGCAGGAGGGGCTGGTGGGGAGCCATGGAGTGTTTGGGTCTGGGGGCTGTGGTCCAAGTGCAGGCGCAGCAGAAGTCAGTGCCTAAGCAGCAGGCAGCTGGCGGTGGTCTGCAGCAGGGTGACAGTAGGCGGGGCAGTTCCGGCGGTGGCCACTGGAGGCAGGAGAGAGCCCTTGGATGGAGGCGGTTACCAGGGAGACCAGGTCAGGAGCCCGTGGACATCGGACTGGTCCAGAATGATGGCAGGCCCTCGGGGAGAGGAGGTGTGTAAGTGAGGGTGCTGGGCAGGGGCGTAGGTCAGGGACAGCGCCCAGCAGCCAAGTGAGGGGCCTCGAGGAGGCTGCTGTGTTCCCGTGAGAGGCCAAGGAGCGGGGGTCTGGGGCGGCGCTGGCCAGCAGCGCCACCAGTCACCCCTGCCCTGAGGTTTGCGACTTGGGAGACTGGGCCTCTCCTGGAGAGGGGCTGCAGGCCCAGGGCTGGGCCCACAGCGAGCCCGGCTGGGAAGAGGGCACGGCGTGGGGGTGGGGCAGCACTGGGGGGCGGGGCCTGGCGGCTTTCCCCAGACTTCACGTTTGCAGACTGCGTCTCAGCTCCGGCCTCCTCTCAGGGAACCTCAGACACAGTTCCAGACGCTGGGATTGATGAGGACGTGTGACCTGGAGAATGTTTCTGATTTAATCTAATTTCTTTTCATTTAGGACAGGAAGTGGTAAAACCATCTCAAATGTGATCGTGGAGTCACAGAATTCTGACAATGAGGACGACGATCAGTTCGTGGTGGAGGCCGCCCCCCAGCTCTCTGAGGTGTCAGAGCTTGAAATGGTTGGTCAGCCGCAGCGTATGTGTTACAGTCACACTCAGACAGCACTGGAGTTAATTCTCCACTTTGAGATTTGTGTAGACAGAATTTTCCTCCAGCGTTTCAGTTAGTTCTCTGCCATCTTTAATTCTGTCACCTCTGCTGAGATGCATGCAGGCATGAGTTTGAGATTCCAACAAATCTGAATCTCCTTTTCTTCTCCTTCCTTTCCTGCTCAGATACAAGCAGTGGAATTAGAAGATGAAAAGCATGGTGAGTCGTGGGGTTGTGTGTGCACACGTGTGTCTGCTCCGTGTGTTTTGAAAGGATCTGGTGAAATGAGCTTTGCCTGCCTGGGTTTGGTCAGGGGTCTGAGTAGCAGTAGATAGGATGCCGTGGGCACGGATGCCTCCTCTGTGTGTGGTTTATTCTGGGAGGCGATGGAAGCTGCTGGGGGGGGGCGTGGCCAGGACCCCGGAGGGCAGCCGTAGGCAATTGTGGGGATGACATCACTTCTTTTCTGCACGGTTAGACTGTGGGATTGGATGACCCCTGAAGTCCTTCCCAGGTCGACAGTTCTGTCATATTGTTTTCTTCCCAAGCACAATGTCTTCTTTGATTTCAAACATTTATAGAAGCAGAGAGAATAGTCTCGTGAACCCCTGACTGTCGGGCAGCTTTTGCAGTGAGCGGTCATCTGGTCTTATCTCAGTCTCCACCGACTGCTTTCAAGTCCTGGAGAGCATTGTTTCTGCCATAAACATGTTCTTTTAAAAAACATAAACCATAAACTCCATTATTATATATAAAAAAAGCAGTCATTCCTTAATATCATCAAATGCCTGTTTTTTTTTCCAGTTGTTTTGTGTGTTTTTTTTCTAGTTTGTGTGAGTCAGAATCCAAATACGGTCCCTGTGTTTGCATCTGGTGGATCTAACTCTGAATCCTCTCTTAGCCTGTAGGTCCCCTCCCACCCCATCCCCCTTGTAAATTTATTTGTTGAAGAGGCTGGTCGGTTGTCCAGCAGAGTTCCTCACAGTTGGGTGTTGCTTGTCACACCCCAGTGTTGTGGGTTTCTTCCATGTTCTTCGGTTCCTGTAAATTGGTTCTAGAGACTTGGTCAGATTCAGGTTTTTCGAGCAAGAACACTTGACAGGTGGTGTTGGTTCTTCATCACACCTGCCCGTCTCTGTGCTTGGAGGTCGGTCTCAGTCCGTTGTTTCATGAGGGTTGCGGGGACCGTGACCATTCTCATCCCACCCCCTCCCCCCTCCAGCACGTTTTGGTTGGCAATCTCCACACTGTGTGGCTTTCCCTCTGCAGGAATTTGCCGCTCCGAGGCCCAGCTTTGTGCTTCCCCTTTATTGATCAGTTTTCTTGATAGTGCATTTGTCTCCTGGCACCTTCAGGGGTAACTAATGAGGGCTTTGGTGGTGGTGGTGGTTTTTTTTTTTTTTTTAATTTTTATTGGAGTAGCTGATTTACAAAAATATGGAACGAATTTGCATGTCATCCTTGCACAAGTGTCATGCTAATCTTCTCTGTATCGTTCCAATTTTAGTATGTGTGCTGCCGAAGCAAGCGCTTGATGTCTGTATGATGTCATGGTTTTTAACACACTTGACGTGTTCCATTTCAGTCCATCTCAGTTTTCTCCTTGATGTTCTGTTGTCCAGTGTTTGACCGTGGGGGCCTTTTGACACGTCCCAGTGGACTTTGTAGCTTCCTTGTTTTTGGTAGGACAGATGTTTCAGGCTCGTTTTGTGTATTTCCCCGCCCCGTGTCTCTAAGGGCCTGGCTGCAGCTTGCTTCTGGGTTGGTCATTGTTTCTGAGGGTTTTCTAATTTTTTTTGTAGGAAAGTATATCCTGAGTTTGTACTGGTATTTCCAACTTAGATTTATGATTGCAGGGTTCTTCCTAAGTTCTTTGATTTTTGCAGGTACATTCCTGTCTCGTGCCCCAATCCTGGCTCCCAGCAGCAGTAGCTGTTTGTTTCTTTACCCTACATTGTGCACTCACAGCAATTTAGAGCAACGCCACTGGTGGTTAACAACAACGTGATTACTGGAAACACCTTAGGATCGTTTTTGGCAGATCTGCTTGCCTTTTTATTCTTAGTGCATATCCCATTAGGGATGTACAACCAATTCTTCTCTGTTCGGTTATGCTTGCCAACATGATACTGTTATGTTTATTTATTTATAAAAAATTAAGAAACAAAAGCAAAAAAACAAAATGAAAAAGTCACCATCATTTCTGTCCTCAAGGAGCAATTAGAAGGGACTCTTTCATGATATTTGCTTCATGGTCCCTCAGAACTGGAAAAAAAGAGGCATTTGCTCCTGTGGGTTTTCTCCGATGTACCTCCAGGGTCTTAGGGCTCTGGTTGCAGGGCATGATGGGAGAAGGTGGACGTGGTGATAAGTGTGTTTGGCCTGCGTAGCTGTAACGGGGGGTGGGGCAGGAACAGGGTCAAGGGGAAGGAGGCAGGTCTGATTTCAGGGTTTCGGATGAACCTCTTCTTCCTCGGGTCTCAGTCCTGCAGAGTACGGACTGTGGTACTGCTCCAGCTTCTGATTCAGTGGAGACACGATTTCAAATATGAGCTAACAGTTCATGATGCTTCAGGGTTTCGATACTGTTATGTTTATAGTTTCATTTTGCTTTCAACTTTTAGGCTTTGAAATTTTTGATTTAATTTTGTTTTATTTATGTAAAATATTCCCTTATGTAAAATATTCACATGGTTCCAAGGTCAAATGTACCAAACGAGATATATTCAAATGGTTTTTCATATGATATTTACCCCACGAGTAATCCTTTTAAAAAAAAAAAAGAAAAAGTTGATGACTTGTCCCAATATAAAAAAAGTATTCGTACTTAGTCTACAATAGGCTGAGAGAATTGCTTTGATCTTTTATCATATAATGATTATCTGAAGCTGTTTCAGTATAAAAAGAGAAAGAATAAGAACTAAGTATTCCTCCTCACCCCCAGCCCCCCACCCCTTTAGAACAGGATAGCTTCTTAGGGCAGAGAATCACTTTAACATAAAACCACTGGTTTTCAACAGGAGGACTTGTCAAAAAAATTTTGGAGACTAAGAAAGATTATGAGAAGTTGCAGCAGTCACCCAAACCTGGAGAGAAGGTAACAAAATGATTTTTGTAAACAGTGGCATTTTAGCAGTCTGTTTCACACATTTACATTTAAAAATTAGAAGCATCTTTCAAATGTTGTGATTATCAGTAATGTCTGTTTACATGTTTACAAGCCTCTTCCCATCTCCCCCACCCTCCAGTTGGGAGAATAGAAGATTTGGGGCTTTTGGGGTGCGACGTTGCTTCCCTGGACCCACATCCAGTCCCGTCCCGGGTGGGGCAGTGGCCTTGCTTGGGAGCTCAGGAGTCAGGGTCCAAGGCCTGTTCTGCTCTGACCCCATGTTGACCCCTTCCTGCCTGGTGCATCCCTTCTCCCTGCACAGAGCGGACAGGCTGTCCGCATGGCCCTGGCTGATGACGAAGGAAGAGTCGGGGCAAGTTTTCAGGGCTGGCTTTTTTTTTTTTTTTTTTTTTTAAAGCACTTTTCTTTTTTATAGCTACTTTATTTATTTATTTTATTTTATTTTTGGCTGTGTTGGGTCTTCGGTTCATGCGAGGGCTTTCTCTAGTTGAGGCAAGTGGGGGCCACTCTTCATCGCGGTGCGGGGACCGCTCTTCATCGCGGTGCGCGGGCCTTTCACTATCGCGGCCCCTCCCGTTGCGGGGCACAGGCTCCAGACGCGCAGGCTCAGTAGTTGTGGCTCACGGGCCCAGCCGCTCCGTGGCATGTGGGATCTTCCCAGACCAGGGCTCGAACCCGTGTCCCCTGCATTAGCAGGCAGATTCTCAACCACTGCGCCACCAGGGAAGCCCCAGGGCTGGCTTTTAAATACACGTGCTATTTGTATCTGGCCTCCAGCCGTCTCCCGTACAGGTGTGTGATGTGGCTTTGTTGGAACCCACGGCCTCGTACCAGCCACTGCCCTTGGGCACGTGACCTGGGGTGAATACCTGCAGGCTGGGTAGTGTGCCTCAAATGCCACGGTGAGGTTTCCGTTATCGCGCCTTAAAAAAATAAGAATAAATCTTCCTTTTGGGGTTTTTTAACAGAAGTTTCTTGGTTAGTTAGCTTTATCAGCAGCCAACAATTCCAGTAAGTTTTGCATACACACTCCCACAGACACCTTTCTTTCCTTCCAGTTGAATGAACGGTTATTTGTTTTAGATAATTTTGCTTAAAATGTCCTGGTTTGGCATGCAGATACGGTCTGCAGGATTAATAGCTACTGAGGAGAGCCGCACGGTAGAGCCCACCGTTAGAGGGAGCCCTTTACAGCAGTAACGGGAGAGTAGCGTAGCCCGAGTTCTGCCGGCAACACCACCGCCAGCTCTTCTGAAAGGAGAAAAACTCTTTCTGCCGTTTATTGTCTATTGCTGTGGAATTTTAATATGTCATAGTCCTTTTCATAGGCCTGAGGACTTGTCCCGGTGTCCCTGGCAGTGTTTCTGCAACCCTCTTGGAAACCTCCAGTGTGGGCCTCGGGCTGTTACTGTAGGTAACCTTTGAAGCTTCAGTTGGTTTAAATTTTATAGCTATGTTTTTCTGCAAAGCACACTAGGCCTGTGTTTCAGTTTCCTCTGAAGAGTAAATTTCAGATTAGTAGATCTTCTGACTTCAGAAGATAAAAGGGAAAAAATTCCCTTGTTTGGTGAACATTTGCTGCTTTAAAGAAGTACAGTTAATGAGTGTTCTAAAGTCAGGGGCGATGTGTATTACAGTTGAGCGGGAAAAGTCAGCAAGTTTCTCTGCTTTTTTTTCTTTGGTATGTTATAGACATCAGATTTAAATTTAACTTGTGGGTCTTCTAAAAACATTTTAATTAGATTTTCAAAAATAAGTTAAAATGTATAGGAAAAGTTGAAGTGCTTTCTGTCCTTGCTCTAATCCTGTTCTCACGAGGGCAGCCACTAAGATGCATTTGGTGTGCTCCTTACTTTTATGTGTATCTGCATTGCTTTATGAGCTTGTAACTTTATCCTGTTGTTGATTTGTTGTGCAAGTTGCTTTCTTCAGACAGCGTGATGTTTCTGAGACCCTGCCTGTTTTGATACCGGTAGATCCAGTTTATTCATTTTAATTGATGAATGGTATTCCAGTGTTTGTCAGTAATTAATTCCTTTACTGATGGACGTTTAGGATTCTTCAGCCTTTCGCTGTTGTGAACAGTGCTTCCACGGGCTCCTTTGCATGTGTCCTGGCACACAAGAGCCAGTGTCTCTCTCCAGCAGTGGTCAGGACGCGTCTTCTGTAAAAGGCCAGGGAGTAAATATTTAAGGCTTCAGTGTCCGTTGCGACGTCTCATCTCTGCTGACGAGCTTGCAGGCGGCTATAGCATAGATACCAGTAAACAGATGTGTGGCTGCGTTCCAGTGAGACTGTATTCACAACAGCAGAACCAGTCCTGGGCCTGTGATTTGTGACCCCCCTACTTTAGAGGCCGTGCCAGGCCTGGAATTGCTCTGCCAGAGCGTGGGCAGAGCTGCAGTTTCACCAGGTACTGTCACAGGCTGGACCGATTTGTTCTCCGAATGGAATGAAAGTCTCTGTTGCCACACATCCGTGCAGCCACAGCCAAGATAACGAACATGCCCACCACCCTCAGAAGTGGCCCTTGGGCATCCCTCCCACCCACTTCTCTCCATGTCCCCCCCGCCCCCCAATCCCCAGCAGCCGCGCATCTGCCTTCTGTCACTTTAGTTTGTGTTCCTAGAACTGTGTATGAATGGACTCATTTGGTATATACTTTTTATTGGGTCTGGCTCCTTTTATCCATCCTGATTATTTTGAGATATCTCCACGTTGCATCCTGTATCAACAGTTCACTTTTTCTTTTACCGCTGAGTAGTAAGTAGTCGGCGGTATGGGTGTACCGCCGTGCGCTTACCCATATATCAGCCAAGGAACATCTGGGTTGTTTCCAGTCTGGGACTGTTGCAGACAAAGCTGCTGTGAACAAGTCTTTGTGTGAACAAATACTTTCATCCCATTGGGTAAGTACTTAGGAGTGGGACTGCTGGGTCATGTGGTAAATGTATGTTCACCTTTTTAAAACACTGCCAGACTGTCTTCCAGGGTGGCTGCACCACTTTCCGTTCCAACCAGCAGTTGAGTTCCAGTTCCTCCACGTCCTCATCCACACTTGGTATGGCCAGTCTTTTTAATTTCTTGTGGTTTTGATTTGCATTTTCTTAGTTGCTAATGATGTTGAACGTCTTTTGTGTGCTTGTTTTTCCATTCTAATATCTTCTTTGGTAAAGTGTCCCAATTTTTTTGCCCCTTTTAAAATTAGGCTGGTTGTTTTCTTCCTGTTGAGTTCTGAGAATTCTTCTTATATTCTGGATACGAGATCCTTATCAGACATGATGTGCAAATATTTTCATCCAGTCTGTGGCTTGTCTTTTCCTTCTCTTAACAGCGTCTTTCAAAGAGCAGCAGTTTAAAATTTGAAAGCAGTCAGATGTAGCGGTTTGCTCTTTTTGTTGCTTGTGCTTTTGGTGTTGTGTCTAAGAAGTCTTGCCTAACCCTCAGTCATAGAGGTTTCTTCATATATTTTCTAGAGGTTTCATAGTTTTAGGTTTTATATTTTGAGTTAATTTTTGTGTAGAATGTGAGGTATATTGAAGTTTATTTATTTATTTTTGCATATGGTATCCAAATGTTCCAGCATCATTTGTTAAGTTGTCACCCTTAACGAATTTTTTGGCCAATCTGAAGGATGTACGATTGTATCTTCTTGTTTCTTTAATTTAGTATTAATAGCAGCACACATGTGTTGCCTCCCTCTGTGCGAGGGGCTTTGTGTTGATTGCTCTGGCCTCATATCAACTGTCTGGTGTCGGTTCAGCCACAGTCCTGTATGCAGAACTCCTGATGCCAGAAGTATTTGGATTCAGAAGTGTGATGTGGTACATACACTGTATATCCTCTAATCCCTACTGAGGTCAGAGGTAATCAAATGCATGAACAGTTCCACAACAGCCTGGATTAAGAGTACCATTAAGGGGGTGGGCAGAATGCTAAATATAACCTCACATGAGTTTTTGTGCCAAGTTTATGAAAAAATCTTTCCATTTTCAGCGCTTGTGGGTTTTGGAATTGACACTGTGGTTTCTTCTCGTGTGTTGCCTGTTCACATCTTTGCCCGTTTTCTTTAGTGGTGTTTGTCCTTTTGTTATTGGGGTGTGTGTGTGTGTGTGTGTGTGTGTGTGTGTGTGTAAAATGGTTGCATATGTCATATATCCTATAATAATAAATATCATATATGGTATATGTTATGGTTGCATATATTACATGTGTTATGGAATAATACCTTGTGTCTCATGCTGTAAACATCTTCCCAATCTGTTACTTGTCTAACTTAATGTCTTTTTATATACAGAACTTTTCTATTTTGATATAAAATTTAATCAGCCTTTTTCTTTGTAAATTGTTTTGCTCTTGCCTTAAAAAAAAAAAACTGTCCTATCCTGGTAATAGAGATGGTCTCAGCAGTTTTCTTAAAATAGTTTGTTTTCTTTTTTACATCTAGGTCTCTAATCTGGAGTTTTTGTTTATGTCGTGGGTAGGGATCTGCTTGTTTTCTCCTTGTAAGTGGTGCCGCCCTCTAGTGAACCCAGACCCCTCGTGTGTGGGTGTATTTCTGAGCTCTGGTGTGTTCCTCCTGTTTTAAGTCCTATGTTTTTATGTCTGGGAAAGACATTCTAATTGTTCCCTTCCACTCCTCCCGCACCCCAGGTTGTCTTGGCTATTATTCTTAAATCTTTCTGGCTTTGTATGAATTTTAGAATCAGTTTGTGTGGCTCCAGGAGAAATCCTATTGTGATTTTGACTGGAATTATGTTCATCCTTCTTGGTTTTGCTTTGGCTGCTCACCCTTGCTCCATTGCCTTGCCTCCCTGTATAGCAGAACTCCTCGGTGGAATTGGATGTACTCACCAGCTGCAGTTCACCCCTTCCCGTCCTCTTGTGGATGACTCTTCTGAGTTGCTCTTGTCAAGGTCACCTGCCTTCCTGGTTGTTAAAGCCGCCTCGTGTAATTCTCAGGCCTCATCTTACTGGAATTAGCAGCAGCACCTGATTCAGTGGGGCGCTGCTCCTTGATGTGCCTTCTCCCTCTGGCTCCCAGGACAGCAGCATGCCTCTCTGGTGCTCCTGTTCTGTGCCAGTCACCCCTGCTCCGTGCCGGTCACCCCTGCTCCGTGCCGGTCACCCCTGTTCCGTGTTGGTCACCCCTGCTCAGTGCCGGTCACCCCTGCTCCGTGTTGGTCACCCCTGTTCGGTGCTGGTCAACCCTGCTCCGTGCCGGTCACCCCTGCTCCGTGCCGGTCACCCCTGTTCCGTGTTGGTCACCCCTGCTCGGTGCCGGTCACCCCTGCTCCGTGTTGGTCACCCCTGTTCGGTGCCGGTCACCTCTGCCCCGTGCCGGTCACCCCTGCTCCGTGCCGGTCACCCCTGCCCCGTGCCGGTCACCCCTGCTCGGTGCCAGTCACCCCTGCTCGGTGCCGGTCACCCCTGCCCCATGCCGGTCACCCCTGCTCCGTGCCGGTCACCCCTGCCCCGTGCCGGTCACCCCTGCTCGGTGCCGGTCACCCCTGCCCCGTGCCGGTCACCCCTGCCCCGTGCCCGTCACCCCTGCTCCGTGCCGGTCACCCCTGCTCCGTGCCAGTCACCCCTGCTCTGTGCCGGTCACCTCTCCTCTGTCTCCATTGCTGGTTCCTCCTCCTCTCTCACTTTTCTTAGTATTGGCATCTCTGTGTTGCTAGCTTTTCTGTTCTCTCAAACTGGTCCTTTCTGTTTGTTTTACCAAGTCACTTTCCTAAGTGAGTCTATTCCATTTCCTATTTCGTTTTGAGTTTATTATGGTAATTAATATTTGAATCAGGATTAGGCTTACCTGTGGGTGGAGGAAAGATCTGAAGCAATAGTGGCTTAAGTGAGGTGGAAGGTCATGAGTCAGTCTGGAGGTGGTTGTGATCCGGACCCTTCTGCCTCCTCCCCCCATGCGTGACTTCCATTCCTCAGGGCACCTCGTGGGCCACAGTGGCTGTCGGCTCTAGCCTTCACGACTGCGTTCCAGCCAGCAAGAAGGAAAAGGGAAGTAGGAGAAGGGCCCACCTCTTCTCTTTTAGGCTATTTAATGGAAGTGATGCACACTGCTTCTACTTACATTATATTGGCCAGATCTTTGTCACGAAGGGGTCGATGAAGTGACACCTTTATTCCAGGCATCCGTGTGCTTAGCTAGCAATCAGAGGTTCCATTAATACAGACGAGAACTTGCCAAATTTTCTCATTGCCTGGCATGGTCAGAAAATGATGATTTTCCAAGGCACTTGGGTAAGTGGCGGAGGCTTCCTGCCTGGCTAGGGGCCGAGGGTTCTGGAACCAGCACGGCTACCACATGTGGGCTGCACACAGGGCAGGAAGCTTTGCTATAAGAAGGGAGATCAGACACGGGGGTCAACCAGCAGTCCCTTCCACAGTGCTTCTCTAGGAAGTTGCTTATTTCATGCACATTTTACAGAGTCACGGCAAAAAGATGTTTCAAGATACTTTTATGATTTAAAAAATATATCTATAGTTATAGTTTTCCTTTTCTTCCAAAATTTTTGCGTCTTTTTTCCTTTGATAAGACTTTGAAAAAACTATTGAAGGAGACACCCTCTAGCAAAGAATCAACTTTTGGTTTTGTAGATATTCACTTTTATTTTCATTTCATTGATATCTACTCTTTATTCTTCCTCTTAATTTCTTTGGGTGTTTAGTTTTTCTAGCCTCTTGAGTAAAAGACACAACTCATTTATTTTTAGTCTTTATCATTTTAAACAAATATATTTAAGACTGGACATCTCCCTTTAAGCATGCTTTATATCCTTAAGTTTAAAATTTTTTGAATACTAAAAACACCTTGAATTTTAATATGAAGTAGTTGGTTGTTATTTCTTCTTTAACATGTGGGCTATTTAGGAGTCTGGTCTTTAGTTTTTAAACATACAGGTTTTTTAAAAGTTTTGTTTTGTTTTTTTAACAGTATCTAACATAGTTGCATGTTCAAAGAATATGGTCTGTCTGATGTTGATTATTTGGAATTGAGACTTTCTTTGTGGCCTCGTTTGTGGTCAGTTTTTATAAATGTTTCAGAGCGCTTGCAGAGTATGTTTACTTTCTCTTTGGTGTCCACACTTCAGTGCACACTGTTGATTTCAGGGAGAGGCGATTGGAGGACTGTGTGCAGACCATATCTATCGATGATCATTATTGATTTATATGTATTAATCATAATATTAATTGCTGATCTTCTCTCTCTTACTCAAAAATTCCAATAGTAGGTGTTTTTTCACTGCTCTCACATAACTTGTAGTGTGCCCTTAGTTTCGGTACTTTTTATTTTTTTGGAAGGAGCATTTTTTTCAGTGCTAAGGAAATACATATTTGTAATCTGGGCATCTCTCCAGCCTGTCTTTGAAGTTGTGTTGGAAGAAAAGCCGTTTCTTATTGTGCTAATGGACTTGAGGAATACATTATAGAATAAATATGTGAGTCAGATTGCTTTGAGCATTTTCTTCATCATCCTGACTTACTTGCTTTCTTTTCAAGAGGAAATATAAACTTCATTAATAGTAAGATATTAGCCCATGCCAAGTATTTTTTTCCTTCAGATTTATGAAGTTTTTGAAAAACAACCAGAAAAGCAGTTTTATTACAGTGTTCCTTATGCTTTAAAAATGCTTGCTTTTTAAGCTTTATAAATGAAGATGCTTTGGAGAATAACCAGCAGTGTCAAAGATGGTTCACTCAGTTTAAAGTTCCATTTAAAGATTTCTCACTCCTAATTTTTCAATCTCCTTTTATATAGTCTTCTCTCGGGTGTTTTTCATTTTATATCTGTTCTGTGAATGTTAAAGTTCAGATGCTTTTTCTTTTCATTTAAATTCTTTATTTTGAAATAGACTCAGAGAGTCTATTTCTCTTCGTAGATTTCTTTCTCTTCGTTTATTTAAAGTTTTGGTGATTTTATTACTCTCTTCATCTTCTCGGTCACATAAACCATGTATTGTACTGGGACTGCTAGAGGTCATACATCTCTTCAGATGAGAACCTGAGCATGTGTTGAATTGGACCTGCATGTATGTATTTCACTGCCCCTCTGAAGGAAAGCTGTCATAAGGACCTAAGGTAGCACCCACACGTCTTAGAGATTATGGATGACTGTCTTCAAGAAGCACTTATTTGGGCATATGAGAACCTCTTGTATCTTGAAATGCCTCTTGATGGATAAACTGATCTTATCACAAACATGTTATATTTTAATTGTAATAAGTAGAATATAGCTAATAGTAATTACCTAAATTCTTATATGAAAGTCAGGGGTTTCGGTCGTATTCTCTTTTACTTTGGTGATCTGAATAGATCATCAAGTTATTTCTCATTTTGGTAGCTAGATGGTGCAATTTCATTACAAATTCCTTAACTCTGTCAGAAAAATGCTATTCCAAATCCCTGCTTAACTGAAATTCTGCGCCTGATAAATACATTCTTAGTTTGGAAGTTCATGGTCCTAGTATTATTGGATGTTCTTTTGCTAAGAATATTGTTCCTCTTTAAATTGCTATGAAAGAAATAAAGGGGGACGTATGCTACGATATTTCTTCACTGGTGAGACTTTAATAGCTAAACTGGGGAACCACTGAAATTGATTGTAATCATGAAGAGTTATAGGGTTTTTGTTTTTCTTTCTCTGTTTATTTGGAAATAAGGTGATAGTTTTATGTTCCCAAGTAGTGCAGTGTTTTCCAGTACACAGGCTGGGGATTTGGAGTTTTAGATATAAAATTAAAATAGAATTATCAACAGTATCACTTCAAAATACTTACAGATAATATACCTTGGATATACTATAGACCACAAAAGTGGTTTAGGAACCATCAAAACATTATATGTATCTGAACTTTGTGAAGATAATTATGAGGACATAGGCCTTCTCTGTATATCCTGTGATGTGGTTTGTTATGTGGATCAGGAAACTTTACCTGAAAAAATATATATGTGACTTAACAATTTGGATTATAAGAATTAGCTATAGTCTTATAAATATTTCCACATTGAATGGTCATCATCTTCTCTTTAACATGTTTACTCAGTGAATGATAATGTGACAAATAAATATTTTATTTTTACTCAAAATGTCAACTTAAAATTCATATCATATATCTATACTTTCCTAGATTTTAGTTCTGTCGCGATAAGTAATTTTGGCCTCAATTCCAAAGTTCTCTGCTTTGCATAAAAAATATCTTTAGTTTGATTGATTTTGACAGCCTAAGTCTGTAGATGGACATTCAGTTACTAAGTAGTATGGAGCCTGGGGTTTAACTCGACTCACTGTGACACGTTAACGAACGCAGGAAGGGACTGTGCTATGGAAGCCACAGGGTGGACGTCAGTTGGTTAGGGTTAGGATTCAGAGTGAGTTTAGACAAACTGACTGTAGAAAAGTGCAGGGGGTAGTCTGGGGAGCAGAAAGTAGACAAATAAGAGAGATTTCGTCACACGTCACAGAAGCTCCAGCTGCCAGATTCTGGCTCTGTCGACAGGAAGAGACTGCAGGTGCGCTGCCCTGACTGAAGGGTAATTCTCGCTAGTTTGTGGAGGTAGGAAGACTAGAAAATATCCATGAGACGTCATGAAACTGTTTTTTAAGAAAAAAAAAAAAAGAACATTAGAAATCAAGGCTTACAAGGAGTGGCGTAAAAATGATCTAGCTGAGCCACTGCCGGCTCAGCCTGCCTTGGCTGGCCTGCTGGTGCAGGTCTGGCCTGGTCCCCTGAAGCCCGGCACAGAGCAGCCTTGCAGGGCGGGTCCCCAGGTGTCTCTGCTGGTCCAGGTGGACTGCAGGTCCGTGGGTGACGGAGGTGGGAGAGCCACGTTCCCCATGCGGCATCTCCTGTGATCTCATCACCTTGCTCAGAGCCCTGCCCGGTACCATCGACGATTTACAGTGGGCCCTCTGCACCCATGGGGTCTGAATCCACAGATTCAACCAACCTCAGACAGAAGATATTTCGAGAAAAATTCCAGAAAGTTCCAAAAAGCAAAGCTTAAATTTGCAGTGCTGGCAACTGTTTACATGGCATTTACATTAAATTTACAGCTATTTACATAGCATTTGTACTGTATTAGGTGTTATAAATAATCTAGAGGTGATTTAAAGTATACGGGAGGATGTGCCTTGGTTATATGCGAATACTTTGCCATTTTACATAAGGGACTTAAGCATCCGAAGATTTTGGTGTCTGGGGTGGGGGGGTGGTCCTGAACCAATCCCCGGATACTGGGGGAGGACTGCATGGCCGAGGAAGTTGGGGTCCGGGCGTCTACATACCTTGCCGAGGTCTCACGCCCAAGGCCTGGGGCCCACCTCTTATTCCACTCCTGGGCAGAGGGTCTTAACGCAGTAGGGCCCGTGGGCTGCTTGGGGACACATTTCAGATTCACCAGAAACCGCCCCCCCCGCCCCCCCCCCCCCCCCCCCCCCCCCCCCAGTTTGCAGGGGCAGAACCTGTGCTGTGTGGATTGGGTGGAGCTGCTCATTCCTAGAACTGGTTTAATCCTGAAATCCCATATTTCTTTGTCTTCACTTTAAACAAAGACATTTATTTCCTGGTAACTATTCTTAGTTATTTTTGTCCATCCTAAAACATACCCATTTGTGCTTACTGTTTTAAGTGAGAAACATGTTTATTTTACTTTGCTAGTTCCCATCTCTTTATTGTTCCTGTGTGTTTACTTATGACTTGAAAAGCAGCTTCCAGTGAAGCACTGTTGCTGGAGGGACCAGACCTGGATGAATAAATTAGGTTTCCTTGAGTTTTTAATGTAATCTGGGCCAAACGGCCATGGCACAGAGACTGAGATGGAGGAGCCAAGGGCACGGCTCTGTCACTCTCCCGGGGTCCAGGTCACAGGGGTATTGTAGAGTCAAGGAAAACTGAAATGCTTGGCATTAAAATACTTTGATTTCCTACTTATAGCAGTGATGCATGTATAATTTTTCATATTGGAACATTATCAAGGTTTTCTGATCAAATCTCTAAAACATTCCTTCTGGCCGAAGACCTCTCCCCACCAGGCGGAACCCTTTAATGACTAATAAAGCCTTTCCATAATCCTTGTTGTCACAGAGGCCAGGACTGATGGCCACTTAGTGAAGGGCTTGTTTTATGTCAGGGTTTTGCTTTACAAAAGCTATAAATTTTAGAGAATATTCTTAAATCCCTTAAAGAAAAAAAGTTCTTAAAGTAGAAATGTGTATTTTTTAGACATTGCTATTTATAAATTATTTACAAATAAATACACTGTATCCTAATACTCTTACATGTGTACTCCATATTACAAACAAGATGTGTTATAAAAGTTTTATTTGTTAGGTTTTGAAACTCAGGAGTAATTTCCGCAAATTAATATTTTTGAGACTGATTAGGTTTCCAGGTAGCTTTTAAAAGCTTTATCGTACTACAAATAGAGTCACTTGCAGTGAAAAATGATAGACAATTATGTTGTAATAGTAACAACTAAACACGGCAAAGAAAATACTTTTAAACAATTTTAAAAGCTACTTTTGAAGAAAAGCAGATTTAGAAGCAGGTCAAGCATTGAAAGTTGTGAGGACCACTTTTGAGCACTTTCAGATACTTCAGAGATGACTGATTGGGATGTTTAATGTGAAAAAGGAGCGTGTGTCGTGGTCCTCCTTCCGGGGCCCCTCCCGCTCTGCTCCTCTGGTTAGTCTTGGCTCCACATTCAGCCCTCGAGTGGGTGAAGCCGGCTTAGGTTCTAGGGAAGGAAGGCCTTCTCCGAAGCCCATCCTGGGGTGGCAGCAATAATCATCGTGTCCCAGAGTTGGTGAGCTTGTGTTATGGGCCAGGCCCTGAGCCCCGTGCCTGGATATGTTGCCACAGTTATTTCTCACAGTAATCTTACACTTGGAGAGAAGTTGCACGTACAGTACAAAGAAGTTTCCCCTCTGAACTCTCTGAGAACGAATCGCTGGTATCACTCCCGGGTACTTTCCTGAATAAGTTCTCTGGACAGGGCGTTCTCACCACTGCAGCAGGGCCGCCTTCCGCAGGGCATGAGCACTGCTACGCTGCTGCCCTCGTTCCCGTCCTGGTGGGAGTAGCCCAGCAGCGAGGCCCTGCTCTTCTCACTGGGCCCTGTCACGGGGCATGTGGTTCAGTCTGTCCCGTTACTGTTAGTGCTGCCTCGGTCTCTGGTGTCTGCCAGGCTTCTCCACTGTCAGGTTACTTTTTGTAATAAATAATACTTTGTGGGGAAGTGCTTTGGAACCACGTAAGTATCCTGTTCTTCACTAACTTTCAGTTTAATTATTTATATTACTATGGGCTCACAGTTTCCAATTTAGTTTTATCGTTATTTTAACGCTCAAATGGCCTCTGATTTGGCCAGTGGGGGCTCCTTCAGACTGGCTTCTGTGTCCTTTCATTCTGCCCCTGTCATTCTTTGAGTTCTTCCTTACTTTCTGGTTCACCAAGATGTTCTAGGCCTTGCCTTTACTTTCCCCGCCTCAGCCCTGGCATGAGCCGTTTCTCCTGGTTGCTTGCAGTGGAGAAGGGTCTTTAGAAACCGAAATCTGCTCACTAGGTGTGCTCACTGCTCTTGAAGTGTTTCTGCTCTCAGGCCCTCTCGTTGGTCAGAGCTAAAGAGAAAAAGTGTGTGAGTGTGTGTGTGTGTGTTCCAGTTTTCTGTTGCTGTATTTGTACTTCTCTTTTCCAACAGTGTGAAACCTGGCTCTCATTATCCTTTGTAGGTGAACTTGTACATGAGTCCCCCTTGCATGTAACCGGTCCCCGTTGCTGCTGTCACCCCTGGCCTGTGTGGCTGTGCTCTTCACCCACCTTGGGTTCCAGCAGCCCTCGCCGGAACACCAGTGTGACCGCTGCGCTGTGGACGAGCTCCCCGTCACTCCTGGGCTGGCCAGTCTCCCCGCGAGGGTGTCCTCTCTGCAGCCTGCGCTGACTGCTGCGCTCTTCCTCCCTTTCCCCTCCCCACCCTGGGCCCCCGAGGCCTCCCACCCTGTGCAGATGCTTTCCTTGCTCTGCCCACCTCATGGCTTCAGGGCGGAATGGTTCGGGGGGAAAGGGGCCGGGAAAGGCCACTTCCTGACGTTCCCTCGGAAGGGAATCTCGTAAGGTGAGGACCCGTGCATCTCATTTCCCCCTCCCGTGGCTCGCATAGTGTTGGACATAAGTAAGTGATCATTACCTGTTGACTAGGTGAATTTCAGAGCTACTGAACAAAAGTTAGAAGAGAAAGAGGGACATGGAGGAGAAGGAATGCTAACGCGTGAGGAAGCCCTTGGCAGAGATGAAATAAACAGGAGGGGCAGCAGCCTCGGGAGCCCCACGCTAACCATTGGCTGGTGCTTCCAGCCCCTCCCGCCGAGCTCTCCTGGTGCAAAGCCCCGGACGGCCTGACCGCAGGCCGCCGGGTGGTGGGGAGCCGGCACAGCCCCCTTGCCCTGCGGTTTTCTGCCACAACTTGGAAGTTCGTGGTTTGAACAGTAATTCAGATTTCCGAGTAAAGTGTGATAGGCATGACGCTTAAATGGTTTTCTGACCTAGACTAGTGTGATGTTAAACATAAGAGTATGCTTTTTAAGAGGTGCTTTGGTACTTTCACAAAAGCAGGAAGCTTAACCTGCGGTGGGCCTGCACTTAGAAGGGTTTTTATGTTCTGGGTAAAAAGAGAACTCACAATACTGGCAGTATTGTTGGGATTGAGGGTTTTTTTGTTTGTTTGTTTGTTTTTAACTATTCTATAGGTATACCGTAGGGCAAGAAACAGTAGGTTCTTTTCAAAGGAACCAAAGTCAGATTTGCTTCTACACTTCTCAGCAGCCCTAAATGCCCAAAGAAAATGGAATAATAATAGTGGTTATAGCATTTGGAGAGAAACAGATTGACCCAGGATTCTTATTATTTAGTCAGGTTGGCATCTCGTATGCAGAAATAATGAAAGGCATACCCAGATAATGCAAGGGCTCAAAAAATATTGCTCTTGGATTCTTCTTGGAAAAAAATGATTGCCTAAAATACAGTCTATCTAGATAACTAAGAGATCAAAAAAAGCAGCCCAAGCCCACCCCTCTGGAAAGGGGAAGGTAGGCCTGGCCAGTGCAGGAGCTACTGGTCAGATGCATTTGGGCACCAGGAAGTGGCTGGTCTGAGCTGAAAAGTGTGCTGTAAGCTTAGCAGACGCAGCGGGTTTAGAAGATGTAGAAGGAAAGAAGACAGAAACCATCTCGTTAGTAATTTTTATATTGACTGCATGTTGAAACAAGATTTTGGACAATGTTAATTAAATTGAAGTTAATTTCACCTATTTCTTTTCCCTTTTTTAACGAAACTAGAAGAAAATGTTAAGTTATGTATGTGGCTCACACGTTTGTAGTGGGCATCATTGGTGTGAACAAAATGAATTAAAATTGAGCATTAAAACCAGTTAAGCAAAGAGAATTTGAATGGGCTACAGAATTAAATGTGAAATCCTTAAGACGGCTTTCAAAACGTCAGTTTTATAGAAAAATAACACGGTAGCAGGTAGTGGGGTAGAGAGTCAAGGGAGGTCAAGTCGCATGAACGGCGTCATTTATTCGCAGCTTTTCCTTGTCCTTCTTCAGTGTCTCTTGATTACTCAGTTCTTAATTTTAATCTAGTCAAATTTCTCAGTCTTATCCCTTATCATTAGTGCTTTCTGTGTCTTCGTTAAGAAATCCTTGTCTCTTCTAAGGCCAGAAAGGTATTTATTCTCTTTAAAAAACTAACGCTTTGTTATGACATTTAAGTCCTTGATCCATGTGGAGTTGATTTTCCTGCATTCCTTGAGGTAGAGCTACAATTTTTCCCCACAGTTTTTCCTCCTTTCCACTCTGATCTGTGATGCTGTCTCTGCTGTATATGAAGGCTCTTCCTGGATTCTCTACACGAGCGGCTAGCAAACTTTCTCTGTAAAGGGCCAGGTAGTAAATATTTTCGGCTATGAGAGCCGTGCGGTCCGTGCCCAGTACTCAGTGTGGCCATTGTAGTGAAAGCAGCCGTAGACAACACGCACATGAACGTATCCATAAATAAACTTTTATTTGTGGACACTGAAATGTGAATTTTATAGGACTTTCGTGTGTGTCACAGAGTAGTATTCTTTAAATATTTTTTCAAGTGTTTAAGACAGTGAAAGGTCGCCATTCTCAGCTCATGGGCTGCATGAACAGCAGGCGGCGGGCCAGCCTGCGGGCTGTGGCTGCACTGTCTTGCTGGCCCTGCCCTGTCCGCCGTGCTTCAGTCCCTGTAGCTTTATAATAAGGCCCCACATCGGGGAGTTTGGCTATTACTGGCCCTTTCCACTGCCATGTAAACGTTACGACCAGCTTCTTGAGTTCAGTGGGCGTGTTCATGCACAAGATTCTGCATTTATTTAGTTTTCTTTTGGGTCTTTCCGTAAATGCTGAGGATCTTCTCTGTAGAGGTTGTGCACATCTCTTGTTAGATTCTGTCTGGGTACTCCAGAGTCCGTTCAGTTATTGTAAGTGCTGTATGTTTAGAAACTGTTTTCTGTTTGTTGCTGGTAGGTAGGAGTGCTCTTGATTCATAACCAGCTTCCTCGATAAACTGATTATCTTCACAATGCATCTGTTGATGCTTTTGTGGTCTATGCTGTAGTAGCCACTGGATACTAAGGTAGATGATATTGAGATGCAGACGGGGGGCTCCAGGAGGCTAAGGGACTGGTCAGCACGCAGCGGGGACTCCCACCCAGGCCTTCTGACCCCAGCGCATGCGCCACCTTCAGTCAAGGCGGCTTCACCTCCTCCTTTGCGGTCCTCACGGTTTTCTTTTTAGGGTCTAATTGCTCTGGCTGGGGTAGTAATGAAATAGTAGTAGTGAGAGCGAGCAGTTCTTGTTTCCTTCCTGATTTTTAATGGGCATGCTTCTAGAAGTTACCCCTTCCTGATACTGTTGTAGCAAAAACAAGTTGAGAAAGTACGATTTTTCCCAGTATGGGGCTTTTATCTTGAAAGGGTGTTGATTTTATTAAATGTTCTTTCAGCATTGATTGAGATGATTCTATTGTCTTTTTTTAATTTGATAAATATCATTTATAGCTTTTCTCATTTCTTACATTCCTGGTATAAAACCAGCATTGCTATGATATGCTATCTTTTTTATCCACTGCTAGATTCTAGTTGCTGATTAGTATTTTTCCACTTATATTCGTGGGTGAAATGGGCCCCTGATTTTCTTCCTCATGTCGTCTTTGTCCTGTTTTTGTCCCCAGGTTAAGAATGAATTGGGGAGTGTCCTTTTCTTCTCTCTGGAAGAGACTGTAGATGATGGAATGGTATATTTCCTGACAATTTGGTGGGACTCACCTGTGAAACCATCTGAGTGTGCTATTTCTTTTGTGGGAAAAATTTAAACTACTGCTTTTATTTTTGTATTAATTATGGGCATATTCAGGCTTCTGTTTCTTCCTGAGTCAGTTCTGGTTATTAATTTCTTTTAAACTATCAAGCTTATTGCAAAAAAGCATTTTTTAAAAAATTTATTTATTTTATTATTTTATTTATTTATTTTTCGGCTGCGTTGGGTCTTCGTTGCTGTGCGCGGGCTTTTCTCTGGTTGTGGCGAACGGGGGCTACTCTTTGTTGCGGTGCGCGGGCTTCTCATTGCGGTGGCTTCTCTTGTTGCGGAGCACGGGCTCTAGGCACGCAGGCTTCGGCAGTTGTGGCACACGGGCTCAGTAGTTGTGGCTCGCAGGCTCTAGAGCACAGTCTCAGTAGTTGTGGCACACGGTCCCAGCTGCTCTGCGGCATGTGGGATCTTCCCGGACCAGGGCTCAAACCTGTGCCCCCAGCATTGGCAGGCAGACTCCCAACCACTGCGCCACCAGGGAAGCCCGCAAAAAAGCTTTTGATAGAACTCTTAAACATTGCTCTATCTGTAGTTTAGGTTTTTTTTTTTAATTAATAGTATTACTTATTTGTGCTTTTTCCTTTTTTTTTTAATCACGTTTTACAGAAATTTGTCTGTCACTCTCTTAAAACCACCAAATTGTGGCTTTGTTGATCTTCACTTCGTATCTTTGATTTTACTTCTTGCTGATATTTCAAGTTTTCTTTATTTCCTTCCTTCTACTCTTTGAGTTTATTCTGTTTTGTTTTGTTTTGTTTTTTAATTTCTTAAGTTGGACACTTGTTACTAGTTTTTATTTAGCCTTTTAAAAAAACCTTAATTTAAACTTGTTTTATGATTATAAGTTATTTTGTTTTAGAAGTCAGTATTCGGGACTTCCCTGGTGGTCCAGTGGTTAAGACTTCGCGATTCCACTGCAAGGGGCACGGGTTCATCCCTGCTCAGGGAACTAAGATCCCGCACAGTGCACAGCGCAGCCAAAGAAAAAAAAAGTCAGTGTTCATTCACTCACCAGCCATTTATTGATCACCTGCCATATCCTGGGCACTGTTCTAGGCATCTAATCAGAAATGGATGTTAAATGCTATCCAATATCTTTTTGGCAACTGTTGAGATGATCATATATTAATAGAATTCCTAATGTTGAGCAGTTCTTACATTCCTAGAATAACCTTTGCTTGGTCATAGACTATTATTTGTCCACTGCAGAACTATATTCAATTTACTACTATTTTAAAATAGAAGTTTGTATCTTTATTCAAGTGAAATTAACCTGGAGTGTTTGTTGGAATGTGTCTCTGTATTGTCGTTAGGTGTTACGATCAAGATTATGTTGGTTTTATAAAATTCGTCTTTTTCCTGTGCCCTAGACAGTTTAAGTCAGAGGAGTGATCTGGTTCACAGAGGTTTGATGGAGCCTTGAGGCTGGGTGCCCTTCCTTCCTCTCGGACAGAGGTTGGTCCCCTCGGGGGCTCCTCTCCCCAGGGCTGCTGTCAGAAGCAGGAGCTCACTTCTTATCTGACGACAGCCTGAGACCAGTAGCTCGGAGCTCACAGGGTTCCCTGGTCCCCAGCTGCTGACGGTCACAGGTTCCCATGCTCTTGCCTGCGGGCACATAGGTCGCCGGCAGCGAGGCCTGGGTAGGGGTCCTTCTCCTCCACACGTGGGTCAGCTTGCCCTACCGGCCCCCCCCCCGCCACAGGGAAGCCCTGGGAGGGACCCTGGGTGCAGCTGCCCTGCGGGGGCTCGGCGGGATCCCGGAGCTGAGGTTTGTCCCCTCTGCGCTCCCTCGGTCTGTCTGTCTGTAGGAGGTGGGGCAGGGCTGGTGTCAGGGTGTAATTAGCAGCTTGCTTTCCTGCGGGCAAGCCGGCTTCTGGCCTCTCGGGCCAGGTGGCCAGTGTCAGGAGCTGTCACAGAAACCCCTGCTCAAGTCCCCGCTCACATGTCGCCTCTTCAGAGAGGCCTCCCCTGCCTGCGGGCTACACCAGTCCTCCCTCCAGCCCCTCACCCACGAGTGTCCGACCCAACTATTTTCTTCATGGCATCGGTGGCTAACTGGAATTGTAGGATGTGTTTTTGGACTGACTTGAGTGCTGGAGGAGCGAAGAATAATGAGTCCCGGCTTCAGAAGACCTAACGGTGCCGTCTGTGTCTGCAGGGCACCTGCAGCGCTCTTGCCGCTGTCCTCAGCGCCCTCAGGGGGTCTGGGACCCGAGCGTCCTTTATTTGAGTTTCCTTTGCTCCTCCTAGCCCAATGCTCATCATTAATTCTGTGACATTTATTTTCTGCTGAAGACCTCTGATATCCCGTTACTTCCAGTTACAGGTTTGAGTGTTGGTTTCTTCTCCATTTCACATGCCAACCGTGAAATTCACTGGGGTCTTAGCCCAGTAACTGCCTTTGGGGGTTAATGGTAAATTTGGGTGTGATTATTTTATCTGGTATTTTTAGAGCCATTAAATATGGTAAGAATTTAGAAGTCTAAATATAAAAAAATAAAACTGGAGCCAGAATGATAAGGACAGATTGGAGCAATAGGCTCAATAGAAAATGATAAATATTTTAGCAAGACATTTAAAGTAGCAAATTCAGTTAGTTAATAAAGGGATGGAAAGGAAAAGCAAAATAATTTAATAATACTAATGGGCATTTCCAGAGACGATAGTGAAAAGAGAAAAACACTTTTAAAGTATATTTTTAAACTTAGATTCATTTGCTGCCACTGCCTACATCATGGGAGGTGATTATAAAGTATAAAGCAAGTGAACTTTAGAACCCTGTATCCTTTGAAATTTCCTTAAGGTACGTCTGCTCAAACAGTCTGTGCGTTAGCCCTGTCCAAAGGGTCTTGTTAAATATTGGTGCTGGGTCTGCCCCAGACCCATAGGTCAGTCTTTGGGCAGGATCCTGGTGTGGGTATGTTTAAAAACTTCCCCAGCTGATTCTGATGCACAGCCAGGAATGAGACGGTGCCTTCAAGCTTCTGCTCCACGTGGTCGTTGATCCCTGGAGGGATGAGGTAGGAGTTGCTTAACCTGCGCGTCTGGTTCCTGTGCACAAGGGCTGATCCCATTAAACCCTTAGAAGACCTGGGGTCAGTGCTCGGGGAGGAAAGAGCCCGTCCACTCCCTCCATCCCTGGGTGGTAGCAGTGTCCTTCTTGGACCTGGCTCATTTGGGTGGGGGGCGCTGTGGAGCTGTGGGCTTGAGGCAGGTCTAAAAGCATCGTCCTAACCAGTAGGGAGCGCGCACTACCTCCTGCCTGGTGGCCTGTGTGCTCCAGCTATAGCTTCTTCCTCTTGCTGACATGCAGGGGGTGGGGCCTGTTCCTCGCCGGTGCGTCTGCCCAGGTTGCTGTGTCAGGAGCAGGCACTGTTTCTTGTTGGCCCCGGCTTGCATGAGCCTAGCCACTCCAAGCTTACTCACTTACCCCGTGGCTCTCCCCCCTTCCCCAAAGTGAGATCATCCTAACAATATTTTACGAGAAATGCCTGCACACACCTTTTTAATCTTTGAGCTCCTGAGAAATCTAAATAACAAATACAGACTTGTAAAGAGATGAGAGGAATGTGAGATGTAATGAAAATGACATAAAAGGATGTTAATAACTTTGATGTCCCTGAAGACTTATTAGTTGATGCTTAAATGTGAATGCTGTAGCCATGGAGATGCCATGGAGATGCCTTGGATGGAAAGCAAGGGCCCTTCCTGGGAATGTCTTCTCAGATTTAAGTTCCTCTGAGTGCTTGATACCAGTTTTCTCCATCTGTTGAGCCTGGCGCTTCTGGTCTGGTCGTCTGAGGGTACTCCCAGAGTCATCCGTCCTCTTTACAGAATGGCCACTGGTTTTCTTGCCTTGATGACAGGACTCAGTAGGAGGCTTGATACTTTTTCAGAATTCTGTTTCCATGGAACTTCTAGGGCAGATGGGGCAGCTTGAGCCCAAGAGTTTATCTTCCTCTCTCCTATTAGTATTTGCTTAATATACCTAGGTGTGCCGATGTTGGGTGCATATATATTTATAATGCATATGCATATATATATGCATATATATTTATGGTTGTTATAATCTCTTGATGAATTGACCCCTTTATCATTATATATAATGACCTTTTTTGTCTCTTCTTACAGTTTTTGGCTTAAACTCTATTTTGTCTGATACAAGTATAGATACCCCTGCTGTCTTTTGGTTTCTATTTTTGTGGAATATCTTTTTCCATCCCTTCACTTTTAGCCTATGTGTATCTTCAAAGATGAAGTGAGTCTCTTGCAGGCAGCAGGTACTTGAGTCTTGTTTCTTTTTATCCTTCCAGCCACGCTATGCCTTCTTTCTCCCAGTTTTATTGAAATATAATTGACATATAGCACTGTGTACTTTTAAGGTATACAGCGTAATGATTTGACTTAAATATATCGTGAAATGATTGCCATAACAAGTTAGCTAACATCCGTCATCTCTTATAGATACAAAAAAGAAGAATTTTTTTCCTTGTGATGAGAACTCTTAGGATCTATTCTCCTAACAACTTTCATATATACTGTACAGCAGCGTTAGCTATAACCATCGTGTTGTACATCACATTCCCGGTACTTATTTGTCTTATAACTGGAAGTTCGTACCTTTTGACCATCTTCCTCCAATTCCTTCTCCCCTTACCCCCATCATACTGTATTTGTCTTTCTCCGCCTGATGTATTTCCCTTAGCATAATGCCCCAGGGTCTACCTGTGTTGTTGCAAATGGTAGGATTTCTTCCCTTTGTGTGGCTGAATAATATTCCACTGTGTATAACTATCTATCCATCCATCCCACAACTTATTTATCCATTCATCTGTTGATGGACACTTAGGTTGTTTCCATGTCTTTGCTACTGTGAATAGAGCTACAATAAACATGGGGCTGCAGATAGCTCTTTGACATGGTGCTTTCATTTCCTTCAGATATGTTCCCAGAAGTGGAATTGCTGGGTCTGCTCTATGCTTTTTGCTTAGAGAATTTAATCCATTTACATGTAGGGTAATTACAATAAGTAAGGACTTACTAATGCCATCCTGTTGTTTTCTGGCTGTTTTCTGATTCCCATGTTCCTTTCTTCTTCTCTTTCTGCCTGCCTTTGTGAATTCATGATTTTCCATAGTGGTATGCCTTGATTCTCTTCTCTTTATCTTTTGTGTATCTACTGTAGGTTTTTGCTTTGCTTTTTTTTTGTTTGTTTTTTTTTTTGGCTTTGTTTTTTTCTGAGGCTTACATAAAACATAGATATAACAGTCAATTTTACACTGATAACAGCTTAACTTCAATTGCATACAAAAACTCTACCCTTTTACTCCCCCTTATGTTTTTGATATTGTGATCTACCTCTTTTTATATTGTGTATTTATTAACAAATTATTGTAGCTTTAGTTACTTTTAATACTTTTTTCCTCGAACCTTTATACTAGAGTTAAGTGGTTAATACCTCCATCACATTACAGTACTAGAGTTTTGTTGTTGCTGTTGTTTCGTTTGGCTTTAGCAGAAACGCTAGACGTGGATAAGGCTTTATGACATTTCTTCTCTGTCTGTGACACTTTAGAAGGCACGATTTACATGGGATTGTCTACAGTTAACAAATATGCTATTTTTGAGACATTATGGCTTCTTATTTAACGGCCATAAATCTAAGAGTAACTATATGTCGTGACATACGAACTATGAGGTCCCATCTTGAGATTGCTTCCTTCAAAATCAGCATTTTGTTTCAGATGAAATGTTTTAAATTTGGTTAATACTACATTTCAAGAAAAATAATTGCATTTATACATGCACCTATTTATTTATTTTTAAAACGAAAGCAGGTTTATTCAGTGAGATACACACTCCATAGGCAGAGTGTGGGCCATCTTGGAAGGGAAGAGGCCAGTATCAGAGTATTTTGAATTTGACAGTATACTTACCTTCACCAGTGTGTTGTATATTTTCATGTTTTCATGTTACTAATTAGTGTCCTTTTGTTTCAGCCTGAAGAGCTCCTTTCAGCATTTCTTATAAGGCAGATCTAGTGGTGATGAACTCCCTCAGCTTTTGTTTATCTGAGAAAGTCTTATCTCTCCTTCATTTCTGAAGGACAGCTTTGCTGGATAGAGTATTCTTGGTTGGCAGTTTTTTCCTTCATCTCTTTGAATATTTTATCCCACTCTTTCCTGGCCTGTAAGGTTTCTGATGACAGATCTGCAGATTGCTTTACGGGGATAGCTGGAAGTTACAAGCTGCTTTTCTCTTGCTGCTTTAAGAGTCTCTTCTTGTCTTTGATTTTTGACAGTTTTATTATCGTCTGTCTTGGAGAAGATCTCCTTAGGTGAAGTTTGTTTGATGAACTGTGAGCTTTGTGAACTTGGATGTCCAAATCTTCTTCCAGATTTGGGAAGTCCTCAGCCATTATTTCTTTAAATAAACTTTCTGCCCCTTTCTCCCTTTTTTCTTCTGGGACTCCAGTAATTTGTAGATTGCTTCTCTTGATGGTGCCCATTGATCACGTAGGCTTTCTTCACTCTTTTTAATTCTTTCTTTTCCCCCCAGACAGGATAATTTTGAAGTTCTTGTCTCCTACTTCACAGATTCTTCTTCCACTTGAACCATTCTGTTGTTGATGCTCTCGTCACATTTTTCATTTCATTGGTTGTGTTATTCAGCTCCGGAATTTCTGTTTCTATCTCTTTGTTAAACTTCTCATTTTTTTTCCTATATTATTTTCCTGATTTGTTGAACTGTCTGTGTTTCCTTGCAGCTCATCAAACTTCCTTAAAATAGCTATTTTGGGTTCTTTATCAGGTAAATTGGAGCTCTCCATGTCTTTGGTATTGGTTACTGGAAGAGTATTAGTGGTGTCATGTTTTCTTGATTTTTCATGTTCCTTGAGTCTTTTTTAAAAAAATTTATTTATCTTATTTATTTATTTTTGGCTGTGTTGGGTCTTTGTTGCTGCACGCAGGCTTTCTCTAGTTGTGGTGAGCGGGGGCTACTCTTTGTTGCGGTGCGCGGGCTTCTCATTGCGGTGGCTTCTCTTGTTGTGGAGCACGGGCTCTAGGTGTGTGGGCTTCAGTAGTTGTGGCATGTGGGCTCAGTAGTTGTGGCTCGCAGGCTCTAGAGTGCAGGCTCGGTAGTTGTGGCGCATGGGCTTAGTTGCTCTGCAGCATGTGGGATCTTTCCAGACCAGAGCTCGAACCCACGTCCCCTGCATTGGCAGGTGGATTCTCAACCACTGCGCCACCAGGGAAGCCCCTTGTTCCTTGAGTCTTATGTTGCTGTCTTCATGTTTGAAGTAGCAGCCATCTCCTCCAATCTTTACTAACTGACTTTGGGTGATAAATATTTCCACCAGCCCTGCTAGGGATTCTGAGGCTTTCTCATCTCCTATGCGTACGCTCGCTCCATGTTTCTTGCTGTTTCTTGCTCCTTCCTTCAGCAGAATTCCTCAGCTTCTATGCCGTCTCTCCGCCCTGCAGCTCCCGGCTGGGTGATGACAGCCTCCGTCTCTTTTCCCAGGAGTGGAGCTCAAGCTGAAGGTTGTGGTCTCTCCCTCCACAGACTCAGGCTGGCTCTCTGCACATGCTCAGTAGCCGTCCATCAGAGCTTGCTCTCACCATGTGGGGATCACACACAGGAGTGGCCACAGGGTGGGAGTGCGTGTGGGTGAGGCACGCTGAGTGCTGGGGGGCACCCATGGGCCAGCTGGGGGTCCGTAGGTGAGGCGTCCCCAGCGGCTCGTAGGCGGACTTGTTGGTGGAGTCTGCAGTGGGGGTAGTAGGATCTGCATCAGTTTAGCTACCTGCCACTCTCCCAGCCACTCCGAGCCCCCCAGGCGTGCAGCTCACGACTCTGGCTGGGACGAGAGAGAAAGGAGCCTCTTCGGCAGCTTCCCGCACAGCTGGGGAAGCGGAGTGCCCACTGCGGCGCTCTCACTGTCCCCCTCGGGAGAAATCACAGGCCGTGGTGGTCTCTCTTGGCCCTAAGCTGTTCCACCTCGGGGAGGAGTGACACCACGGGTGAAGTCAGGCTGTTTCTCTTTCCGTCTCCACTGCATCCACACTTGGATTGTTTTGCTCTGGTGGTGTGCCGGAGCTCTCCGCGGAAACCTGGGTTTGCGCAGAGGCTCCCATTGTGGGTGATCGCCTAAGACGGCATTCTCCAAGGGCTCCCTGCCTGCAGAGTCAGCACATCCGCTGCCCTGTGGTGGAGTCCCGAAAGCTTGGTGGCCCCTACTCTGTGCCGCAGTCGGGAGATGGTCCCCACGTGGAGAGCGGAGCGAGAGCGGGGCGAGAGCGGGCTGGTGGCCCGAGTGTCCCCCTGTCCGGCTCTGAGCCGTCCAGACGGCCTTCGTCCGTCTCCCGAGCATGGGTGCCCCTGACATTGTGTTCTGTTTTATAGTTGTTCCCTAGTTCGGTTTCAGTTTTGTTATTTGGGCAGAATCTACTTGGTGTAGCTTAAAAGAATTGCAGAATCCTAAAAATCTCCAGCTAGAATGAATTTTAGAGATTTAAACAAAGATAAAGAAATACATTCATGGTTCATGGTTCATGGTTACGAATTCCTAATCTTATTTTTTTCTAAAGCATATATTTTATTATATGATTAATAGTGAAATAGAATACACTCTAGGAATGGAAACTCTATTCCCTAGTGGATAAATATATTTTTGTCCATTTTCTTTAATAGTCAGTGTTTCTTCTTCTTTTGGGCTGCCACATCCAGGAAAGAGTCAGTTGTTTCAGTTAAAAAAAAATTCAAGTCAGCTGTTGTAGCATCCTTTAAACTTAGCTTACTTACCTTATATTTAACCAAGAAATTATTCTTGAACCAAATAAAATCACTAGTGAGTGTGTTGTGTCTCAGGTAAAATCACTAGTGAGTGGGTTGTCTCTCAAGAATAAATGGCACATATAAAATTCAACATCCATTATTGCTACAAGCTTGCAGTGAACGAGGGGCAGGAAGGTACCTCTGGCCACAGGAGGAAGAGTACCTGCATCGAGCAGTCTGCATCCTACACAACAGGGAGGGGCTGCAGGTGTCTCCATGGAATTCAGGAACAAGGATGGCTGAGATATTCTGGAGGGTCTAACTGGTGCAAAAAGAAATGAGGTTGAATTCTGGAAAGGAGACAGGGTCACCATCATTTGAAGATGACAACAGTCTGCCAAGTCAATCAACCCCCTAAAAGTTAAAACTATTTAAAAAATTTATAAGGTGGCCAGTGACAAAATAAATACACAGAGGTCAGTATTTTTCCTATATGTCATCAATAACCAGTTGGAAACGATGTATATCAGGTCCCCCATCCAGAACTGGAAACAAAAATGTAAGTTTCCAAGGCATGTGTGCATTTAATAAGAATTTATAGTAACTGTATTGAGAAGCCACAGAATTTTACCAAGAAATATAAAAGGTCTGGAAAAAGTCGAGAGAGACGTTGTGGTTCTGGATGGGAACTCAGTATTATAGAGATGTCACTTCTCTCAAGTTAACTTGTAAGTTTAATGCAATTCCAGTAAATGTTCAATGGATGTTTTGGAATTTGGCAGGGAATATTCTAAAGTTTTTCTGAAAGCATAAATATATGAGAATAGCCTTTCATAAATATGTTTGAAAGGACCAGGTTTAGGCCAGTGATGTCATATTCTTAACTTACTTTCATTACTTTAAGTAGAGAAGGGATCATTTTAGCTGGGGATCTGAGTTCTACATTTCCCTGTTGCCTGCTTTGTTAGTGTCAGTATGGTCAATCCTCCATGTGACAAGATGATTTTTAAATTCTTTCCATTTTCAGGTCAGTCCGAAAGGCCAGGCTGAAGGTACATCTTCTCTGTTCTGTGCGCTAACCTTTGGCTTCAGCCTCAGTGACCCCACGCCAAGCCTCCGTACTCTTATCTCACACACCAGCCTTCCGAGAGGGTTCCTCATTCCTTTCCAAGGACATTAATGTTTGTAGAAGTAGCTAACATTTAATGATCTTTTGATTTTTCTCTGCACCAGGTTCTAGGTGGTTCCTTATATGCATTTCTTCTCCTGTAGAAGCTTACCCATCGGATATTCTCAGTCGTAGACAATATAATAATTATAACGACAGCTGACATTGATAGAGCACTTACTATCCCTAAGGAATTGCATACATCACTTCATTTAATCCTCACAGTAATTTATGAGATAGGTGTCATCCCCATTTTCTAGGTTAGGAAACTGAGGCACAAGAGTTATCTTGCCCAAGACTATGTAGACAGTCGCACAGGTAGGACATCAGTGAACCTCACACTATGTAGCTTCTCATGCATACGTTCTAAAAGCTTCCTGCTCGTGTTTATTTCTTATCCGTAGTGGCTGCAGTGAGCAGATTTTACCAGCTGGGAGGTTTTTTTTAGCAGCATGTCCCTGACTTGGACCGGCGGTTTTCTCTCTGCTGCCAGTGTTCAGTAGTTATACCCGCAGCTGTCAGATTGTGGAAATGCCATCGGAGTCGATGTTCTTGTATATGCACAGAAGTAAAATACTGGCTTGTGAAAAATATTTGATGTAAATTGGTACAACCACTTTGGAAAACTGTGTGACATACGTACCCGTTGACCCAGCAATGCCACTTCTTGTTGCATGCCGTGGAGAATCCTGTGCCTTTGTGTGTTAGGACAAATGTATAAGATTGTTCCGAGTTGCCTTGTTTGTCATGGCCCCAGACCAAGAATCACCCAAGTGTCCACCAGCAGTGGAGTGGTTGGATAAATCATGGTGTATTCATATGATGACATAGCCATTCAGCAATGCAGATGAACAGAACGCATGTGCTCGTAATTACATGGTTGATTCTCAAGTACAGCTTTGAGCAACAGAGGCCAACGCATGCAGATACATGTGTGATTCCATTTGTCCTGTGCACATAGGACAGGCACACGGGTCAGCAAACAGCAGAGCCCGTCACGCAGACCCGGGACTCGAACACCAGGGACGGCAGACTGACAGCGACTTTGGGCTTTGGGGACCCTGGCAGGGTTTGCTTTCCTCACCCAGATGATGGCTGCAGGTGTCACTTTATCATTTTGTTAAACCGTTCATTTATGTCTTAGGTGCTTTTCTGTGTGTGTGTAAAGGTTAAAGTGTTTGATTCTAGACTGTTTTACTGTGCGTTCAAGATACCAGTTTGACCCACACTAGAAATGAATGTGTGGTTTACAGAGAAGTTTGGTGATGGAGTATTTCTGGATGAACAGGACGCTTGGAATCATTATTCTGTGGGTCTCTGCTTTTCTCATGTAACTTGGATGCAGGCATTCCTCGGTTTATGAAGAAAATGAGCTTTTGACAGGTTGTATATAAATTGCTTCCTGAAGTCATGGGAGAGTATGTTATTTAAAGCAAATACTCACACTCTTTGATTTTTTTACCCCCCTCCGCAATTAATCAGGCCTTTGTTTATCGGGTTGGCTTCACGTAGGGTAGAGCTCTGCTCAGGAGTGTCCGTGACCCCTCAGATCAGCGGCGGAGTGGAGGGCAGTGTCGTACCCCAGATCCCGCTTCTGAGAGACTTCTAGCAGAATCTAAGGGTCAGGCTTTCAAGCATTATTTTAACAATAGTACTTTTTTGCCCTGAAGCATTGCAATTGAAATTTAAAGAAACAAATCTCGGAGGTCAGCAGATTTTATGTGTATGACTTATAATAATAAATCATTATAAATTTAAAAATCACTGTAAACACAAATGCCCACAGTTCTGGGGACAAGCATGTGTGTGGTAAATGCAAATAATGTTAAGTCCCGGGAGTAACTGCTCACCTGAAAACTCTTGGAAAGTCCCTTTCTCTGAAGGGCGCGCGCGAAGTGGCCGGCCAGACGCTACCAGCTGAGCAAATAGTCTGCAGCCTCGGCGTCAGGAGGAGGGCCGGCCAGGCGGGAGGGCGGGCGTGCGTGCCCGTGGCACACAGCTGCCGCCCCTCTGTGTCACCTGCAGCAGCTGATCCCCGGGCAAGCCACACGCAGGAGCTGCAGGCTGTGCCGCGTCGCTCAGAGCGATCTCCGAGCTCAGCACTGCAGTCTTTCGGTAAAGACTTTTAAGGGCTGATTTCCTGGTTTGGGTTATTTATAGAGTGGCGATGGGGAGGGGGATGTGTCAGGAAGGAAGGCAAATGATTTTTCGGTGAAAGAACTTGTCTGCCTGAAGCTGGACGTACAGCTTGTTGGTTGGTGCTGACAGTATGCCAGCGTATTTGTCGGCCTTCCACCGTGCCTCGAGCTGTGGCGCCTGCACTGAAGCGGGACCTCGCCAGCTGCGCCTGCAGGCCTCGCAGTTTCGTCCTTCGTGGTGGAGAAATTTATGAGAATGGTTACCGTTCATCGAGGGCTCACTCTGTGCGAGGCACTGAGCTGCTTATTTTATGTTATCCCATTTAATCCGACCTGCAGGGTAAATATTATTACTTCCATTTTATGGTGAGGAAACCGAGGTACAGAGAGGTCACGTCAAGCTCCCGAGGCCGTAAAGTTGGGAGGCGGTGAGGCGGGCTGGGACGGGCTCGGGTCCCGCAGAGCACACGCTCCCGGCCGCTCGCGCCTCGCCCATGGGCCCTCCGGTGTTCTAGGCGGTTTTAGGTACTATTTTGGGTCATGATACAGTTTTGTTATTTTTTGCTCTTCCGTTTTCAAAAATTAAGCATATTTCATGTGACTAATTCCTGTGTGGTGAGTATGGTGGTGGATTCTCAAATTCTACCGTACATGTTAAAAGTCTGTAAAACAAGGGTTTGTAATGGTTGTGTTTGTCTGGAAAGTTGCTGATACAGCAGTAGAAGCTATGTGTAAATCAGAGGCTGTCGTCAGTGGAGGGTGCTTGTACAGCACATGATCAGTGCTTGACTTATCCACCCCACCTGCCACTTTAATTAAGTGAAAGTTAGAAAAATGCCAGAATTTTGATATTTTCCAGCAATAATAAAAGCCTCTCCCGACTATCGTAAACCAAGCCCAAATGTATCTTGTTTAAAATTCTTAGGCTCTTAAAAGTAAAATTATGACTTTTAAGATTAGTGTTCCAAATCCTGCTTGGTTCACAGAAACATGAAGGACTTTGACAGATGACCCCTTACTGTCCTCATCCACGTTGGGACTTTTGCCGATTTTGCAAGACGTCATGCCTGTTAGTCTCCATCCTAAGTTCTGTGCCCTCAGCAGTTTTGTGTTAGAGACGTGATGCCAGATACATAGAAATTACTTAATAATCATTATGAGTGGGTTTAAATAGAATTTTAAATGTCTCAACTAAGTCAGTAAGTAGTCAATATAATAAAGACAACACAGTTTTTCCTGGGAAGTCGTTTGTCATTGTATTGATTCATTTTAGTCATTTAGCATTTTAATTTAAAAGCATTTTTATAGCTACTACCTTTTTTCTTTAATTAAACTTATTTTGAGATAACTGTAGATTCAGATGCAGTTGTAAGAAATAATAGAGAGATCCCAGGGACGCCTTACTCAGTTTTTCCCACTGATAACATCTTACAAAACCGAGTGCAGTATGACACCCAGGATGCTGACCTTGATACAGTCAAGATACAACATCTCCGTCATCACAAGGATCCCTCTTGTTGCCCTTGTATAACCACAGTCCACCCTCTACCTTCCACCCCACCCCGTCCTGAACCCCTGGCAACCACTAATCTGTTCTTCATTTTTATAGTTTTATCATTTTAAGGATGTTATATAAATGGAATCATGCAGCATGTAAGTTTTTTTCTTTTTTAATTTTTAAATTTTTATTTATTTATTTTTGGCTGTGTTGGGTCTTCATTGCTGCTCACGGGCTTTCTCTAGTTGTGGCGAGCGGGGGCTACTCTTCGTTGCGGTGCGCAGGCTTCTCATTGCAGTGGCTTCTCTTGTTGCGGAGCACGGGCTCTAGGCACGCGGGCTTCAGTAGTTGCGGCACACGGGCTCAGTAATTGTGGCTCACGGGCTCTAGAGCGCAGGCTCAGTAGTTATGACGCATGGACTTAGTTGCTCCACGGCATGTGGGATCTTCCTGGACCAGGGCTCGAACCCGTGTCCCCTGCATTGGCAGGTGGATTCTTAACCACTGCGCCACCAGGGAAGCCTGCAGCATGTAAGTTTTCAGACTGGCTTTTTTCACTCAGCATAACTCTCTCAAGGTCCGTCCAGGTTGTTGTGTGAATCAACAGTTCATTCCTTTTTATTGCCGAGTAGTATTCCATGATACAGATGTAGCATAGTTTATTTAACTACTCACTCCTTGAAGGGCATCTGGGTTGTGTCCAATTTTTGGCTCCTTTGAATACAGCTTCTGTAAACCTACCTGTACAGGTTTTTGTGTGAACATGTCTTCTCTTCTCTGGCATCAGTGCCCAGGAGTACAATTGCTGGGTTGTGTGGCAGTTGCATGTTTAGCTTTTAAAGAAACTGCCAAATGGTTTTCCAGAGCAGCTGTACCATTTTACATTCCCACCAGCCGTGAATGAGGGATCCAGTTTCTCTGCACCCTTCCCAGCATTTGGTGTGGTCGCTGTTTTTTGTTTTAAACACTCTGATAGGTGTGGAGTGTTATCTCATTGTGGTTCTGATTTCCATTTCCTTAATCGGTAATGATTTTGAACATCTTTTCACGTGCTCGGTGGCCTTCTGTATATCATCTTTGGTGAAATGTCTGTTCTTTTGTCCATTTTCTAATTTGATTGCTTTTTTTGCTGTTGACTTTTGAGAGTTTTTACATTCTAGGTACTAGTCCTTCACCAGGTCTGTGGTTTGAACATATGTCCTCTCACTCTCTAGGCTGTCTTGCATGCTCTCAACAGGGTCTCTTGCCCAGCGACAGTTTTTAATTCTGATGAAGTCCAGTTTATCAGTTTTTCCTTTAATTGATCATGCTTTCGGTGTCAGGTCAGAACTCTTTGCCTGGCCCTAAATCCCAAGGATTTTCTTCTAGCTTTTTTTCTAGAAGTTTTATAGTTTTCTGTTTTACATTTAAGTCTGTGATCCATTTTGAGTTAATTTTTGTACAAGATGTGAGACTTAGATCAAGGTTCATTTTTCCCTGTGGATGTCCAGTTGCTCCAGTGCCTTATGTTGACAGGCTATGTTTCCTCCACTGGATTGCTTTTGTACCTTAGTCAAAAATCAGTTGGGGGGCTTCCCTGGTGGCGCAGTGGTTGAGAATCTGCCTGCCAATGCAGGGGACACAGGTTCGAGCCCTGGTCTGGGAAGATCCCACATGCTGCGGAGCAACTGGGCCCGTGAGCCACAAATACTGAGCCTGCGCGTCTGGAGCCTGTGCTCCGCAACAAGAGAGGCCACGATAGTGAGAGGCCCACGCACCGCAATGAAGAGTGGACCCCGCTTGCCACAACTAGAGGAAGCCCTCTCACAGAAACGAAGACCCAACACAGCCAAAAAAATAAATAAATAAATAAATAATAATTAAAGGTGCTAATAAAAAAAATAAAAAAAATCAGTTGGGCATATTTGTGAGGATCTGTTTCTGGATTCTTGTTCTGTTCCATTGATCTGTGTGTCCATCCTGCCAGTACCACCCTGTCTTGATTACTGTAGCTATCTGGGAAGTCCTGAAATTGGGTAGCCTGATTCTTCCCTCTTATTTCTTCTTTTTCAAGATGTTTCAGCTATGCTAGTTCCTTTGCCTTTCTATATAAGTTTTAGGGTAATCCTGTCCATGTCTACAGAGAATTTGGGATTTTGGTAGGAATTGTATTAAACCTATATATCAATTTGGGGAGAATTGACATCTTTACTATGTTGAATCTAGCAATTGATGAACAGGGTATGGCTCTCTCTTTTTAGATCTCCTTTGATTTATTTCATCCACATTGTGTAGTTTTCAGTATACAAGTTCTATACATATTTGGTGAGATTTACACCTAGTAGTATTTCTTTTTTTTGAGCAATTATAAATGGCATTGTATTTTTAATTTTGGTATCCGTGTGTTCATTGCCAGTAAATAGAAACACAGTTGATTTTTGTATGTTTATCTTGTATCCCGCAACCTTGCAGAACTCACTTATTAGTTCTATGAGCTTGGCCTTTTATTTGTAGTCCTGCGTACTTAACACATTCTATGTGCCAGGCATTATGTTAAGGCTTTCCATGTGTTTGCCAAAGGCCAGGACGTGGTGGGGCTAGGATCTTGACTCATAAATTACTTGTTCACTTCATCTGTTCATTTGGCAGATATTTAAGGAGCACTTATATGGGCCAGACGCAGGGTTCCTGCCCTCCTGGGGCCTACGGTCTGAAACCGGAATTAGAAGTGACACAAGCGGTTATCTAACTTAATAAAAGAAGTTTAAAAATAAAACAAGACGTTGATTAATTATAACTTAATGCCTCTGACTCATAGTGTCAGTGGGTAAAGCAGGGACATTTAGTCAGCCTGTGTGGAGTGGGAGCACCAGGGGGGACTTGCTAAACAGTGTTCATTTCCCCAGGAAAGGTTTCCCGAGCCAAACTGCTTGTTAATTCTTTTTTTTTTTTTTTAATCAGTCATCAATTTTATACACATCACTGTATACCTGTCAATCCCAATCAGTTTTTGAAATTCAGAGATGTCTGTGGTAAAACCTCATATGAAGGGAATTAAACATTGCTTGTCAAAGAGCCCAAGAACTCCTGGCCAAAACTGAATGAAGCTCCCTGGTCACCTCCATCGTCACCTCCTTCGCCTGCTGCTGCATGAGCCCCTCCCCCGCCCACCCTGCACCCTCGATGCTCACCGGGGCCCCAGGCCCCATAACCTCCGCACCAGCCAGCACAGGCCAGCCCTCCTCGACCTCACCTCCTGCCCCCGCGCTGCCGTTGGCCGCGCCCTCCGTCCGCACACCGTACCTCCCTCTCTCCACCAAGCGGTCCTGCTCTCCTCGGCTGGTGGCTGCCCTCCTCTGGCCTGGCAGGCTGGGTTGCAGAGTCGTTTGAGCTGGGAAGGTGGTGCATCGAGGAGTGAGATGCGGGGCCAGGTCCCCTTCCCGCCAGACGGTTTGGGAAGATCATCCGTGGCCCTGCCTGAGCTTTTGTAACAATAACAGCAGTAAGTTTTCTGGTCAGTTGGGAAATGAAAATCGTACCCTACAGAAATGTGCCCCTCGGACAGCCTTCCAGGGACAGGCCCTTATGGGGCGCTGCTGACGTGCTCACAGAGGGCTTGGCACCCCGGGGCCACTGCTGGCCTAGCCTCACGGTCACAGGCGTGAAGCAGTGCCCCGCAGCCCGGTGGGTCCCGAACCGGCGCTGTCCCCACGCCCATGCCCCTTCCGCCCTTAGCAGGCCCTGTCCTGCCTTAGGAGTGAGGGTGTTGCTCTCTCTTCACTCTCCTCCCACTGACCGTAGGAGAAGCTGCTCGTCTTTGAGTCGGCGTGGAAGAAGGAGAAGGACATAGTCTCCAAGGAGATAGAGAAGCTCCGTGGGTCCATCCAGAGCCTGTGCAGGAGCGCGCTGCCCCTGGGCAAGATCATGGACTACCTCCAGGAGGACGTGGACGCCATGCAGAAGGAGCTGCAGCTGTGGCGCAGCGAGAGCCGCCAGCACGCCGAGGCCCTGCAGGCAGAGCGGAGGTGGGGGCCGGGGAGGGGTGGGCCGGCGAGTGGGCAGGGCCCACGTGTGCCCGCAGCCCAGGGGGAGCGCTCCCGAGAGCCCACGGCCTCTCGACCCTCGCTTTCTTACCTCCTCCCCTGAAGGAAACACGTTGCTTTTTCTTTTTTGTTCATAGCCTAACGTGCATTTCTTTGTAGCAGTTAGAAAAGATCTGCAGTCAGTGTTCAAAAACGAGATTTAGACATTAAAACAGACAGCAAACTTTGCAGTTTGGGTACCATATTTTTCATGTATCTTATCGAAATCCCCAAAGCCTTGTGACTGTAATTTGAAACTATTAATTTTTCACTCTAAAAGAGTACATTTATATTTTTACCCTTTTTCTTTGGATGCAATGACTAATTCACTTTTGTTGTCTTCCATTGTTTTAATTAAGAAGCAAATGTAAAATGAGAAAGATATTTATGAGCCACTGGCTTTGTTTTCTGTCAGCATCACAGACAGTGCTGTGGAGCCCTTGAAGGCGGAGCTGGCGGAGCTGGAGCAGCTGGTCAGAGACCAGCAGGACAAGATCTGTGCTGTGAAGGCCAGTATTCTAAAGAATGAAGAGAAAATTCAGAAAATGGTACATAGTATCAATTTGAGTTCCAGAAGGTGAAAGCTCAAACGTTTCAGAGACTAAAGGTGGTCCTCAGTTTGCACGTAAAAAGGAGGCTAGAACATCCTTACTCCTTACGTTTCAGTTTGAAGACAATGAACAGTTTACAAGGTTATCCAACTAATTTTCAGACCTTTACAGCTTAAGGCATATTCAGTGTATGAAAGACCATGTTTTCCTACCTTCCTCCGGCTAGAATACTTGCTAGTTATAAATAGCTCTTGCAAATGCCTGTGTGAAAAGTTTCTTTACAAGCCTGTTCTTTGTATTTCCGCCGTAGGCTGTTCAGTTCTGTGCCAGATTCTCCAGCAGGTAAGTGGTGCTGGCACAGCCAGGGATGCAGGAGTCCGTGATTTCAGACTCTTGAGTCTAGTGACAGGACTTCTGTGAGTCAAGCACTGAGTGAAGGATGGCTGTAGTTTTTGATAGGAGCTTCATAAATCCAATGAAGCCTGAAAATGAATGAATTATATTTTTAGCTCATTTCCACTTGAAAAGGGTTAATTTCGGCCCATATCTTTATAAGGTACGCACGAACTTTAATTTTTAACCTCTTTGTAATTGCATACACTTTATGTAATTTTCTTACTGGTCCCTTTTATCTTTTGCTTATATTTCCAGCCCTTAAAGTTCATACATTTAAAAAGATTTGAGTATGGCCTTCATGGACATCGTCTGGACATGAGATTGTCACAGGCTGTATCCTCACTTTCTTCAACATTTTGCCCCTGGGTTTTTGCCACGTGCACAGTTGTGTCACTTGCCTCATTCTCTCCAGAAGAGGGGCTTGCTCTCCAAGGCTTCGGCATCATGCCTTTTCCTTCGCACAGGTGTAAGCACCTGTGCACCTGAGAGACAGGTAGCTTAGGGAAAACTGCAAAAGGAAGACTTAAAAGGATACGTGGATTTGCAAAATTTTTTAATGTTAGCATTTTTTTGGAAATTGTTTTTTTAAAGCAAAAGTTTTTTTTTTTAAAACATGGTTTATATTTTGTTTTTCACTACATATAATATTGTAAATACTAAAGTCTTCAATTTGTGTATAAAGGATTTCACTGTTTGGAGACATACTTACGGGTCTTAAGGTCTGGGTCCTGATACTTTTATTTCTAGACACTGTATTTATTATGTAACCCAAGGAGGGCCATTTTAAGTGTTAGAATTTGCCTGAGAAAGTTTTGTTTCTTTAAAAGACTAGCACAAATGGCACAGTTAAGTTTTTCCTAGTATAATTTCCAAAATAAATCTGTTGCAAAGGTAGTTCTATGATTTTCGAAGCTGAGTAAGTTCAAGGTCAGATTATTAAGCTCTGCCGTCGTGAAACATTGGTCTTCTTCTCCTTTCTGTAGTTTACCGTAAAATTCTGTTTGGCGAGGTCCCACTAAACGCAGCATTGGCGGAGGGGAGGCGTGTCAGTCCCCAGTCCTCCACATGCTCCTAGGCTCTTTTCCACTGACTTGAATGGCAGCCACCATCCTAAAGGGACCCTGTTTTGCTTCAAGTTAAGGTGTCCACCTTTAATGCATTTGTACATAAGATTAGAGATTTTGTGTTGCAAAAAATTGCATACATTGTATTTGAGTAAAATTTTGTATGAAGTAGTCTCTCAAATTGTATCATAAAATTTATTTTTCTTTTATACGTAAATCATTAAAAATAATCAGATATTTTTTCTATCAGTGTGTGGGTTGTGCAGTTCAGTTCACACCTGGAAGAAAGCATGTGTAAGCATTTGCATTTTTTAGTTTTCAAATGTGTGCAGTTTGTTTTTCTTTGAAGAAAGTTCAGGGAAATTTATATTTTCACTCATTGTGCCACCCCTTTTCTGTATAAATTGAAGTCTTATATAAGGCAGGTAAGCATTTATCAGAAATTTTAAGACCATTCAGGAAGTTTTAGAAAGTCTCTGCATGTAGTTATTACTGTATCTTATCACAAACGAATTAAATCCTGTTATTTGTTATTTTGATAGAATACACAAATGGGATTATTAAATGTTTTTCTCTGCTTTGGCTTGTAAGTCTTCAAGAAGTACTGGAGTCATTACTTCAGAAATCTTAATTTAAGGGACTTCCCTGGCGGTCCAGTGGTTAGGACTCTGCACTTCCACCGCAGGGGGCACGGGTTCAATCCCTGGTGGGGGGGACTAAGATCCCGCATGCCGCGTGGTACGGCCACAAAAAAAAAAAAGAGAAATTTTAATTTAAAAGTTGAGCTGACATACTTATATTTAAAGGAAATGCATAAACCTTTGAAAAAAAATAACGACTAAAATTCGAGCTTTCTACTTTGATATTCATGCTTAATTTTCTTCTCAATAAGCAACTTAAAAAATGATAACTGGAATCTGTGAAGAGAGATGATGTTATTTAGTGACAGTAGAAGTGCAGTTTAGGATTGGGGGGGGGTCTGGAATTCTCAGTCTGTGACAAGTGCCCCTGAAATATTCCCGGACTTCTTTTCCAAGCTGCCCTGAACTGACCGGGGTGTGTCTTCTGCTGACGTGCGCAGCCCTGGGGCACACGAGCGAGAGGAGAGGTGACTGGACCTTTACCGGCTTGGTGTCACCAGTCACAGGCTTAGGACGACCAGTCTGCTTGAGTTCCCACAAGAATCGGGTTCAGGGTGAGGCCGCACGCAGGACCCTGTGCTCAGGCGGCCGCCCTGAAAGACGGGTTTCCGCACAGACCCAGACCCCCTCCCAGCTCCGGGGTCTTCTGCCCGCTCCCAGGGGGGCAGAGGCAGAGCGCCTCGCTCCTCATGCCCTCCCCGCCCCCAGGAGCCCACCACCCGAGCTGGGAGGAAGCCCCAGGCCTGTCCACTCCCGGGATGAGCCTTTGCCGTGGTGGGGCTGTGTTCACCTCTATCCTGGGATGCCCTTCACTAGTCACAAGGCCTCATGTTTTCCTAAGAAGTGTTTGGGTGAGTACAGTTCACACAAGCTCTGCAAGAGGGCAGAAGGGGGTCCCTGGAAGAGTCCCCTTCTGCCGCTTATGTGTGTTTTCATAAAGGGAGTTTGGGAAGGACTTTTTTTTTTTTAATTCAGCGAGAGAAATGACATTTAAATGGCTTTTTAAGCTATAAAACTAGTGTTTAAGTCTATATTTAGAGCTGAGTTCCAGATTGATTATCAGCTTCTTAAATCAAGCAAGTTGGTCTTTCTGGTGAGAAAATGGGGTTCAGGGACTTCCCTGGCCGTCCGGTGGTTAGGGCCCCGCGCTTGCACTGCCGAGGGCGCGGTTTCAGTCCTCGGTCGGGGAACTAAGATCCCACAAGCTTCGTGGTGCAGACCCCCCGCCCCCCCCCAAAAAAAAGAAAACGGGGTTCAGAAGGAAGTCAAGGCCGTAAGTCAGGGAGGCTGTGCCGGCCAGCCGAGGCGGAACCAGGGCTTTGTAAGCGAGTGCGGTGGGTGCGCTCGGTGTGCGAGCTTCCCCGGCAGCCCCGCCCTCTGCCCCCCCGCGCCGCCGGCTCAGCACACCCCGCGCGCGGCCGGCGAGTCAGGGCAGCTCGGAGGACGCTCCGCCCGCACCAGTCTTCAGCCACCGCTCGTCGGCTAGTTCACAGCGTCTGTCTTGTTCCTCACTGCACTCTCGGACTTCCCGTTCTGTTCTCGGAAAAGGCTCTTAGCGTTGCTGTCGCCGTGACGTAACAAACCAAAAAACACTTAGATCTGCCGTTTAGGATCCCCGTCAAAGCCAGCACTTTGCCGGGTGATGGCGGCCAGCGATCGCGGGCCTCGCTTGCCGGACCCCGGCCTGAACGCCGGGTGCGCGGTGCCTCTTGCGCCCTCCTGTACTTGGGGCGCGACGCGCACCCCCCGGGAGCGGAGCCATAGCCCCGATCTGCTCAGGACGGTGGCAGCCGTGCCTTTTCTTGAGGCATAATTATTAATACATCCCTTCTGCGCCTGCAGGAGGGTCCTGGTTTGGATGACAGATGACCTGCTCCCTCTCCCTGTTTGATACCCAGGAGTGGTGACACATGGCCGTGAAGGGGTGACGGGGCCCCTCTGAGCAGCAGGAGAGCCGTGTGGGTCCCACTGTCGCCACAGCTCTGCCGCAGGTCAGGGGGCGTTCGTGACGCGTCCACACTGCAGACAGGTGACAGGGCCTCTGCTTGCCCGGGATGAGACGTGGATGTGCATCTTGGATTCACGACTGTGGCAGGGCCTTCCCCAAAGGCTCCCGTCTGAGCTGGCGCTGCCTGAAGGGAATCGCAGGGGGCCTGTTGGACGCCCTTCCAGCCGTCTGGATGGAGCTGCAGGAAGTGGGTCTGTGCCGTGTGCAGCTGGCATGACCTTGGCCGGGCAGGACAGAGTCCCCGGAGGACCTCCCCGGGCCGCGGCCAGATGGGACCAGGCTGACCCTGCCTGGAGAGGAGCAGCAGGAAGAGCCCCGGGGCTCCTGGCACCGCCGTCAGGACGCGACGGGCGCGTGGAGACGGCCCCACCCCGGGCGCTCCGTGCTGAAGCCGGCACAGCGCGACCTCAGGAGGTGCCCGTGGGAGCGAGGCCCGGCTGGTCCGCGTGGACGGCAGGGCTGGGCCATGTTCCCACGGAGCCTGGCGTGACACCCGGTGACAGTGTTACGTGTAAATGTCTTTTTAAAAAAGAAAATGACCGTTAACTGCTCTCACGTATCAGTATTCTTAGTCATTCCACATTTTTGTATGTGGCATAACTATAATTTTAAAAATATGGCTTCCACTTTTTTTTTAAAGAGATTGGAGTTTGTTTGTTTGTTTGTTTGTTTGTTTATTTATTTATTTATGACTGTGTTGAGTCTTCGTTTCTGTGCGAGGGCTTTCTCCAGTTGTGGCAAGCGGGGGCCGCTCTTCATCGCGGTGCGCGGGCCTCTCACTATCGCGGCCTCTCTTGTTGCGGAGCACAGGCTCCAGACGCGCAGGCTCAGTAATTGCGGCTCACGGGCCCAGCTTCTCCGCGGCATGTGGGATCTTCCCAGACCAGGGCTCGAACCCGTGTCCCCTGCATTGGCAGGCAGACTCTCAACCACTGCGCCACCAGGGAAGCCCCCCGTTATCATTTTTTAAGTTGCTTATTGAGAAGAAAAATAAGCATGAATATCAAAGTAGAAAGCTCGAATTTTAGTTTAGTCTTGTTATTTTTTTCAAAAATAACACCCTCCATTCCCCTCCGCTGCTCAAAGTTTGCCGGGAGAGGCCTCGCCTTGCCCTCCTCCAGCCAGGGGTGGATGTCATCGTTCTCTGCTGAATACAAACTGCCTTTCAGGAGGTTTCATCACGGCCGCAGGAAACTGGGGGCGACGGGCAGGCAGCTTCAGGGGGATGTGCCTCTCAGGACAGAGACCGATTGCGACAAGGGCATTTGCTAATTTTTCTATTTCACTTTCAAGTAGCCTGAGACCCTTCCAGGGTGTTCCAAAGTTTTCATTTAAACCCCGGGGAAAGTTGTCCTCTGCGATCGCGTGCCTGGCACTGGCTCTCGGGGTTGGCTGTAGCTGCCTTGCGGGTTTCCAGGGCTTGGCACCTTGGTCAGGGCCTGGAATTCCCTCTGTCAGGGAAGCCCCTTCCGCTCTTTTGTTAGAGCTACGGGGAAAAAGAAAGAGCCCTCCTGGCATGGAATTGTTTACAAAGATCTTTCCCTCCCACCTTCTCATATGAGCCTCTCTGGGGCTGGGAGTCAGGCCTTAGCTACCCATTTTACAGATGAGAAAACCGAGGCTGTGATAGCAAGTCTCAGGCCTCTGCCAGGTCTAAGCCCCAGGCATGTTGTCCGGCTGCCTTTGGGGTGAGCAAACCTGGGCTGAGTTGAAGAGCATGAGGCCGGGTCCAGGGCTGCTGGCCTTTGGGCTGAGAACACATCGCTTGCCGGTCCCCGGGGTGGGTTCCTTGTTCTGTCATCTGGGTGAGCACACAGCTAAGAAAGGGCGAGTCAGTGATTTCTAAAAGCCCCTGTTTGTTTTGGCTGGCGCCCCAGCAAGGACGCCTCCCCGCCCGAGTCTGTAGGGTGACGGTCACCCCCTGCCCATCTCAAACTGCACACCTGAGCCAAGACCTTGATACCTGGCCCATCAGCCCGAGGGCCACAGCCACTGGGCTCGTCGGCAGGACCCACCAACCCACCGGGCACAGCAGGTGCAGCACTTTGAGGGGCCCGGGAAAGTGTTGTAACTTTTTATAATAAAACAATTAACTTCTAGGTCAGAGTAAATGTTTGAATATATAATATTAATACAACTGCCTTTATAACAATGTGGTTGTAAAATAGAATTTTTAATATTTCTTGTGAAAGAAGGGCCCACAAAGGCACAAGTGCCACGGACCATCGTGCAGCCTGAGTGCCGCCCGGCCGCTGGGACTCACTCCCGTCCCGTCCCAAGTGTGGCTGGACCCACCTCGAAGGTGACCTCACTCCTCACTTTACCCGGACGCACCCAGGGAGTGGAGCAGAGCTGCATTCTTCCAGTGGGTTTTCCATTTCCAGGGATTATGGTTCTGAAGGAAAGCATCTTTGGGGCAGTTTCAGTACAAACACCGGGATGCATTTAAAAATAGAACTTGCAAATAGAAGCTCTTAAACCGTGGCTTTTAGGCAGGCATTAAGCTCGTTCGGATGGATGCAAAATCAGAACCTCATATCAGCGCGTGGACGTGCCTCTTGCAGCCCACAGTGCTGTGGAAGGAAGCTGTCCCCTTAGCAGTGGCTTCTGTGTCCCGCTGCCAGCACACCCCGCGGGCAGGGCTTGTGGACCGGCCTCCAGCCCTCCACAAGCCTCCCGCCAATCGCCTGTAAAACTGCACACCCATCTCAGTATTCCCCCTATTTTTACAGCTGCCAAAACAACCATTTGTGGTTCTAAAATAAAACTCTTATTAGACTCCTTAGCAACGGAATGAAAAGGTCACAGTTTATAAAGAGAAGAATTGTCTCTGGGGTGAGCATTCCCCCTCATTGTCCCCCCAGGAGGAGCCTGGCAGGGCCCTGCCTGAGGGGCACCTCCAGACCTCCAGGGCCACATGCCCCAGACACTGGCACCCCGAGGGCCAGAGCACAGGTCGAGGGGTGCACGGTGGTCTGGAGCTGCTCGTACGAGCGATTGTTAAACTTTCCGGAACTCTGCGAGCTGTTGTGTTAAAAAACAAAAGTAGTGGATACTGAAAACGGATCGCTTCTTAATTATTTTATCACTTTCTACTCTCGTGTCTGCCTTTGGGGCTATCTGTATGGTGGAATACTACTGTTGTTGCATCTCTCCCTGAATCCAAATTCAGTTAAGTCCCTTTTGGCCAAGGTTGAAGTATTTACACCATGGAAACTGGCAACTTTGATAGAGTGAGAGTGATAATAAAGTATGCGTATCTGTAGCCATTACACGGTGAATAGCACAAAAAACGGAGGCAATTCATTCCAGTGTTCAAAAATGATTATTCAGTTCAGCAACCTCATCACTCGTGTCACTGCCAAACAAGCGAAGTTCCTCTTCAGGAATTGTTGTATTTCTTTCCTCTTACTTGTTAAAATAAATGAAAACGTTAACCGACATTCAGGTCAGAACTACACTTGTTTGTCAGTTACAGCCATAGGTTGACTATGAACACAAGAGTTCAGCAAAAATCCACAAAAGCATTCTGTGAGAATCGATTATGACCTCTGTGGAATTTATAATAGAGTATTGTATCTTATTGTTTGCAAGTTGTGTGCTACACATATTTATACCACTAATATTTTGAGAAAATATTATTATGTATTGTCTCATTGTTGATATTTATAATTCCCTTCCCTCCGATCAAGGGAGGAGACGTCTTCTGTTTGGATCTCTGGTTCTGGCTGGGGGCTGGAGGGCCTCCTGAAAGTTCTGAGTCCCCTTGATTTAGCAGGCTCTGGGGTCACCGAGGTGCTCCCCGGGGTCTGGCATGGTCGGCTGGGGATCCAGGATGAGAGAAGAGCCAGAGGACTTAGGGGGGCATTGCAGACAGAGCAGAACTGGCCTCATCCACTCCAGGGGTCCCGCCGGTGGCACCCCTCACCTGGGAAGGCGGAGGATGGAAGCGGGGGTCTTGTGTCCTTCTCTGACCACCCAAGGCCCTTCCATTGATCCTGCTTGAGTGGCTGGATCAACACGCAGGGGACCGAAAGGTGGGTGCTGGGGGTTCCTTGTGCTCTGCCCACACAGCTACTGTTACTTTCTCCCCAGTGACATTCATTGTTTCGGTTTCCTGCTTACTTAATTTTTGTTCAGTTAGAAAACAGCTTCAAGAAGGAGATAAACATGACTCATAATCCCATCTTCCAAAGTTAACGATTTATATGCTGGTTGCTGGTATCTGTTTTCCCATCTTTAAATTTTTTTTTTTTTTTTACAATTGCATCTATTTTTTATGCATATGCTACACATACACCTCAGCACATATATTTATACTGTTGAGACAATGTGACTTATATTGTTATGCAATGTTGACTCCTTATCTTCAGGAAAGAATTTAGTGTATTTCCCCCTTGTCATTTTGTTCTCTTAACCATCATGTTGATAGCTGAATACTATTTCATTGAATGGAGGGCTTATTTTGGTTCAGTTGCAAATATTTTCTCATTCCATAATCGTTTCTTCTTTGGCCTGTTGTCAGATGCATACTTCCCCCTCCCCCGTTTTATCTTTTTGTTCTTGATTTCTGGTTTGATTGCATCACATGAGAGAATGGGACCAGCCACACCTTTGAGCTGAGTGGAGGCTGCATATGGCCTAGCATGTAGTCAATTTCGTAAAATGCCATATAACTTTTTTTCACAATTTATCACTTTATTGGGCTTAACAAACAACATTTTGACATGTCATTATCCCCCCTTTTATTCTTATTGTGGTAAAATACACATAACATAAAATTCACTATCTTAACCATTTTTAAGTGTATATTCAGTGACATTAAGCACATTCACATTGTTGTGCAACCGTCACCACCATCCATTGCCAGAACTTTTGCATCTTCCCAAATGGAAACTCTGTCCCCATTAAAGACTAACTCCCCATCCCTCCTCCTCCAGCCCCTGGCGACACTCATTTTACTTTCTGTGTCGATGAATCTGACTCTTCCAGGGACCTCATATAAGTGGAGTCATGCAGTATTTGTCTTTTTGTGACTGGCTTCTTTCACTCAGCACAGTGTCTTCAAGGTTCATCCATGTCGTAGCCTGTGTCAGAATTTCATTTCTTTTCAAGGCTGAATAACATTCCATGCTATGGATGGACCACATTTTGTTTACCCACTCACTTGTCAGTGGATACCTGGGCTGCTTTCACCTTTTGGCTATTGTGAATAATGCCGCTATGAGTGTGGGTGTGCAAATATCTATCTGCATACTTGCTTTCCATTTTTTTGGATACATACCCAGAATTGGAATTGCTGGATCATATGGTATTTCTCTGTTTAATTTGTTGAGGAACCACCATACTTGCCTACACTTGTTCTTCTCATGTTATTTTGAAAAGAATCTGTACTTTCAAGTTGTTGCATACGATGTTGTATCTATATTTGCCCATTCTGTCAAGCTTATTTTGAGTGTGGAAATAACCCTGCAAACTCACTAAAGGTTGCCCAGAGAGTGAGTCAGTGGGAACCACTCCGCCCTCACCTACTCTGCCTTCTTTTCATGGGGGGCAGGCTGCACGCCCAGTATCCCCGGTGTCCCAGGCCACGACATCACCATCTCTGGGGCTGTTGGCAGCCTTCTCGGGCCCCCTGTCTTTGTAAAAAGTTGTACTCAGAGTGGGACTTAAACTAAACAGACTTCCTCTAGGAAACACACACAATCACACTGCTGTGAAAGTTGCTTTTATGGACATTTCCCTGAGAAATATTTCTCTCTGGAAAAATAAATTCACAGGATGTAATTAAAACCATTATATGTGTATGTTGGCCTGGGCGCTTCTTAAGTGCTTCACCAAATGGGCCACCAAATAAAGAAATGAAGGCCGGCTTTGTTCACATCTAGTAACAATGACCTTTATTAACTGTAACCCAGGACGTTCTTCTGTTACTTTATGGATTCAGAAGTAGCCTTGGCCCCTTGTGCAGGGCATGCACCCTTGGTCCTGACCCCGGTGTGACCGACCACTGCAGGGAAAAGCAGAGCAGGCAGCGCTGTGTCACCTGGATGAAGGTGACCATCTCAGTGTCCACTGACAGTTGAATGGCATGTGTTTTCTGGCTTTCGACCTTTGAGAAAATAAGATAAATTCATGTTGTCTTCAAACATCATAAGTTCTGAGAAGGAAAGTGACCAAAGCAAGGCGCTTTGAGCAGCACGGCTTAGAGGAGCTACGTGCTGTGTTGGCTCCTTTGGCCACCTTCTGGCTCTCCTTTTCCCAGTTCTCTGGGGAACTCCTCCTTCACCCCAGTGCCCTGGTGGAGGACCCAGCCACGGGCTTGCACTGGTCTTTGTGTCAGCACATGGCCCAGCAGGACAGTCAGAGTACTCTTTGGGATGAACATGTGATGTGGGCTGAGAGGTTTCTCCTGCAGTTACTGAGTGAGGAGCTTGAAGGCCTGTGGTGATGCAACACAGAAGAAACTGTCACAGTGGAGACTGCACATGGAGGAAAGCAAGTCTGGAGGTGGGTGAGACCTAGGGCCAGACTTTGAGCTCCTGGATCCAGCTGTGCCTGAAGACCATCCCACCCTTGACATCCCATTCTGTAGATGTCTTGGTAGGTGTGATGGTTCAATTTTATGGGTCATCTTGGCTAGGTTATTGGTCAAACACCTGTCTGGGTGCTTCTGTGAAGGTATTTTATAAATGGAATTAGCATCTACAATTCACTGACTTGACTTTAAAGAGATTACCCTGGATAATCTGGGTGGGCCTCAGCCAGTTGAAAGCCTTAAGAACAAAACCAGGTTTCCCTGAGAAAAAGGAATTCTGACTCAAGACTGCAGCATAGAAACCCCCTGTCTGAGCTTCCAGCTTGCTAGGCTGCCCTACAAATTTGGGGCTCAAGATGACAACACCAGCTCTTGTCTGAGTTTCCAGGCTGCCAGCCTGGATTTCACACTTGCCAGCTTTCTCAATTACATGCGCCAACTCCTTGTTCCCTGGGCAGACCCTAAGGCAAGGGTTTGTGTGCAAGTGATTTACTAAGGCAGCGGCTGCCTGGGGAGGGGGGCGGGGAGTGGCAACGGGGGACATGGAAGAGTGGAAACAGGTGGAATCTGATTTCAGGCCTCAGCTGGATCCCGTGGGGGGCTCTGAGGTATGAAGTACAGTCAGAGTTTGCCCTGCCTCAGGTAAGGGCTGCAACTCCCGGGTCCTTCTCTCTCTCACCTCCCTGCAGTGGTTCCAGGGCACCAAGAGCTTCTGCTACAACAGGCCAATAGATTCTTCTTTCCTTTACTGGTTTGAGTAGAGCCTCTCCTGACAAATCATCAACTCACTGTGATGTTCAGAGGGAAACTCTGAAACCGAGCAGGACCCTGTGGGGCTCCTGGGCACCGAAGCCTTTCCATGTCCCCTGCTTCTTGTTTGTAGGGACAAGACTCCAGCCTCCATGACCTTCCCTGAGTTCCAGAGGGCAGGTTCAAACAGCTGCTAATCAGGGAAGGGAGGGGATGCAGAGACAAGGCAGGAGCAGCCAAGAAACAATAGGGCAGCCTTGGGCCAGGGTCCTGGTCCCTCCTCAAGGGACACACATAACAGTGTATTTGAGCTCTTTACAGAACTAAAACCCCCAACAAATGGAAGATGTCAGCATTCTTCATTCCAGAGCACATCACAGTTTGATAACCTCATCAAGGGACCACCTGAGGCCAGATGAAAGGAACCAGAGAAGCTCATTAGGAGGAGACCACCTGAGGCCAGATGAAAGGAGCGCAGGCGCTGCACACACCCTGATCCTTACCAGCAATCCCGCCCTTGAACCACTGCGATAAACTCCTCACCAAATCTTCCTGGGTTGGGACACAGTTTCTGAGGGGCATGTGGCCCTCTTTGCCTGGCAAAGCAATAAAGCTGCTCTTTTCTACTTCACCCAAAACTCCAAGGTCTGATTCAGCACCGGTGCACAGAGGCCGAGCTTTTGGCAACAACCCCTCAGCTACAGACCACAGCAAAGGCTTTTAATTATCCAGGTGGCCAGACTCTGCTGGTCGACACAGCCTGTGGAGTCCAGGCTTGGAGCAGGGGCTCCTGGGCCAGAGGAAGCTGATCATGGCCGACTGGCTGGCCAGGGCTCTGTCCCCAGAGCATGAATCCAGAGACCCAGGGGGAGGTGGATGCCTGAACTGATGGTCACCTAGGGTCAGGCTGGAGTTTCTGACTCAGTGAGACTGAGGGCTGCCAGGGGCAGAAGCTGAGAGACGGCCGGGCCGAGGAAGTCCATCTGCAGAGAGGGGATGGGCACACGCACAGGACAGGCAGGGAGAGAGACAGGGAGGGTGCTAAAGAGACAGAGAGAGGGAGAGAGAGGGACAGAGAAACACCGAGGTTCAGGGAAACAGTGAGAGACAAAGGCAGAGACAGAGAGAGATGGAGAGAAAGGGAGACTGTATTACTCAGAATAGCTGCAGCAAAATATATCCCATCTCACATCCTTTCTTTGGACGTGACATTGATGTTCCTCCACAGAGAGATAGGTGGGGTCCATGCTGGCATCTTGAACACGGGCGGACCTTTGTAACTTCTTGGACCAATAGAACACAGCGGGAATGATGCTCATGGCTTCCGAGTGTCGTAAGACATGCATCCCCCTCCCTCGATCCCTCTCTCCTCTTTGTCTCCCCTTCTCTCTGGATGCTCCCAGTGGAATCCGGCCACCACGTTGTGAGGAGCCCTAACCACGTGGGGAGGCCACATGCGGGTGTTCCTTCCGCAGCCCCAGCTAAGCCGCAGCCAACAGCCAGCATCAGCCCGTGTCCCTTCGGATGGCCCACCCCAGCCTCGGGGTCTCCCGGCTGAGACCTCAGCCATGAAGCAGAGCCAAGCCATTCCCGCCGTGCCCGGTCCAGGTTCCTGCCGCACAGAAACCATGCGGGATGGCACACGACGACACCTGGTGATTATTGAAGCCACTGCTTTGTCACCTGGCAACACAAAGAGACACACACGGCAGGTCAAGGAGAGAAACAGAGCAGAGGCTGCTGGGTCCTGTGCAGCCAGCCTTCCAAGCTCAGCTTGGCCTGACGCCCTGGCCACCCCGTGTCCCCAGACCAAACCAAAGGCTCCTTGTACTTGAACCAGCTTCCGGGGACGTCTGGTCTGTGTTTGTTTTGCCGCCTGACCGCCTCTCATAGGACACACTTTTAGCTCACGGGGATGCCCAGGACTGTTCAGCGCCGGACGCAGGGGCAGTGGCCCCATGAAGGCCAGCGTCTTCTGTCCCCTCAGCCGGTGCGGGGACGGGGTTGCCCAGGTCTCTCTGGAGTCCCGCGCCCTTTTCCCCTCGATTTCCCACACACAGGAGCCAGCGTGGCTCTGTCCAAACCTGGGTCTGATCACCACACTGCTTGGTAAAACCCTGTTGACCTCCTGCGACACAGCACAGGACCCGGCATCACCAGGTCCACAGGGCCCCCCCTCCCGGGCCCCAGAAGGGCCTTTGCCCGGCGGCCCGGTGCCTCGGTTGCGATGCGTCCTCTCTCGTTGTGGTTAACGTCTCGCCCTCCCTGACCCTGCAGACGTCCTCCCGCTCGCCGGCCCCACTCCATCCTTCGTGGCCCTCACTCCGCGGGTGATTTGTGATCCTGGTCTGTGGCGGGGTGTGGGTTTCCTGTGGCTGCCGTGACAAATGGCACACACACCGGGAGGCTTCAACCAACGGACACGCACTCTTGCTCAGCTTGCAGGGCAGAGGTCTGAAATCAGGGTGTCGACAGGGCCACGCTCCCTCTGGAGGCTCTCGAGCAGGACCCTTCCTGTCTCTTCCAGCTTCTGGTGGCTCTTAGCTTGTGGCCGCATCCCTCCAGGCTCTGTCTGCTCACGTGGCCTTCTTGCTCTGTGTCTGAGTCTCAAATCTCCCTCTTCCTTTCAAACCCAAAGATCTGTCATTGGATTTAGGGTCACCCTAAATGCAGGATGATGGAGATCGTTTACTTAATTACATCAGCAAAACCCCTCTTCCCAAGTAACGTCCCATTCATCGGTTTCAGGGGTTAGGAGGTGGACTTATCTTTTTGGGGAACCACCATTCACCCCACCTACTGGGCCACAGGCTCCATGGTCACCCTGCACTTTGGCTCACCCTGCACCAGGCTCAGTGCCCAGCCGAGGTGGCTGTCACTTCTGGCCGTTTGTTCAATATCAAGTCCCGAGCGAGCTCTTGTGAGGGAATCTAAGTATCTTTGGGGGCAGAAGCAGGTTTCGAGGAAGCTGCACGTCTGCCAGGAGAGATAAGACAGCCCCTCCCGCAGCTGCAGGTCAGGGTGCGAGGAGACGGGGCCCAGAACGCAGGGTGGAGGCTGGCAGGGAGCCCAGGTGCCCAGCTGGTCGGGTGGGGATGGGGGAGGCATCGGCTGAGCTGGGAGGTAGGTCCCCTGGCTGAGGGTGTGGGCGGGCCTCCGGGTGTGTGCAGACATTGGGTTCTAGGTGGGAGGTGGGAGCTGCAGGAGGGGAGGAGGTTGGAGTCTGCATTGTAAAGGGCCCCAGATGCCCAGCGAAGGAACATTCAGGAGTTCTGGGGACCATTTAGGAGTTTGTCGGTCAGAGCGACAGAGCCTGAGTCCGGTCTCTGGTGGGGCCGGAGGGAGGGAGGGTGAGGCAGGATGGTTGGGAGCAATCCTGTGGGGCGGGGGTGGGGGGGGAGGGTTCCAGCTCACTCCGGTTTGAAAACTGGGGTCCTGCGTTCTGGGACCCCCTCAGTCTGGGGCAGACTGGGCTGGCCTGGGATGGGGGAGTCATTCTCCAAGAATCTGCCCCTTCTGCTCCCTGGGGACTCAGGTTCAGGCTTCTCCCACCTCTGGACCCCGCCCCCCACCCCCAGGGACCAGCAGCGCGGTAGGTGCCCCGGGCCGGTGTTGCCTGGAGGACGGAGCAGGCAGTGGCACCGATGCCCGTTTTGCTCTGAGGCTCTCTCTGGACCCGGAAGCGAGTGCACTTCCTGAGGAATTTTGTGTCTTTACAATAATCCTGCAGACAGGGCTCATCAGCCCCATTTTACAGGAGACCGAGGACTGGAGGAGCTGCCCCTTGAGCTGGTTGCTGGGCCAGAAGGACGTGGCCCCCGGCTCCTGGCGGACTCCAGGCTCCGCTCCCCTTCGGAGGGTAGGCACCTCGGCTGAAACCAACTCCCCGACGGGGACTCTGAGGGGCCGAGGCAGGGTCTGCAGAGCAGGGCTGGTCAAGTGTTTGCAGGGCAAAGCCTAGAGTGAGGGCTGCCCTCGCTCGTGGTCTCCTGGGTAAACGTGAGGAGTGGCTTCCTCCTTGGAGGCCAAGGGCAGGAGGGGAGGGGAGCGGCAAAGGAGATCTCCGAAAGGGGGTTGAGGCCCGAGGCCCTGAGAGGAGACGCCCCAAACACAGGCCCAGGGGCCCAGGTTCAGGAGAGCTGCCCGTTTCCCACCCTGAGGGGTGGCCCTCTGCCACCCCGTCCTGGGCTGGGCTCCGGGGGTCGAGCTGCCCGCAGCACCAGCGCCCCCAAGCCCGCGGCAGGAGCCCTCCCCCCGCGCAGCTTGGGGCTCTGGCTTCTAGCTGCCCCAGCGCCTGCAGCGTTTCCAGAGGTCCTGGCTCCCTGCAGGGGGGAGGGCACCAGGGGCTGATTAAGAGAGGAGTCCTTGCCCCTTCCCGGACCTCCTGAGCCAGAAAGCTACTGTTGGACATTTTTTGCTATAAACATTATGCTTAATGAGCACCGCTGTAGCAACATCTCTCACGCATCTGATTATTTCCCTAGAATAAACGCTTAGAAGAGCAATTTCTGGTCAAGGATTATGAACATTTTATGCCAAGCTGCCCTCCAGAAAGACTGGTCCAGACTCCAAGGAGGGATCATTTGGGGACATTGGGTGTTTTGTTTTGGGGACACAGATAAGTGGGCTGCTGTGGGGCAGGCCTGAGCTGTCAGATGGCAGCAGGAGGCGACGGGGGATTTTGGGGTAGGAGGAAGTGACGGGGTGGGAAAATGCCAGGGTGGCCCTGGGACTTGGAGGGGGGCAGGGACAGCCCCCTACTCTGCCTGAAGGTGGCACTGGCCCTGTGTCTGTCCAGGGCTGGTGCTCCCAGAGCTGTGGCAGCACCAGGGAGCTCCTGTTGGGAGGGGGTCGCGTGATCTGATGAATTCCGTCTGTTCCATTCACTCGCAGCCCTTTGTCAGTGGGTGTTTTGGGCTTAAAGGACCTGGAGGGAAGGTGAGACCTGAGGAGAGCGGCCGCAGGGCTGGACGGTCCTGGGTTTGAGTCCTGACTGGGCCACTGTGTGTTGTGGGCACGGTACCAAGACTCCCTGACCTCAGGGCCCTGAAGAAAACAGGGCGAGCGTTAGTGCTACCTCCAGTACCTGCTGGTGTTGAGAGCATTGACCCATGCCCAGCGGGCAGTTAGGAGGAGGGGTGGGATACCGCTGACCCAGTGGGGCCTCAGGTCTTTCTCGAGAACAGACGGGATCCCCAGGGCAATATCAGAGCCAGGCGCCGGCAGGGAGCGACACGCTGCTCAGGCCACTTAACCTCTGGATGCAAAGCCCCTGATATTGGGACGGGGGACAGTGCAGCTGAAGCTGGCTGGGGCAGGTGTCTCAGCTTGGCTGCATTCGAATCACCTGGGAGCCTCAAAAATCCTGACGCCCAGGCCACATCCTAGATCGCCTGCATCAGGATCTCTGGGGTGGGGTGGCATCAGGCTTGCTTTTTTTTTTTTTTTTTTTTTTAAATAACTGTGGTAAGATATACATAATAAACTTTACCATTTTAACCTTCAGGGCACAGTTCTGTAGTGAGTACATTCACACTGTTGTGCAACCAGCCGATCTCCACAACTTTATCATCCTCGCAAACTGAAACTCCAGGCCCATTAAACAGCTTCCCGCTCCCCCTCCCCCAGCCCCTGGCACCACCATCTACTTTCTGTCTCTATGACTTTGACTTCTCTAGGAAACTCATGAGTGGAATCAAACAGTATTCGCCTTTTGGTGACTGGCTTCTTTCACTCAGCTTGATGTCCTTAAGGTTCACGCATGCTGTCATATGTGTTAGAATTTCCTTCCCTTTTAAGGCTGAATGACATCCCACTGCATGGGTAGACTACACTGTTTACCCACCCATTCATCGCCGATGGACACTTGGGTGGTCCAGGTTTCTGAGTTTTTCAAGCTCCCAGGTGTCCCCGAGGTGCAGGTCTGGTGGAGGGAGGGCCAGTGGGCATGGCAAGCCCCTGGCTCCCTGGAGGGCACGTCACTCCTGGCTTTCCTGCCAGTGGTGGTCTCCGCTGTTATCAAGCCCAAACAGAGCTGCAGGAAGCTCCCTTCCCCCAACAGACACCCCTGCAGGGCCTGCTGCCCAGGTGGTGCCACCCACTGCACTTGAGCACTCCTCCTGGGGATTCGAATCCCCTCCGCATGGCTCCGCCTACGCCAGGCCGGTCCTGTGATTACAACACAGGTCGGGCCCGCGGGTCACACGCACGCTTGTTGGGGGGGTCTCCAGCCTCACACGCATCGGTCCCCTGCTGGAGCTCCTTTTCTCCACCTGTAAAACTCGGAACCCGCTCTTCACCTGTCCTCAGTCCCCCCTCCCCGCCCGCCTGCTGGAGACTTCCTCCTCCTCCTGCAGAACCCTTCTCCCCACCGGCGGGGAGCGTGGAAGGAGCCTAAGGAATCCATGCTGACAAACCAAAACTCAGTACACATGGTCCGACATTATTTTAATAAGCGAGTGGGCAAGAAAAGTTATTCCTTTGTTCACTAATTTATTCAATAAACGCTTTGTGTCAGGCACTGGGTTATAGTAATTTGATAGACATGATCCCTGACTTCATGGAAGGAATTTCGGGGGGGCATTCATCTAATGCCACAGTAATACATGCCCAGCCGTGCCGTGCCCCTCCAACTGAATCTGTTGCAAGGAACAGAGCAGGAAGTCCCCCACCTTCACGTCCACGCTCTCCCGGGGCTGCTCCCGGCCCCCGGCTGAGCGCGCGCGGACACACTGGCGCTGAGCCATCGCTGCCCGCCGCAGGCCTCCTTCAGCCGGCACTCCCGGGGGACGCCCCAGCAGCCCGGCTCGGGTGGGACTCAAACCCCAGCCCGAACCTCCCGCGGCCCCGCCCACACCCGCCCGGCAGAAGGCCTCGCCCTTTCCGTGGGGGCGGGGACGGGCCCGACCAATCAGAGTTCCCAGAACATGCAAATTAGCTCCGTCCCCCAGGTGAGCGTGTTTTCCCAGACTCCTCTGCTTCTTCTGCGGAGAAACACAGCCCCTGTGGGGCCCGACGGCGCGCGCCCCCGACAGCCCGCGCCCCCGAGCACGCGTCTCCGACAGCGCGCGCCCGCCGCCGGCGCTCGTTCGTCCTCACATCCGGAGCGAAGCGGGAGGTGGAGGCCCTGGCGCCCTGCTAGAGGCGCCAGAAGCCTCTGAGGGAGGCGCGCGCCCGCCGGAAGCCGCGCCCCCGACGCGGCCCACAGCCCGAGGCGCCGGAAGTGGTCGCGGTCGCGCTGCTTCCGGTCTGCGGGGGGCGCTCCGGGCGGGGGCCGCGGGGGAGGCGGGCAGCCGACGGGCCGAAGGCCGGCACCCATGGCGGAGGGCGGCGGGCGGGCCGGACCTGGGCCCGCAGGTAACGTGCGCGCGGCCGCCGGGCCGCGGGGCGGCGGGGGGCCGGGGCGGCTGCCCGGGCCGGGACCCTGCGTGTTGGCCCGCGGCCGGCCGGGGCCCACGGAGCTGCGCCCCGCAGCCGGGGGTCGGTCAGCGCGGCTCGCGGGGTGCCCGGCTGCCCGGCTTCGCGACAGCAGCCCTCGCGCCGATTTCCCCTCCTGTGGAGCTTGCACCGTAACTGCCAGCCGGCTGGCCTCTAGGGCTGGATAGGACCCCAGCTGTAAAGAGAGGACGTGGGTCACCCTCCAGCTCTGAGCGCAGCGGTCGGGAGAGCCCCCAGAGGTCAGCCCCCGGGAGGGCGGGTGCCGTCTCTCCATCCTGGCATCGGCCCCTCTCACCAACCGCCCCCCTCCGCGCACAGGCCAGGGACAGCGATAACGCCACCCCCAGCGAGCTGTCAGTGACACAGCAGGTCCAGGGGCCCTTGCCCACCGGCAGAGGAGGCAGCCGGGCTATAGTTTGGTTTAGGCGGCTAGAAAGGCCCGTGCCCAAAATAGTCATCTGACTGAGGGTCTCCACCTTGAAATATTCCTGCCAAACAAATGTGAATTTGCGGGGAAGTGCGTTTGCCCGCCTTCGGGAGAGGTTTCCTCTTAACCTGCGGGGTCGGGAGTGGGGGGAGGTTCCCTCCTTGTCTGTCGTCTCAGTTTGCCCCGGGCACCAAGTGCTTCTATGTGCTCTGGACTTTACACGCTCATCTGTGTCTCTGGAGAGAGAACCCTCCAAAGAATTTATTAGTTAGTAATAAACTAAGGAGCTTATTATTCTTAAATGTGCCAAAATTTAAGATATAATGTTGATTTGGAGACGGGTGCAAGTAGTGCCTTTCATCCCTCCCTCCTTCCATTCATTCATCCAACAAACGGTTTATTGAGGATCTGCTATTGGCTGGACCTGTCTGGGGCTGGGGATACTGCAGTGAATAAAAATACAAACAAAGCCTCTTCCGTCCTGGGCTTTGGTTGGTATTGACTTTGACCCCAGGGACAGCCAGGACCTTAGGGTCTGGGACATCACTTCATGTGAGAGTGCGGGATGGACTGAGCGGTGTTCACTTGGGGGAAGAGGACTGACAGCTGCTTCCCAGTGTGGAGAAGAGTCCTGTGGCAGGAAGACTGGCTCTGCCTTACACAGAGGCACTCTTATCAGTATCCAGGCGGTGCTGTTTTACTATTTAGTGTGGTGTTGCAGGCCTGGGAGTAGAGGGGCCACAGTTAAAGCTGAAGTGTTGTGTCGAGTAATTGTGTTGTCATTGGAGAAGCTGATCAGAAAAATGCAAACTTAAAGTTATCTTGGAGCTGGAGCTGGGGAAGAGGAGGCTGTGTTGAGCTGGGCAGGGAGTGGGTCAAAAAGAGGCCAGCAAAGGGAGGCCTAGAGGAGAACTTAGCAAAAGTTTGTCAGTCTCCTTACACCTTCTGAATCTTACCCCTACTTTGAACTTTTTCAGCCTGTGGAGTGAAACCGGGGGATAACTACAGTGGAGGATAGCTACCGAAGGAGGATTGGCACGGGGCCCAGGGGGTCCTTGATGCCTGCCTGTTGGTCTGCTGCAGGTCTGGCTGTGGCATGAGCTCGAGTGACCCATGCGTTTGTGAACCCTCGCTGCTCTGCCCACCTGCCTGTGGCCTTTGTGTCTGACCTCTGCCATTGAACTATCAAATCCTGGAGTGTAAGGAAACGTACGCATCACCCCTGTTGTACTATGGCCCAGCCTTGTATACAGTAGGTACTTAAAAGAGATTTGATTTGAATATAAAAAGCAACTTCAGCATTGGAGAGAGTCCACCTGTGGCAGGGCGTGCTTTAAACTGTGCGTGGTCACACACTAGGACAGCTGGCACGGTGGGGACTTAAATGAAGGCCGCCTAAGTTCATGCTCTTTCCTTATGCCCCTGTCTGTGCAGTTGTTTATAAAGCTCTTAATTATCTAGAGATATTTTGGGCTCCAGTGTGAGGTGAAGAACTCAGTTACAGTTGACCCTTGACAACACAGGGGGTAGGGGTTGCCAAACCCCTGCACAGTCAAAAATCCCCATAAAACTACAGTTGGCCCTCCATGTTCGAGGTTCTGCATCTAAGAATTCAGCCAACTGCGGATTGTGTAGTGTAGTATGTATTTATTGAGAAAAATCCATGTGTGAGTGGACCCTCATAGTTCAGACCATGCTATTCAAGGGTCAGCTATAGGTATCTAATTCTACAAATTTGTTGATTACAGTTGACTATTGAATAACTTGGGGGTTGATCTGCATATAACTTATAGTCGGTCCTTTGCATCTGAGGTTCCTAGGCATCTGTGGATTCAACCAACCACAGATCATGCAGTATTGTGCTATTTACTGTTGAAAATATCTACATATAAGTGGACCCCTGCAGATGAAACCTGCGTTGTTCAGTGATCAGCGGTACTTGTTCTAGTCCTTTCAGGATGTAATAACAGAATAGACTGGATGGCTTACAAACAACAGAAATTTATTTCTCACAGCTCTGTGGTTGGAAAGTCCAAGACTAAGGCACTGGCAGATTTGATGTCTGGTGAGGGCCTGCTTCCTGGTTCCTAGGCGGTTGTCTTCTCACTGTGTCCTCACGTGGTAGAGGGGGTGAGGGAGCTCTCCAGGGTCTCTTTTATAAGGGCACTAACCCCATTCATGAGGGCTCCACCCTCATGACCTAAAGGTCCTACCTACTAAAGGTCCTACCTCTTACTAATCACCTTGGGGGTTAGGACTCCCAGCATATTATTTGGCAGGACATTTTGGGGGACACAAACATTCAGTTTATAGCAACTACTCCTCCCATTCCTCACTGATTTTGTTGCCCATTTCTCACATACCAAGTTTTTTATACTAAGCTCTTTTCTGAGCAGTTGATTGTTTGATTTATTTATCTTTTTATTCTGATGAGAAATAATTTCTGTTATCTAGTAGGGTAGATCTCTTCTCATACATACTAAAAAAAACCAAAAAGTGATTCTTATTTTTATTTCCAAATAAACTTCTAGAAGATTTTTGTCACATCTCATATAAAAACCCCAAAGAGATTTGTTAAACCTCTTAATTTATTTGGTATCACTTAAAATTTTCCTAGCATTGACGCTCACTCAAGTACATGGTATGGTTTTCACCATTTATTCTAGTCTTTATTGTTTTTCTATCTTCATTATATATGGCTGGCTTTCTATTTGTATGCATGTATTTAAAATTTTTCCTTTTTACTGCGGTGCAGCTTATATTCAGAAAAGTAAACCCATCTTAGGTTACCGTCAGATGTGTCACTCACGGGGACTCCCATGTGGCGAGGCCATTGCCCAGATCACGTGACAGAGTCATTTAGGTTACAAGCAGCAGTGTTTTTCTGGCTATTGAGTTTTGCCAAAGTCAGGTGTCCTTTTGTAACGTAGCAGCTGATTATATGGTTTTTACCAATACTAAGACATTCTTGGAATAAATTAGAGTAATTTTATGGTGGCTTTTTTGATACATACTTTAAATTTCACTTTGTTAATATTTTATTTAGGATCTTCTCTATCCTTAAGTAGTTTTGGCTTATTATCGCCCACCCCATCAAAGTTTTAAAACCTTGCCAGGTTTGGTGTCAGGAGTGTGCTAGCTTCATTAAGGGAAACTTTCTACATTTTTCTGGCTCTGGGAGTTTCTGGAGCAGGGGAATGATGTGTTCTTGAGAGTTGGAGAGCACCCGTGTGGGGGAGAGGCAGGACTGGCGGCCGAGGGCGGCCCCTCACGGTTGGCGCTGGCAAGGCTTCCCTGAGCTGACAGGCGCCCCTCTCTTCAGTGCAGGTCCGAATCTGAAGGAGTGGCTGAGGGAGCAGTTTTGTGACCACCCTCTGGAGCACTGTGAGGACACGAGGCTCCACGATGCAGCCTACGTGGGGGACCTCCAGACCCTCCGGAGCCTGCTGCAGGAGGAGAGCTACCGGAGGTGAGCGCGGCTGCCCGCCCGGGGGCTGCCCGCCCGGGGGCTGCCCAGGGCTTGGCCTGTGGGTCTGCACGAAGCTAAGGCTCGGGAGCTGTGAGGGAGGCACAGCGGTCTCCGATTTGCAGGTGGAGACCCTGAGCGTTTCCACTTTCGGAGGATGGGAAAAGAAGCGTGGTCAGACTTGTAGGCGACACCCTGATGGCGAGGGCAGAGAGACCTGAGTTCAAGTCCAGTTCTGTCACTGACCTTTATGTTTTCCAGCAACTTCTGGTGCTCTCTGGGCGTCAGCTTCCCTGACGTTACCCTTGACGACAGCGTCATTACTGTCTTCAACAGCGGCCCTGCTCCCTTGCGAGTCTCTTCTGGCTCTTTTTTTTTTTTTTTTCTTCTGGCTCTTTATCCTAAGGCGCATGCATAAATTCTCCTCCCTTAATTATTGCATCGTTATCCCCCTTTGGGTCCGGACTTCCTGATGGACCAAACCTGTACAGCGTTCCTGATGCGCTCTCCTCTGGCTTCTCAGGGCCTCAGTCATCTGCCTCCAGGGCCTGGGGCTCAGCCTCTGGCCAGCTGTCTCATTACCCAGGGACATGCTCCTTTTGTTGGTAGCGCCCTGCCTGTTGCCTTGCCACATCCTGCTAGCTCCTCCAGACCGGCTCAAGCCCCTCATGGCATCGGAGTCTTGCTGTTACTTTTCCCCACTCGAGACGCCCGGGGAGCACAGAGACTCTGCCTGTTCTCCGTGTGTCTAAGATTCGAGTCTCAAGTAGACTTGAAACTCACCTGCAACCAGAAACTCCTTCAGGCTCTTTCTGTGTTTCTGTTTCCCCTTCAGGGCTAGGATGGCAGTGAGTTGATAGAAGAAATGCCTGTGTATTGATACTGAAACTTATACCACTTTTCGTGGACAGTTCCCAAGAGAAGGATTTCTAACAATACAAGAATAGGTTTCTTTCTTCTTTCCCTTCTAATGTCTTAGCATTATTTCATTAGAACAGATATTCGTGTTAAAAATAAAAAAGCTCCAAATAGCCAGAAAGGATTATAAAGAGAAATTAGGTGGATTGCACATGAATATTTAACATGAATGACTCAAGTCCAAAGAAAACCTTAAATTTGCAGATATAACAGTAGAATAAAGTAGAGTTAAGCTACTAAAATAGACCAAGTATGTTCATATTGCTTCTTCAAGTACCGTTTTTCTGTCTTTCACTCGGGTTCAGTGAATCTCTGGTTTCTTGACGATATTTTTCTATTGCTGTGTACTTTGGTGATGAGTCCTTGGAGCGTTGCTTGGCCTCCTTGGCTAGTGGAAGCTGTAAGCAGCTGAGGGAGGAGCCCTGACCTGCTGCATGTTTCTGGGTCACTGCCTTAGTGATCTGTATTCCTCAGCTTCGTTCAGAGCTGCGCTGGGAGCTTGCGGTGAAGAGCCTCAGCTGGTGACGTGATGGGTCCGTGCACCGCATGACCCTGGCATCCCTTGATGGGGAGTCGTGATCTGAGTGTCACTTGCAATGAGGGCTGAGCCTGGACGGTTTCCCTCTGCTGCTACTGGCCAGGAGTGCGGTGATTCGTGCAGGCTGTCATTTGTGCTGTGTCAGAGGTAGAGGGACCACAGTGGTCACCTAGCCCTGGTGAGGATACCGAGGCCCAGAGAGCGGTCCAGCCTCAGGCCTTCACAGGTGGTAGCTGGTGAAGAGGGGCCTCGGGGCCCTGAGCCAGGTCCCGAGCAGGTATGCTGTCCTCCATCCTGCGCTGCCTCCCGGGCAGGCCCTTCTCCCTTTTGTGGAGCAAAGAGCTTTGGACCGCAAGTCAGGAAACTGGAGATCTTAGCTCTAGTGCTCAGCAGTCTTACCTGCGCCTCGCATTTCCTCATCTGTAGAACTGGGCTCTTAATTTATTGCCTGTCTTGCCTCAGGCGTGGACCCAGCAGGGTGGGTACGTGAAAGCATTTCATGAAGCAGGGCACCTGGAAGCATCATTAAAGCGAAGGCTGCCCTCCCGCTCCCCGTCTCCGGGTCCTGCCCGAGAGGAGGTGGGGCGGCTGGCCGGTCTCCCAGCGCCCCTCGCAGCCTGGCTCCCTGTGCTCTCTCTCAGCCGCATCAACGAGAAGTCTGTGTGGTGCTGTGGCTGGCTGCCCTGCACGCCACTGCGCATCGCGGCCACCGCCGGCCACGGGAACTGCGTGGACTTCCTGATCCGGAAGGGGGCTGAGGTGGACCTGGTGGACGTGAAGGGACAGACGGCCCTGTACGTGGCCGTGGTGAACGGGCACCTGGAGAGCGCCCAGATCCTTCTGGAAGCCGGCGCCGACCCCAATGGAAGCCGGCACCACCGCAGCACCCCTGTCTACCACGCCTCCCGGGTGGGCAGGGCAGACATCCTGAAGGCCCTCATCAGGTCAGTACCACAGGGGCCGGGCCCCCATTGCCCTGCGATGGCCGCCACGGGGAGCGTGGCCGCGTCGGCAGGTTCTCGCAGCCCCATGCTCGTTTCTTGTGTTCTGTGTTTGCCTTTTCTTTCTCTCTCTCTCCAGTTAGACTTGTTAGAGGATTTGTCTGCTTTGTTAGTCTTTCTAAAGGGCTGCTTCTTAGCTTTATCAGTTTTCTTATTTTTTTTACTTACTGATTAATTTCTATTTTTATCTTTATTTTTTCCCATTTTCCTTAATTTTACTTAATTTTTTCCCTAACTTTTTGAGTTGCATGCTTATTCATTTTTTTCTTGATTAATAATGTAAACTTTCAAGGTTATTAATTTACCTTTGCCTATAGCTTTGGCTGTGTCTGCTAAGCTTTTTCTCATTTTTTGAATCAGTATAATCAAAGTTGATTTCCTCTTTGTTCTTATAGTTATGGAGGAGAAAGTTTTAATAAAAACTTCTGTGAACTTCCAGTTTTATTGTATTGTGCTCAGATAACACAGACCATATAATTTCCATTTTGAAGATTCTTTGGGCTTTTTTTAAATTATTTTTTTAATATCCAGCTACGTTGTTGCGGATACTTGTAACAAAGTATATAACCACAGGGTTTTATTTGTATAGTACAAGATGACAGCCTCAGTTATGTTATTCAGACTCCCTCTCTTTTTTAACGTCTTTAACCATTTGATCTGCCCCACATTCAGAGAAGTCTATTAGTCTGTAATTACTGTTGTGATTTGTCAGTTTCCCCTTGTATTTCTAATAATTTTGCTTACCATATTTTGATGCTCATTGGGCTCATGAAAGTTCTTGCTTATGGATTGTGCCCTTTATCAAAAGAAAAGGAAACCATTGGTTTCATTGAGGGCTCATTTATGTAGCATTCTGTAACTTTTAGTTTTAATCTTAGTGGGTTTAAGTAATTCTTTGTGAGCTCACTTTTACTGTTTGACTGTCTGGGATTCTTTTGTTTTTTTAGGTGATGCAAATGAACTTTTATTTCACACTTCAGGAAGTGGATAGTCTCCGAGAACTGCAAAATGGGGTGAAAAGCAAGAAGCTTTTGTAGGATAAAGGGATTCTTTGTTTTTTAATACAGTTAACATTGTTACCATAGCTGATGTTAGGTCTATTACTGTTGTCTTTCTGTGTCTTAACTGTACCTTTATTTTTTATCTTTTTTCCATGATCTGTGTTTTCTTTGCTTTCCCTTTCTGTGGTTTTAGACGGTTTCTGGTCTTATTTTAATTGTACTAACGGTTACCTTTTTAAAAATTTGAGCCAGATTGCATTTTCAGTCTCATGTCTCCAGTGACTTCTTTCTACCAAAGATGCTTCCCTGCCCAGCAGCCCCCGCCACCCGCCCCGGCTCTGGAGGCCATTTGTTCTGTGGCTGGACTGAGTGCAGTTCAGGTAGCCAGTTGTCGGTGTGGGAAAGTATTACAGGAGAGGGTTACAGCATTGTTACGGGCTGCATTGGGGGTGTTCTGAGGAGCAGGGACCTGGCATCCCCCTCGCCCAGTGCAGGACATGGTTTTTTAAATTAGGTACTGAGAATATATTTATTATATCAAAAGGATTTATATATTAAATGGCTATGGAATTGACTTTTGGAAAGATAATTGAGGGTGATATGGTGGTTATACTGGAGGGTGATAAAGATGTGATGATGCTTTTTTCCCCTTCTTTTGAAAGATTTCTAGCCTGATAATCTAAACCACCTCAGTCCCGTCCGTATCTTTGCATCTTGGAGAATGTAAGTCATTAATTTGGAAATGTTTTTCAGTAGGATCAATCCATGAAATTTCATCTTGGTTCCAGAAATCCCATAGGGCATTTCAGTCAATTCATGATGCACAACTGCTTTGAATTAACTGCAGACTTGACTTTCAGATATATTTACAAGTGCCCTTCTTGAGGAAATGTTATTAAGACATTTTGCTGCCCCGCTGGAGCACAGGACATTACTTTTACAGTGAGGTACCAAGAGCATATATTATTCTATTGAAAACTTTTCTGGATTCTAAATTACCAGATAATTGACTTTTGGAAGATGGGGTTAAGTTACTGAACAGATAATACCATCTAAACACAATCTAAACACAACTCCTGCCTTCCCTGTGTCATTGTCCCTCATAAGCAGGGCTCTCTTCTGTCACTGTTGTGATTTGGTGTCCCTCTGCAAGTAACCTCCATTTTGTTACTTCTCATTTTCCTTGATATATATTACTGATGTTTTTTTAAAAAGGTAAGGAGTGGTATTTCTGTATGTGCAAAAGTTATACTGATTTATTGAGTCGTCCTGGTGGTTCCTTGCCAGTGATATTAAAAGCAGTAGGGGAATTTTGGAAAATATTCAGGATTAAAATGAACTGGATCCCATCCAGTATATTTTTATGAGTGGATGAACGACTGTCTTTGCCACAGCTCAGCTAATACCAGATTGTCATATTGCCCAAAATTACAAACATTCTAGAAGACATATCCGTAAGAATAAGGAGGAAAAACAATATCACTGCTTGAAATCTAGTTCTCTTAATTGGTTGAGTGTATGAAATGAAATACCGGTTTCTGCTTGGTTTGGTGCGTGTTTTAGAACGTTTCTCTTTTCACTCCTAGGGTATCTTGGAGGACACTGGGTGATATTTGCATTGTAGTGGCTGATGGTGCTGCACGGCATCAGTGGGAAGCAGATCGTCACGTGAGCTCATTGGTCTGTGCGCTGTCCTTTCTCTTCCTCAGCTCTGTGCTGCTGACAGGCAACAGTGTCACTTCTAGGGGGAAGTTCCTTTGGATGCTTGGAATAGTGCTGAAGAGACGGGTGATAAACCATGATTGATGGCTGTGAGTGTTGGCCAGCTATTTTTATTAAGGCATGGAAAACGAAGCTCTTCCCTCCGCCCTGGACCCCTGCGTGTCAGGCCCCATCATCATTACTTCCTACGTTTTGTCATTTCCTAATTCAGATGAAATATGTGATGACAACATTTGTGAGGCATTGCAGGACTGTCTGGGGCAGTGGAAGCTCAAGTACACAGGTGCTGGCTGTCTGATGTTTACTCACGGTAGAGTTGGGTAACGCCATTTGGGCAGCAGTCTCACAGAAGTGAGGCTGTGCTCTTCTCATTACATCCTCTCAGGTTGCACATGCTTTCTGTTGGTCCCAATACTGCTGATGTTCACTTTCATCTTTGGATTAAGGTGGTGTCTGCCAGCTTTTTCCATTGTAAAGCTCCTCTTTTTCCCTCTGTAATTAAAAAGTATTTTTGTGGCTAGGTACTTTGGAACCATGTATATATCCTATTCCTCATCAGATTTTTAATTTAATCATTTATTTATGTTAGACTCATGGTTTCCTGTGGAGTTACAATTATTCTAGGCTCTTGTGTACTTTGCCTGATTCATCCCTGGAATTAGTCATTTCTCCAAGGAATCCTGGTTTCTTTTTGTGGCGAATGCTGTTTAAAAGCCAAGATGTGGACACTAGGAGTGCTTATTGCTTATGGGGTGTCACTGTTTTCAGGCTCTCCTACTGGACAGAGCTAAGGTTACTTAAAATGTTTCTGTCTACGTTTTTGTATCTGTTATACATTGACAGTCAAAGAGTTCACCCTGATGCCTCTAATCCGATCCAGCACCACAGGGTCCATCCTACTTTCCTCCCTTTCTAAATTTATTATTCTTCTGCAACATTGAGAGACCTGGTTCCCTTACCTTTAACATGTTAGCTTATTTTGCCAATCCCCTGTATTGAACCAGTCTCCTATGCTGCTGCCCCTCCCACACATGCCTCCTCCCCCGCTGTGGGCTCTAGCACCCTTGCAAGGCAGCCTCCTTAGCAGGCACCCTCTTCACTCGGCCAGGACTCCAACAGCTTGAGCAGGCCACCCTCCCTGCCGTAGTCAGCGGCCCCCGCTTAGTGTAAGATGACCCAGTTGGTAGTTAGTGCTTGGCCTGGGCGAACCCTAAATGCCCCATAGAAAGCCATATATTTGGGTGTCCTTGGTTGCAAGGACGAGGGCAGGTCCCTTGAGGGGATCCTGAAGGCTCTGCCTGTAGAGTCGTTTAGAGACTGGCTCTGGTGGAGAAGGAGGCTTCCGGGTCAGGCGGCCCCTGCATCGGCCTGTGTGAGATGCATCCGCACATCTGGGCTGTCTCTGGGAGTCAGGAGAGGAGGGCTCCTGGCAGCCATGCGGGTCAGCTCGGGGACCGTCGTGAGTGCCCCACCTCTGGCGGCTGCGCAAGGCTGCCTCGCTGTGCTTCCTGCCCGAGGTCCTTCTCGGTGAATCTGATGCTGGGACTGGTCCGGCTGCTCTGGGTGTTCAGTGTGCCTGAAAAGAAGAGCCACCCTGGCGGGCAGGACATGATGGCACCAACTGGGTACACAGTTGGGTTAAAGTATTTCTTTTTGCTTGCAATTTTTAAGGATTGCTGTTTAATTTTTTTTTTTTAATTTATTTATTTTTGGCTGTGTTGGGTCTTCGTTTCTGTGCGAGGGCTTTCTCTAGTTGCAGCAAGCGGGGGCCACTCTTCATCGCGGTGCGCGGGCCTCTCACTATCGCGGCCTCTCTTGTTGCAGAGCACAGGCTCCAGACGCGCAGGCTCAGTAATTGTGGCTCACGGGCCTAGTTGCTCCGCGGCATGTGGGATCTTCCCAGACCAGGGCTCGAACCCGTGTCCCCTGCATTAGCAGGCAGATTCTCAACCACTGCGCCACCAGGGAAACCCCGCTGTTTAATTTTTTACAGTATGTATTTACATGGTTCCAAAGTCAAATCTATAAAACAAAGTATATTAAAAGCAATCTAGCTTCTATCCTCATCTGCTTCATCCCTGCCCTATAGATAACCATTTAAAAGGTTTTGTGGTTTATCCTTCCATCATTAAAAAATAGGCAGATATGTGTATGTGTCTAGGTGTGTGTCATGTACACATTGGTGTTGCAGCTTCCTCCCCAGGATAAACAGTAGCGTACTTCACGTTCATCGTCCTGCTTTTCTCACTTATCAGGGTGTCCTGGAGGTCACTGCAGAGCAGTCCTTAGTCCTGCTCCTCATTCCTTTTCAGATGGTACAGTGCTCCTTTCTGTGCACGGGCCAGTCCCTCTTGACGAACCTGTGACTCGTTTCCTGCCTTTGGCTATTACGGGTACTGTTTTAATGAATTGCCTTGTGTATGCATCTTTTCAGAGGTTTGCAAATGTGTCTTGGGACTAGATTCCAGGAGTTGTGATTGGTGAGTCAGAGGGTACATGCATAGGTAAGTTTGCCAGCTATCACCAGATTTCCCTCTACAGGGATTGCTCCATTATGCCTGGCCCCCAGCGATGAATAAGACTTCCTTTTTCTTTAAAGCTCCGTCAATAAGTTTTTGGATTTTTCCCAATCTGATAGGTGAGAAGTGGTGTCTCCGAGTAGTTTTAATTTGCATTTCTGTTATGAGTGAGGCTGAGCATCTTTTCATCTGGTTGAGAGCTGTTGGCACGTGTCTGTATCCATCTCTGGCTCATTTATCTATAGAGCTGTTGATCTTTTCCTTTTAGAAGGTCTTTATATATTAAGGATGTCAACCCTTTGTAACATTTCCCCCAATTTGTCACTTATTGTTTTACTTTACTTATGTTAAAAAAGCTTTGTTTTTATATCTTTTCCTGATCTTCCAAATCAACTTTATAACCTACTTATGTAACTCCAGGGATGTTATTTTTATGTATTTACATTTATAGTCAACTTATTTAGTTCTGGGGAGGGCATTTTCATTTATATAATAAACTTAGGGAAAATGACATCTTAATGATATTGAGTCTTCTTATCTAAGACTATGGTATGTCTTTCTATTTCCTTAGGTCTACTTATGTGACTTGCAGTAGTATTTTATAATTTTCCTCATGCAAATTTTGGACATATACTGTTAAGTTTATGCTTAGAAATCTCACTTTAAAATTTATTTTGCTGTCAGAAATGAGGTCTTTTTCATTTTATCTTTCAACTTGTTTTTGTTTGTATATAGAAGGCTGTTGGTTTAAAACTTGCTACTTTAATAAATTCTCTCATTGCTTGTTAACTGCATTTTCATTAATTATTTAAGGCTTTCCAGACAGTTATATCCTCTGTAAATAGGGAAAGTTTTACCTCTTCCTTTCCAATTTTAGTCAGCTAATTGCTTTCTCTTGTCTAATTGCACTAGTACTTAAAAAAAAAAAAGAGTCTTTAAAACTAGTGGGCTAGAAAGTGGGACTGTGTGCCTTGTTCCTGGCAGAGCTGCTGCTTGTGTTTCCCTGCTAGGCGAGAGGCTGACTTCTGGGTTGAGGAAATATGTTTTATCATGTTAAAGAAATATCCATTACTTTCTTTTTTATTAAGTATTTTCAAACATGCTTAAGTGTTGAGTTTTGTTATATGCCTTTTTTTTTGCATCTATGGAGATAATCATGGATTTTCCCCCTTAGTTCTATGAATATGATGGATTATGTTAATAGAGTTTCTAATTTAAGAACTACCCCTGGAGTAACCCCCATGAGGTCATTGTATGTTGCTTTCTTAATGTTTTTAGATTCTCTCTGCTAACGTTTTATTGGAGATTGTTAAGTTGATATTCCTAATTGCAGTTAGTTGGTAGTTTTTCTTCATGGTGTGGCCTTTGTCAGGTTTGGAGATTGTTGTTTTGTTAATTTCATAAGCTGAATTTGGAAGTTTTCCTTCTTTTTCTTTGCTTTGAAACAGTTAAAATAGCCATGGGATTGTTGGATCTTCAAAGGTTTGGAAGAACTCCCTTAGGAGTTGTTTTGCGTGAGTGGATTCCAAGGTTCCTAACTGCCGTGGTGCCTGCTGGTGGTCACGGGACCACTGTGACTGGGGGCCTCTCCGGTGCTCCCGGTGCTCCTGGAGTTCGGGCCCGTCTCCACCGGGTGCCGTGGCGATGCGTTGGCTGCGGTTGGCCCGCTGTGAGGTCTCACTGTCTGTGTGTCTACCCTGCAGGTACGGGGCCGACGTCGATGTCAACCACCACCTGACCCCTGACGTCCGGCCCCCTTTCTCCCGGCGGCTCACCTCCTTGGTGGTCTGCCCCCTGTACATCAGCGCCGCCTACCACAACCTCCAGTGCTTCAAGCTGCTCCTGCAGGCTGGGGCAAACCCGGACTTCAACTGCAACGGTCCTGTCAATACGCAGGGCCTCTCCAGGGGCTCCCCCGGCTGCGTCATGGACGCCGTGCTGCGCCACGGCTGTGAGGCGGCCTTCGTCAGCCTGCTTGTGGAGTTCGGGGCCAACCTGAGCCTGGTGCGGTGGGAATCCTCGGGCCCAGAGTCGAGAGGCAGGAGGAAGGTGGACCCTGAGGCTCTGCAGGTCTTTAAAGAGGCCCGAAGTAAGTGGCCTTAGTTGAACTCTGACTGGCAGTCTCTTTAAGGCAATTGAATGAACCAAGTTGTAGCAATTAAAAAAAAACGGCCTCCAACTAAGCACTTGGTCAAAACCTTCAGTGAGGACTAGGAATTTTCTAGAATGGTCTTCCACATTGGTCTTCTCTTTTTAAATTCCCAGACACTAAGATTTAATACCAAGAAATCTATCAAAGTGCATGTTCTCAGAGTTCCTAGAATTATGTTCTCTTTACCCCTTTGCCCTGCTTTGTGATCCCAGATTCTTTCACTGGTGTGTTTATGGCTTTTAAGTGTTTGCTTTACAACAAATTGCAAGCCCTTCCTTCTCTAGGGCGCCTCACTTCCCCTTCTTCAGTTCCACTCAAATACCATTGTTCTGCATTGTGTGCTAAGGATGATTTTTGTTAGAATAAGGTCTACAGTTTGCTTATTCATGAAGAAGGATTTTGCCAGTGAATTAAGTTGATGGCCAGGGAGTTTGCAGTTGATCCGTGGCTTGGTCCTTGTTGTCGTTCTCTCTCTAGGACTCAGAAGTTGACCCTGTGCGCCCTCTGACCTGCCCACACCCTGCCCCTTTCCCGTCTGGGTCTTGAGGGCATCTGAGTGACCACCTTTTCCCCAGTCCCTTACCTCCCGCAGAACTTTTGTTTGTTGTGTTCTTGTTATTGGCTTTCCTTAAACCAGTCATTAAAACGTGCTGCTGTTGAGCCTTCCCCGAAAGAGTTGCTTGCTGGCCAGCTGGAGCCACACTGACGAGTCAGGCTCCCTGTGTTCATGCCTGTGTCACAGGCAGAGACACGGCGAGGCTTTTTTGACCCAGAGCAAAATTGTCAGCCTGCCCTCCTCCTGTGTTGCTCGGCCCGTCCCCTTCAGACCCCCTTGGAGCTTCTGGGAGGGCCCAAGAGCAGAGACCGACAGAGGGCAGAGGGCAGTTTCTCACACCTGCTGGGGCTTGCAGTGGTCAGCTCTGTTTCTCTGTCTAGGGAGCTCCACAGAGTTGAGCAGATGACTGGACCTTTCTCACCGGAGCCTGCTCTCCTCCGGAGGTGGGAAGGGGCAGCCAGCATTGGCGCGGTTCCGCTTGTCCTCACAGCCAGCCTTTGGTCTGTAGGGTTAGGAGAGGCATTTAACCTCTCTCCCTCTGTCTCTCCCTTCTTCCCACGCGTTCCAGGTGTCCCCAGGACCTTGCTGAATCTGTGCCGCGTGGCCGTGAGAAGAGCGCTTGGCAAATACCGACTCCATCTGATTCCCTCGCTGCCTCTGCCAGACCCCATAAAAAAGTTTCTACTTTATGAGCAGAACTCACGAGCAGTGGTTGACTGCAGCGAGGAGGAAGCAATCTGCAGAGCAAGTCGACACCGACTCTTGCCCCTGTGACCGCGTCCTGTGCTGCTGACGAAATCCCACCTGGCTGCTGGTGAAGCGGACTCAGCCTTGTTCTCACGGATGGTATTCCATCTCAGGTGCCTGGGGTGTCGGACAGTCCTTAGGCCGGTATCAGCCGAAAGGCTCTTGCAAAACTTAATTTTGTTCTTCCTCAGTATCTCTGTTTTGGAAATAAATGAAATGGGCCTTGAAATGTGAGCAAGTTCATGCTGAGGTTGGAGGCCTGCTAACATCCCCAGTAGGGAGAACTAGCACTTTCCAGAAGTGTGCTTCTGCGTTTGCCTCTCAACTTGATAGCTTGATTAACGCGAAATGAAAAGGAGTCTTGGTATAAAAGTACAGAGATGCAGTTCCTGAACTTACTAGTTTGTTTTCCCTGCTCCTGGGGTAGACGTGTGACATTTATCATACGCACCCCCTTTCCTTGCCGCTTCACTGTTCTCTCCTTGTGGCGGAGGCGTCATGTTAATTGTCTTCATTCAAGGATGGTTTCCTGGCCACATGGTTTGGCTTTACTGCCTCAGAGTCAATACCTGCATTTGTTCACAGCCTCTTTAGGTAACGCTCAGAGTTCTGCAGCGCTGCACCTGTTCTGATACCTACCTGTGCCTAGCATCACGCCAACAGGTCTCATGAGTTCTCTGCCATTTCACTTTGGGGAGCTTCCAGACAGTTGATTGATTTTAGGAGGCCAACGCTGAAATAGCCAGTAATTGACTGCCTACATTCGGACCAAGGACTGTCCAACAGCATTCACTGCCAGTTCTAAAAGAAGAAGATGCCTGTGGCGCTGTTTTCTAGTCCCTGCACGTACCGGAAAGTGGAAACTTGAGTCATCTTCTGGATGGTTCTAAGCTTTCAGTTGCTTTGTGTTCAGTGGACAAAACATCTGGTGTTTGGTTGATTGATCTTCACTTTTTTGGACCTAATGTCTTGGTAGTTGCTCCTAGAACCGTAGAAAGGGGATAGCAGTGGGGTCAGAGGTCTTCCCCTGGCCTGCTGGGGGTGGTGAGAAGTGAGAGGAATGAGCTGGCTTGTCACCTGACGGGCGGCTCGGCTGTGGGCAGGGCTCACTCTCACACGTGGGCTGCGCGGCCAGGTGTGCGGCCATGTCGGCACAGGTGGGCCAGCGGCTGCCTCTCTAGAGCATCCAGGTGCTGCTCTTTCCAGGGAAATCACATCTGGTAATTTGAGGCCTCAGGGCCATTGTGTGGATCCATGGTGATTCTGACCTTTAGAAGTGTTTAGAAACAGGCAGATTTCAAATCTGTGTTTGGATTTTCTGCAATAAGAGAAATCTAATTTGTAACAGTCGAACTAATGATAGGGGTTTATTTAATTATTAGCGTCATTATGTGTCTTCACCGACCAGACAGGCCGTGTCTGGTCCTTGTCTTCCGTGGCTCGAGGATGGAATTCTGAACCCCACCTCCTGTGTCACGGATGGACGGTGTGTTGGAAGGCCAGGCTGGCCTGTACGTGCACGTATGAGGTCTGAGGGGAGAACAGTCATCGATGATTTGGGGGGACGACGTAGCCGCTGGAGGCTTCACCTCATTACAAGCGGTGGCCGAGGCATAAGCGTTGGATGGCTTCTGAGGCCCGAGACCGGGCTGTGTGCTGCCCCTCAGGACGGGGAGCCCGCTTGGCTGGTCGCGTTCAGAGCTGGCAGTCAGGAGAGGCTTCCCGAGAGGAGAGGCGCTGCGGTGGGTGGGTGGCCGACGTGGTCCTTTGCAGCCGGAGCCAAGCGCTGCCGGGCTTCAGCCCAGGCCGGGGGTCAGCTGTGTTCCTGCGGCCCTTGTGGTGGGACCACACCACAGCTGGGCTGCGGCTGGGCCAGGAGCTGTGGGGAGCTGGGGCTCTGCCTGCGTTTAGGGAAGGGTTGTATGGAAGCTCGAGCCACCCAGCGGTGGACTGGGCCACTGGAGGGGGCTTCGTGTCGCTGGGGGTGTGTCTGCACTGGCTTGTCGCCTCCTGGGTCGGGCTGAGAGAGGAGTATCAGGAGTGGTTAGCTCCCCTGACTTTTAAGCTCTTGCAGCTGCCCTATGGCTAGGGTTCCCTGTGGGTGAGCCATGCTGCAGGCTCACAGGCCATTCTGGGTTCGCCCTGCTGGGTGTTTTCTGCAGGGGTCTGTTAGGGACAGAGCCTCCCCAGCCCGGCCCCGGGTAGGAGGGTGGCTCTGTTCTCAGACCTTCTGGAAAGCAGCATCTGGGAATGCTGCCAGTGCGGGGGTCCCAGCCATGCCGGTGCGACCCTGGGGCTGCACCAGCGGAGCGGGCGTCAGCCTCCTTTGCAGGTGAAGTGAGTGCAGGGCTTGTTTCTGGGGGATGGAACCGTTTTTCTGGGGTCTCTCTGGAAGGAGTGGACTGAGTCGCCGCTCACCGTTGGGCCTGGCCCAGAGCTGGCCGGGGAGGCAGTGGGACTGGGGAGAGGTTGAGCCGGCGAGTGGGGCCCCCGAGCGTGCTGTGCTCAGGGCCGGTCCGCAGGGGCCAGGGCCTCAGCTCTTCCTTTGCAGAGACAGGTTGGCTTTCTCTTTGTGCAGCCACCCTTTAGAGCTTTGTTCACAATCCCAGCAACTTTGAGGTTCAGGCTCTAGTTTGACATTTCACAGCTGCCAAACCTGAATCTGCACATAACGTAGATCACTACTTAAGGCCATTCCTGCTTGTTTTGAGTGACGCTTTGCTAAAGCTCCCTTTTTCTTTTGTTGGCAGGGATAGGATACAGAATAGGCAAGAGTAACTGTCTCCATCAGAGCACTTTATAAAATCATGTTTCTAAGCCCTGGGGCACCAGTCCCACATGGCCAGGAAACGTGGTGGTACTTGATGAAGCTGCAGCCCCAGAGCCCTCCACAGGGAGGGGCATGATGGACCCGAGGTCCCCCCAGCCTGGTCCCGGGAGTGTCCTGCTGTTGCCCCTGCTGGGGTGCCTGCCGGCCGCTGAACGGAGTCCTGTGCCTGGGCCTTGGCTGCTGCGGACAGGCGGTGGGGGGGGTGGGGGGGGGTGCGGGGTGTGGTGGAGGCAGCGCTGACGCCTCTGAGGGCTCAGCTGTGGCGTCCTGGGTGGCGTTGCTGCGTGTACTTCCAGAGCCCATCAGAGTCATACATATCTGTGCCTTTTCGTATTACTTACGCTATTTATGTATTTATTTACTTATTTATGCCCTACCTTGTTCCAGAAAAGGGTTTAAGGCAGTGATGCTTAGTTTTTGATGTTCTCTTTTGACATTTGGTAAGTTGTAGTCAACATGCACTTGTTGTTAAACAGGTAGTTTTCAAAAAAGAAAGGACAATTAGCAGTTTCCTGATGTTGAATATGTTTCTGTTATCAGGCCTGAGGGCCATCATTTTAATTTTTTCCTCTTGCTTCCATGAATTGATTCGTCAAATAAAAGGTTCACGCATAAATAGAAAGAGAGGAACATGCAGCCAAGGTCAGGCTGAGCAAAGGAAACTCTGCCCTAGAGAGAAGCGCTCTCCTGTGCTTGCTGCCTCCTGCCTGGCCTTGAGCAGGTCCTGTTCCCAGGGAGGCTGCTCTCTTACACGGGCCGGGTCTGGCCGTGCCTTTCCCACGGACACGTGAGAGAATGTACGTGAAAGCACTTTGCACTTAAGCCATCCCTGCGACGTGTACACTGCTGTCCTTGTGAGCGTGGTCCCTCTTCTCAGTGGACGATGGTGCTGGGACAGCCTGTGATCTTGGTGGTCGGCTGGGCTTGTGCCCCAGGGGGCAGCAAGAGTCACGGCGCCCACGGCATAGGCCTCCTGTGCAGGTCGGAAGTACAAGGACACATGTTAAATAATATAGGAAGTCAAGTTCATTCAACTTAAAGGGTTGTCTTTTATTCTGAGATTACGTCCTTCCTAATTTGGGTGACAAAATGTCCTCTTATGTAATGAAGGTGATACTAGAGGGCAATATTTTTATTTTAAAATGCTCCTGGTTGCAGAATAAAATGTCGGCTGCTCTTTTGTCGAAGCACAGAATTTCTTTTTGAGTTTTCCTGTCTCTGAAATCCAGTGTCGGGGACCCGCAGTCTCGCTACAGTGTATGTTTATGTGCCGAGGAATTTCTCTTGGAGTCTTGAAACGGCCTGTACGTGGTGGAAGGAGAGCCCAGCGTCTGCTCTGCCTGGTAGTCCAAGAACAAGCTCTGAGGTCACTGTGTGAGCTGTTAGGAAGTGCGTGCTTGTGTCCTGCCCACGGCAGAGCAACGTCCCTGGGGTGATGGGCCTCTGGCCTCCCGAATCCCCTGAGGGACACTCCCAGGAGGTTCGCGTGGCCTCGTCAGCGAGGCTGCCCCTGACCTCAGGCCTGCGCACCTGAGGCACCCCCGAGCGATGGCGACGGTGCTGGTGGTGGGCCTTCTGGCGCCGGGGTCGCCGGCTTCTGCTTGTGCCCCTCTCAGCCGCCTGCCACTCAGCGGCCAGTCCCGAGTGGTCTGGATTCCCCGCCAGCTTGGCTCTCCCTCCTGGAAGTGCCTCATTTGGCCACATGACCTCTCTCTCCCTCGCTCGCTTATGCCTCACTTCCCTCCATCCCCCGCCCCCAACCTGACTCTCTTGATGTGGAATAAAATAACTGATGTACACACATGAGTGGTTAGTGGGATCACGTCCTAGGAGAATTCCACGGGGGGGGGGACGTGCAGAGTTTGAAGTGCAGTGATGTGTGGAATATATGCTATGAATTCTAGGAAGACAGTCCGATGGAGAAGAGAGGCGTGGGGAAGGGTGACTTCTGTTGCCTTAACTTGTAATTGCTCAGTGTCTGGAATGCACGGGGAGCTTTTCTTTTTAAAGTTGCTTGGATTTCAGATCTCTCCCAAGTGATGTATGCGTGTGCATACGTGCAGTTTAGTGTGGTATTTGTGAGCAAGGCTCTCCTGTGTGTATAACATCAGTTTGCTGCTGTGATTTAGCCGGCAGTGCCCCTGCTCCGCCCTGCGGTGTTTGCACAGCTCCCGCTGCTTCTGTTTGGTGTCGAGCACGTGAGGTGTGACACGCACTGGGGCCCGTGTGCCTGCACACGGGGAATGCTGACCATCAGCCCTCAGTTTCTCCTTCCTCCTTTGGTAATGACTGTGTGCTTGCCCGCAGCAGCTGGGACCATGACTATTCTTTGCACTTGTGCCTGGTTAAGAGCTTTCAGAAATACAATGGACATCTTTGATATGCTATTGTAACTTTAGTAAATGCTTTATTCCCCTTTAATTCCCCCCAGATGCCTTAATTTTGTGGACTGTTTATCTCATTGGATAGAAGAACTGACCATGTGAAATCTTTGTACATGAACTTCAGGTAGAAGCAGCTGGCTCTCTGGAGAGTTTCTAATGATTCGCAGAGAAGGGCTTATGTAACACAGGAGTTTTAAACTGGGCTCGGGGACCCCGGCGCTCTAGGGAGGCACCCAAAATGCTGCACAGGTTTAAACTGATGGGTGAGCCTGCTTTACGTGGTGGGGTTTCTAGTTTGCAGAGAGTGCACTCCTAAAAGTGTCCGTAACGCGTGGCTTTCAGTCAGGTGACACCGTCCCTACAGTGCTCTGTCGGGCGGGGAGGTCGTGGAGACTGCGGGCCCCTGTTCTTTGTGACTTAGTTTGAAAGTGGGAGGGTGAGGTGTGAAGCTTTGGGAATGAATGAACTAAATAAAGCATTTATTCATCTCTCAGTGACTCCCTGGCATGTCTCTCTGTTTGCTGTTTCGGATGTTTTCCTTGTTCCTCACACTGATTCCCGCCCCCCTACCCCCTACCCCCTACCCCCTACCCCCATGTGTACACTTCTCCTGCTCTACTGAAAGATGGCCTCACTTTCAGTCTACCTCAAAACCAGCTGCATCTGTGTGGCAGAGATTGCTGGTTTTCCTTCATTGTCTCCATCTGTGATAACAGACCCACAGTTCTAGCTGGAGACTTGAATTCTCTGACTAGGTCTTCATTTCCCAGACTTCTTACAGCTCGATGTGGCCGTTTACCATAGCTCCTTCCTGAAATCCCATTGAAGTTACAGGGAATTTTAATTTTTTAAAAAGGCATAAATCCACTAGGATGACTATAAATAGCAACAAAATTTTGGAACCTCTCAAGAAAATAGATGAATGGTAACTGACTTAGAAATACCCGAGGAGACAACGTTGTAAAAAAGAATTGAGAGCATCTGAGAATCTGATTTTATTGCAAAGCTCCCAGAGGCTCTGGGATTGGCAGTTCCAGGTGCCTCTAGAAGTGGATGTGAAAGAGTGAAAGCAGGAGGGCTGGCTGAAGGCCCGTTTCAGAAGCAGTTACAACTCTCCACTCCACACAGTTGGGCAGTTGTTCCTGCCCCAGCCCGGTGGGAGACTGAGGGAGGCGAGACATCGGCCTTCAGTATGTAAAATCCTCAGCTCAGGAAACAGGCTGTATCCTCCAGGCAGGAAATAAAGGAGAAAGAGACTTCTTGAGAGATCTCACCAGCCTAAAAGGAAACACCTAAAGATACCAGTACTGAATGTGGCCAAAGAAAATCACACACTTCTAACAGTGGATTCCAGTAAATCAAGAAAATTCTGAGAATGAAGGCTATGTTTCCAAATTACAAGGACTGGCCAAGTACTGACCACGGCTGGTGACCAGCCACGGCACATCACTGTGGAATTTCAGAATGCTGGGGAGAAAAGATTCTATAACTTCTGGAGCGGATAAACAGGACACATACAAAGTATCAGGAATCAAAATAGCTTTGGAATCCTCACACTGGATAACGGAGGAATTGGGACCTTTCAGAATTCTGAAGGAAATGCAAGTAAAAGTCATGCTCAAAAGACTTGTAGTTTCTTTAAAAATGTATGTTCCATACACCCTTTCTTAAGAAACTATTAGAGGATGTACTCTTCCAGAACAAAGGGGTAAACCAAGAAAGAAGAAAACCTGGTATTCAGGAACTGTGGATCCAACACAAAGAGGCAAGGTGACTCCTAGGAGCACAGTGAAAGCCTTGAGGATGACAGCTGTACATCAGGCACAGAAGGCACCCGATCTAGACTAGATGTGAGGAGCTGAGGCCCCAGAGGAGACGCCTTAATTATTAGAATACCTGTTGTCTCTGAACATGTTTAGATAGGAGTTGGGATTGATTTATTGACAAGTACCTAGGAAACCAAGGGACATAACTCCAAGGAAAACAAAAGGTTGGGCAAGAAAGAAAAAGTTACCACGGTAATACTAGATGCCTCAGCTGTGATTAGTATTTATACAGTCCTAATAACATGCACCTACTACCATAAACGCTATTGGGGGGGTGGAGGGTGGGGAAGTGTGGGTGGGTGAAAGCTAAATGATAAAGAGCAGAATTCATTACAACCAACAGAGGGCAGCAACAAAGCCCAAGGCTGCTTCTTTCTAAGGAAAAAATTGACACATCTCCAGAGAGACTAATCAAGACAAAAAGGACATACAAATCATTTAAAAATTTAAAAGGGCAATTTTATAGGTCATATACAAAGATAAGAGGGTATATTATAAACAACTTTACGATAGTAAATGTGAAAATTTAGAGGAAATGGACACATTCCTAGGAAATAGAATTTACCTAATTTATGGAAGTTACTCGGACAGCCGCGGGGGCAGCTACTGCCGGAAAGGAAGTGGCATTTGAGTACTTGACGCGGAAATCTTGGCACGTCTCCTTTAAGAGGAGGTGAAGCTCCGCCCCACGTGAGAACGCCATTTCTCAGCGCCCGTTGTGATGTACGTCACGACGGTGGAGGGCCAATGAGGGCCCGGGAGGGGGGGCGTTCCTGTGCGTGTGGACGAGGTGGGGGCGGGACTTCCGGAACCGTCCTCCTGGGATGCCGTCGGCTCAGGGGTCGGCCCTTACCCGAAGGACCCGAGAGCTGGGTGGGGCGGTCCTGGAGGATTCTCGGCTGGGGCTCCCTTGGCGGCAGGGCCGCGTGGTCTCCGAGGATGTGGCCTGTGCTTCTCCCAGGAGGAGTGGCCCGGCGCCTGCTGCGTGGAGGTTGGATGTGGGGGAACTTGGCACCTGCGGCCCCGGGGTGGTCGGTGTGGAGTAGAGCGGGAGGCACCGGCCGAGCGGGGCGCTTTTGTAAGCGCGTCTCAGGACGCCCCTCGCAGGTCCGTCTGCTTGGGCGCGTTCCCTGAGATGTGTGGCCCAGGCTGGAAAGACGAGTTGCTCCTGGCTGAGCACCGGGGAGCCGCCGCGGGCAGAAGCTGCAGTGAGGAGGCGTGTGGGAGAGGCTTCGGCCTCAGCGCTCCCGGCTCCAAAGCAGCCCAGCCGAGAGAAACCCAGCAGAGGCGGGCAGGGTAGGGCCTCGTGGCGAGGCACTGTGGAGTCCACGTGTCAGAGAAGCCCTCAGTGTGCGGGGAGGACGGGTCCCCGCAAGCGCCGGCCTCCTCCAGCACCAGGACGGGGAAGGCCGGCAGGAGCGCCGCAGGCTGGGAGGCCGCTCACCCCGGACAGTACGGCAAGTGGGAGGGAGCCTACGGCCGCCACACCGGGGCAGGTCTGAGTGAAGGTAATCCCCGCCTCTTTCAACGGCGGAGAATCCACGCTGGGGAAGAGCCTTATGAGTGCAGCCACCGTGGGAAGGATGCGTTCAGCGAAGGATACACGCTTGTTTGGCACCAGAAGGTTCTCAGCAGAAAGGCCTGGTACTTCCCTGGCGGTCCGGTGGTTAGGACTCCGCGCTTCCACTGCAGGGGGCACGGGTTCGATCCATGGTCGGGGAACTAAGATCCCCGCAAGCCAAAGGGCTCAGCACCGCCCCCGCCCCCCCCCCCAAAAAAAAGCCTGATAAGTGCGGTAATATCAGAGAACCTTTAGCGACATCTCTAAGCTCAGTTGGCATCAGAAAGTTTATACTAGAGAAAGTCCCTTTGAATGCATGGAATGAAAGCATTTTGCCAAAGGTGTGCTCTGATTTACACTGGAAAGTTCACAGCCCAGGAAAGTGTTAGGAGTGCAGCAAACGTGGGAAAACCTCCTGCCAAAACGTCAAGCTTGTGCTGCATGGAAGTCTGTTGAGTATGCCCAGTGTGCGAAAGCGTTAAGCTGCAGGTCCGGCCTCATTCACCCCTGGCAGGTTCACCCTCGAGGAAGACCTCATGGATGCAGAGATGGAGGAAGGCCTTCCACCCGAGAGGCTTCTTCATTCAGCAGCAGAACGTTCGCCGTAGAGAGGCCTATGAGTGCGGCCAATGTGAGAAAACCTTCAGTCAAGGGCTTCACCTCGTAAAGCATCAGGAAGTTCATGCTGGGGAAAGGCCTTAAGTGTGCAGGGGACGTGCTCTCTCCTCGTTCAGCGGAACAGGACGCGCGCCAGAGATGAGCTGCGGGAGCCTCTGTGAGGATACCCTGGGCTGGAAGTTGAGCTTCATGGGGTCGAACGGGATATTCCTGACGAGCGCTAGGTGTGTGGGGAGCTTTCGGGCGCTCTCGCCTGCCCGGGGCCCTTGCCAGAGTTCTCTCGCTGTCAGTGCCCGTGGCAGAAGCCATCTCACCACTCTGCCAGCTGGGAGGGACTCGTCACCTGTGCTCGTTCCAGGCCCTGGAGGGACCCATGAGCAGCCTGGCCTGTTGATGGGCCTCATCTTCCTGACTAGTTAGGGCGTGGGTGTGACCCAGCACTGGCTAGGAGGACCTCAGCTGGGCCCTTTCTGTGGCTCTCAGGGATGGTTTACCTTTTTTCAGGGACATTGTTGGCCTCATGTGACTCGATGGATTTGTCCAGCTTCCAAGTCAGACTTCCAGGGGAACTGCCTGCCTCCCATTAGTCTGCTGGGTGTGGAAATAAAGGCCTTGTTACTGAAGCCACCTTGAACCTGGGGATTTCGGCTTACTGTGTAGGGTGAGTTGAGAACAGGATTGGGGGTCTGCCAGCGTTAAGGGGGCGGGTGGGGAAGGGGAGAGAAAATGACAGGGAAGAGCTCTGTCTCATTTTGGCTTAGTTTGTATTGCTGCCCAAGACCTTCAGGGAATGACTGAAGCTTAGTGGGCTTAATCCCATGGCCTGGAAAGCAGGATTATTTTTGGACACAGAGATCACGCTGAGGAGGGGTGGTTGGTGTGACAGCCCCAGTGCATCTCAGAGCCGTATGAGTTTGGTCCCTTGTATCCAGGGGGTGTCCCACATTCCCCAGCACTGCTGAGGGGAAGCTTTTTCCCGGCACCTCTCTAGGAGCCTCGTCTCCTGAAGTTAAGAACCCGGTAGGCATGTGTCATCGACCATAAGACCTACAGGGGCCATGTAGGAGCCATAATTAGTGCAGAAACACTAGGCGTGATAGTAAGGAACAGGGGAGACTGTGGCAAAGTTAGGGGGCAGTGCGCCCCTTTTAAACACACGTTCACAAGTGTGCTGGTAACTCTGGCTCTGAAAAATGAGAGTGTACAGAAATTCTCCAGGCCTCCAGACGCGTCTCTCTCCAAGCTTACTGTCAGCACATAATTTAAAGGTTCTGTAGTGGTTGCACCTACTCTAGGGCCGAGAGGTTCACTGGGCTGCCCTGGGCTGCTGGGCCAAGGCTGGTGGGCAGGAAACCACCTGCTGGCGTGCCAGAGAAATTCGCTGGGAAGCTGCTTGCAGGGGGTTCCGTTGAACCTGGTGGGAAGCTGGCGGGAGCAGGCCGGACTCCCGGGGAAAGCTGGGAGGCTGCCTGTGGGGAAGTTGAGGTTTCTGGGAAGCCCGTTAGGATACCTGAGGAGCTCAACCAGGAAGCTGCCTGCTGGGTGCTGCTGACACTGCAGCAGGTACGCTCCACCGGTGTCTCGTATGCCAGCCAGGTGCCTAGGGGGTTAGAAAGAGGGGAGGCACTGTGGAACTACGAAGAGAAACCCCCTCTTCCCAGCATCCCTCCAGCACCCTCTCCTGACCAGCTTAACATCGTCCCAGCTCCAGTATCACAGCTGAGCGGTGGAGCTGGGACTTGGGAAGGCTTGGGGGAGGGGTCTCAGACCCAGCCTCCCCTGCAGTCAAGGGGTCTGGCCTGTGAATTGACTTGGGTCTGAGAACCAGGTGAGAGGCAGTTCCTAGCCACAGTTGTGACTCAGGTCAGGGTTTTGGCTCTTAGGCCTAAAGGTTTTTTTTTTTTTGTCCCCCTGTTTTATAGATCAGTCAGTACTCTTATTCTTAGGGGCACCGTGTTCAGTGAACCACTGTTAAAGATCCCTGGGGACCAAGGTGTTTTGATTGCGGGTACACATCTGCTGTCTTTCTTGGTGGATGCACCCGCCTTGCCTTTGGTGGTCGATGCCTGCCGTTTGGCCTCTGCTCCCCTGGAATCCCATCGTCTCCATTGAAACCGGGGAGCCCCCGTCAGTGGCACCATCCCCACCATCACGCGTGCCGTCGAGGAGAACAGTCCCGAAGCTTTCCAAGGAGGTGAGTGCTCCTCTCGCTAGTGTGTTTCTCGGTGCCCGAGTGAAAGGAGTGTCTTCTGGGTCTTCCGGAAGTCCGTAGTTGGGAGGGAGGTGTGCAGGTCACACAGGATGAATCCAGTACAACATTCCCCTCTCCCTAGGCCTTTGGATTCCCTCCTCCATGCCAGGGAAGCTCTGGCATCTCAACCTAGCTGAACGTAGGCCATTTTTGAGGATAAGTCTCAGTCAAACAGTCAGATATGTTGTTTAGAAACACCTCCAGCTGCTCAAGTGAGTGCATTAAATCTGGACTCTAGTCCCTTTACCATCATCCATAAATTTGGCCTGATCTAGTGTTATGTTCCACCCTCCGTGGTCTGACACCCTTAGAATCCACTTCACACGTGTTTCCCATGTTTCTGGTATATATTAGAAAAGGCTTGCTCATTTTCTAGGTGGGTAAGCTAGCCTTCCCGGAGCATTGTGTATTCCTGTCCCACTGGAGCATGCTGTGATTTGACCTTAGTCATGTGTCTGGTGGCAACGGGGGTAGTTGTGCTGGGTCTTGAGAATAGGTGTCCCTTTTCAAGGCATCTCCCCTTGGCAAGGGTGTCACCGGATTTTCAAGCAAAGGAAGATGCCACGGACAAACGACCTCTACTGGTGAGGAAGGCTTAGAACAACTTGGGGTTTTAGGATGATCAGGTCCCTGGATCTAACCAGATGTCCCCACTCCCAGTTTCATGCTCCCACCCTTTCTCAGTCAGTGCCTGACTTTCCCTTGAGATACTGGTGAGACTGAATCTGGCTGTTAACAAGCAATACAATGAACTTTTCTGTATGATTTTTAGAAATAACAGCCCTGTGACTGCAAGAAAAGAAAGAGGTTCTTTATTGAAGTATTCTGGTTCTGTTACTTGTCCTGAGAGTTAAGTCACCATGACTTGTCATTTTCTCTCTATATGCACTCCAGTGCACTCAAAGCTCTATCCCATACCGTACTTCCTGTAGTCATCTTTACTACCATTTAAAAAAAAAAAAAAAGGTTCAGTAGCCACAGGTGCTCCAAGTCACTTGCTTCAGTTAGCACTTCATCACAAGCAACCAAAGGCGAAGGCTTCATTAATTCTGATGCTGGTGCATGGGGGCATGCCATGGATTACTAGCTTCCCATTTCCCGCTGGCAATGAGCTCAACACTGCTTAAGCTTGAAATCACAACAGATCAATTCCCAGATCCCACTTTGCAAGTCTATCTCCTGTGATCACTCCCGGTACCAGTTCTGTATCAGTCAGGGTCCAGTCCAGCAGACAGTAACCACACAATAATATGAGCAAGGAAGGTCTGAGATAAGGATTATTAACTATTTCCAGGGAGATAAAAGAGCATTTGAAGGAATACCCCAAGGGAGAGTACCCACGGAAGGAACAAATGTGGAAGGCAGGGAGCCCTCCCTAAGGCTGGATTGACACCTTGTTGGAGATGGTGGTGTTGTTTTAACTCAACAGACAGACGGCAGAAAAGTTCTCAGGGTTGATCTTGGCCAGAGTTGGTCCATATGACTGATGGGCAAGAGCTCTGAGCTAGTGGAAGGCGGGACCCTCTATCCCCAGCGCCCCCCCTCCTGCACTGGGGTGCCTACGTGATTCACCTGGAAGCTGCCCTGGGGAAGGGAGGTGCTGTCAACTTTGCTTAGAAGCCTGCTGGGTCGTGGCTGGGCTTGCTGGTGAGCTGCTGAGAAGCCCTCCGGGGAGTGCCCTTGAACCCTCTGGAAACTGCTTACAGGGGTGCCACTGAGCTCCCCACCAGGAAGCCACTTCAGGTGCCCTGAAGCTCACTGGGAGGCGAGCTCCTGGGTACACCGCGCTCCAGCCAAGCACCCGGGGAAGAAGGAGGAGAAACTTGCTCTTCCAGTGTCCCTCCAGCTCCCTCTACCGACAGAACCTGACATTGCGCCAGCTGCAAGGAAGACGTGGTCTGGACCAGAAGCAGGACAGTGGGAAGTGGTGTCAGGGCTGAGAGGCCACGCGTTTACCGCCGGCACAACCGAAGTCGTGTTATGACGCTAGCCCACCCTCGATGGCAAAACCCGGCAAAGACAGCAGGAGAAAAAGAATACTGGTCTGTGTCACATGTGCATGGATGCAAAATGCTAAAGAAATCTCAGAAAACTGGACTTAGCAATATATAAACTATAATGCACTAAGACCACCTTGGGTTTATATTGGTGTCCGCTGGCTCTCCACCGAAATCTGTGCTCTTCTTTCATAGTATGGGGCTGTCACCGTGAAGCACCCAGCTGTGACCAGGTGACCTCTTCATCAGTGGAGTGCTGCCTCCAGGCTAAGGCTTTTAGGAAGAGAGCACGTGGGCCTCCTCCCCGTCTCTTTCCCGGTGGTGGGGTGGTGCGGATGATGACCGGCCCCTTGGGGATGGAGGAGTTACCAGGTGGTGGCGTGTGAAGAGCTTCCTGCCAATCCAGCTTCCATCCTGGGCTAAACAGGTGATAAGCTTCTCATGTTTTGAGCTAGTGCCCACTTCGGCTTAGGTATGTATGTGTATGTGTGTGTTTTAGCCTTACCTAGCCATATTTATAAGTTATATAGTTCACTATATTTACAACTTATTAAGGGATAAAAATGATATGATCATGTTAACAGATGAAAAAGTGTCTAATAAAAAACCCCTGACAACGAGGAGTGGAAGGGAATGTCTTTGTTCTGACACAGGTTATTTATAAAAAACCCACAGCAAGCATTATAACTAACTGTGAAAAATTTAAAGCTTTACTTTTGAGTTGGGTCCACTAAGGCAATTAGCAACCAAACAAAATAAACAAATGATATAAGAATTAGAAAAGTGAAAACAGAACTTATTTGACAATGTAAGTGTAGAAAATCCAAAATTACTTACAGGTACATTTTTAGATTAATAAGGAAGTTTTTAAAGTTGTTGAATACATAATCAACTATAAAACCAACTGCATTCTGTGCACCAAAACCAGAAAATTAGAAATTAAGACTTAAAAAGGTGCAATTTACAATGGCATAAAAATCAAGTACACAGGAATATGTATAACAAAAGACACGTAAGAAAACTTTGGGAAACATGAGAGAAGAACCAAATAAGGAGGCTATATAAAAGATGTCAAATTTCTGCACATTGACCTGTAGATTTAATGCAATCCTGATAAAGATCCTTACATGTTTCTTTTTGAATTTGAAAAGACAGTTCTAATAATTATATGGCAACGTAAAAGGATGAAGCTAGTCAACAGGTTCTGGAAGAAAAAGGAGATGCTGAGAGATCTTCCTCTACCAGATTTCAAGACTTAGTATAAAGCTAAAGAGAGAGAATGGGGTTATGTACAAGGGGAGACAAATGGCCAGAACAAAGAACCAGAAATAGGTCAATGTGTATGTGTTTGTGCTTGATTTATGATGAAACAGACCCTGCAGAACAACGGGAGAAATGGTCTGTTGAATGATAATGTTGGGACAATGGGGATCGATATTCACGCACGCACACACGAAAATGGATCTCCACATTTCACCATACTAAAAAGTCAATTCCAGGTGCATTTATTGATAGACACGAGAATGACAAAAAAAAAAAATTGCTGATAAAATAGGGAAATCTTCATGACCTCAGAGTCTTAAAAAAGACACAAAATTCGTAAACCACAAAGAAAAGATTGATAAATTAATCTGCATTAAAATGAAGAAGTTCTGTTCATCAAAAGACACTATATAAAGTGAATGAAAGACAAATCACTAAGTGGGAGAAGATATTTGGGATGAGACAAAGGTCTTACATCTAGAATAAGTAAATAATTTTCTACAAATCAATAAAAAAAGACTGATAACCAAATAGAAAAGACCTGAACAGGAACTTCATAAAAGAGGAAATCCAAATGGCCAACAGACACATGAAAAGTGTTCCACTTCAGTAGTAATCAGGGAAATGCAAGTGAAAACCACAGTGGGAATCCAGTACATAACAGATGGGCAAAAAGTCAGGAGTCGTCACTTGGTGGAAATGTAAAATGGCCCTAGCACTTTGGAAAACAGTGCGGTAGTTTCTTAAAAAGTTAAACATACACCTACCATAGGACCCAGCAATTCCACTCCTAGAGATTTACCCCAAAGAAATGAAAACATTTGTCCATACAAAGACTAGTATACAAATATTCATATTTATTCATAACAGTCCCAAATTGGAAAAATCTCAGTATCTATCAAGGAGAGGAGATAAACTGTGGAAAACCCATATAATGGAGTACTGCCCAGCATGGAAAGGAACGGACTAGTGATACTGCAACAACATGAACCGTGAAAACATGCTCGGCGAGAGAAGCCAGACACAAAAGGCCACATGTTGTATGAGTCCCTTTATATAAAATTTTAGAAAATGCAAACTATGGTGACAGAAAGCCGCCCAGCCTTGCCTGGCGTGGGGCGGTGGAGAGGTGCAGGAGAGAGGGGTCACCAAGGAGCTTGTGGCTATGTTCACTGCCTGCAGTGTGGTGACGGGGTGCACGTGTGTCAGGTGTATCCATCTGTGCACTTTAAATGTGTGCAGTTTACTGTTAAGTCGGTTTATCTCTCAGTAGAGCTGTGAAACCAAACCCCTTGTATTCAGTCAGCAAGAAGAAAAATAAAGCCACACAATCCCGTGCCTTCGGCATGATTGGAAAACTGAGAATAGTACAAACTGCCGATTACTTTTAAGTAAAACCCTACAAGTTTCCAGTGAACCTATTTCTCAAGTTCTGACTGCTGCCCCTGGTGGGTGTTCTGGCTTGTGGGGGGTTGGGGGCGGGGTTCCAAGTCCTCCACTTCTAGCTCCATCTGCCGTCCCCTCCCCACCGTGGCCGAGGAGAGAGGCCGCCTCCACTGGGCACGGTTCTCCTGGGTGTGCAGACGTTCCACTCCCTGTATCTCCACCTGTGGCCTCCCCGCCCCCCCTCGCTGTTTGTGCCCCTGCCCCTCTCGGGCCTCTGTGTACCGCAGTCCCTTGATGCTGGCCACACCCTGATACCTTCAGATGGTCCATGCAGGTCCCTGGAATGCCCTTGGCCCTCTAGGATGAGGGCTCCGTCGCACGTGGGGCGGAGGTGTGGCCTGGCAGACTCTGGAAGCCTGCGGGGGTGTGTTCGGGGCACCGGGACGGGACTGGTGTCCCAGGAGGAGGGAAGTGGCTTTTCGAGAGTGTGCAGTCATGAGATTCTTCGGGTTCAGAATGGCTGGGGTGCTGGGGCAGAGGAGCGGGGGCTGAAGCGGGATGGAGCACGAGAGAGCGTGCCGTGGAGATGAGTTTAGATTTTAGCCTGCAGACCGATGTTTCTTGGCGTGTGCCTTTGGGGGCCCCTCCAAGAACCACCAGAGAGGGCTGGCAAATTCATAAAGAAAACCAGTGAACCGGCATTGATTGCATTCCTTTCACACGTTTGAAGCGTGTGATAGATTATGGTCTTCACAGGAGTCCTGGTCTTAACAATCGTATGCTGAAGGTTCCACAGGGCTGCAAAGCAAGGCTTGTGTTAGCTCCCGGGGGCTACCATCCGGGCAACAGAGTACAGTTTATCTGGGCTTCGTATTTTCATTTAACTTACCGGTTATTGTTTATGCTTAAGTTTTCATCTTAAAAATTCTTTCTGTTGTGTTGTGATAGCCAGAATGACGGCTCTCCCAAAATGTCCGTGTGCTCTAATCCCTGAAACCTGTGGATATGTCCCAAGATGTCCATGCTCTAATCCCTGAAACCTGTGAATATGTCCCAAAATGTCCGTGTGCTGTAATCCCTGAAACCTGTGGATATGTCCCAAAATGTCCGTGTGCTCTAATCCCTGAAACCTGTGGATATGTTACCTAGCAGGGCAGAAAGAACTTTGCCGATGGCATTAAGTTAAGGATCTTGCCATGGGGAGATTATCCTGGATTTTGTCCTTATAAGAGGGAGGCAGGAGGGTCAAGGCGGAGCTGTAATGACAAAGCAGAGGCTGGGGTGATGCACCCATGAGCCGCCTCGAGAAGCTGCAAAAGGCGAGGCAGGGTTTCTGGCCCTCTTGCCTGGCAGAACTCAAAGGGGTTAACTCAGAGCTTCTTTATCAAATATTTTTAGTTGATACATGACGGGATGTGGAAGAATCTCTGTCCCAAGGACGTGGCATCGAATAGTTTGCTTTCGACTTGGATTTAGCCTTGATGTGCAGACTGTGAGTCAGCCAGAGGCGTGTACTCAGAACATGTCTGAGGAGGGACAATTGGAACTTCTGGTCCTGTTTATTACTGAAAATTTATGCTCCAGGAGGATGCGAGATGTGCTGAAAAAGGTATGTGGGGACCCGTGCTGACGGCAAGCGGCGAGGAGGGCGCTGCTGCGTGGATGGGGGTCCACACTCCCTCCACGCCGGCTCTGTTTGGAGCGGGCAGCCGGCCCTGACGTTGGCCAGGAACTGCAGTGAGCACGTCTCCTGTGTGCTGCAGGCGGGCGTGCAAGGCTGTGTCCTGCACATCGGTGTACACGAAGGTCCAGGGCAAGGTGCTCGTGGGTATAAACACCATGTACTGATGACACGAGTGAAGCCAATTCCGTGGTTTCAAGTGGCTTATCCTTGGGCCGAGGACAGAGGGCAAATGATTTAACGGCCTTTTTTACATGCATCGGGGACGTGACCCCACTGTGAGCATCGGGGAATGGCGGCCCCAGCATGAGGACACTGGCTTTGACCCTCCTGGTCGGAGAAGGCCCTGGGCTCAGCCTGGCTTCCACCACAAGCGCTGAGGCTCAGGGAGGAGGGGGCGTGGCCCACCGTGGTCACGCCCCCCCACGTGGCGGCGGGGACTGAGCCAGGGCCTCAGCTCTGCACGTCTGTTTGCGCCTGGATGTCGGTCGCAGTGCCTTCCCGGCCAAAGAAGAGGCCGTTCTTTGGGGAAGTAAGTTGCAGTAGCAACTGGTGTTTTCTGGGGAAACCAGTGCCCTTTGTTCTGAAGGGGCCGCCCATTCATTTGCTGTGTATCCTTGGCCCCTCGTACAGGGCCTGGCTTCCAGTAGGTGCCTCGTAAATGCCAGTGAATGATGTATTTCAGCAAAAGTGAAATCATTTTGTGGATTGAAATAGCTTCCGGAGAGCCCCTTGCTGAGACCCTGACGTGCAAGCCGTCTGGCCCCGGGTGACTGTGCACCAGTGGGTCCCCTGAGGCTCCCTCTCCCCCCGGGTCTCCTGTCTGGGGTGTCTGGCTTCACGGCCAGCAGCCCTGGGGAGGGGGCTTGGAAACTGTGCATTTATGGTTTTGAAATCCAAATGTGATATCCATACTATTTCAGAAGGAGCGTGAGCCAAGCTGTGGTGGGCTGTGGGTTCGAGGGCGGCTCTAGAGCACTGAGGGGCCCAGGACATGGGAGAGCTCGAGTTTCACGGCCTATAAAACCCAAACGGGGCACTAACCTGGTGACGCAGTGGTTAAGAATCCGCCTGCCAATGCAGGGGACACGGGTTCGAGCCCTGGTCTGGGAAGATCCCACGTGCCGTGGAGCAACTAAGCCTGTGCGCCACAACTACTGAGCCTGTGCTCTAGAGCCCGCACGCCACAACTACTGAGCCCGCGTGACACAACTACTGAAGCCCGTGAGCCCTAGAGCCCATGCTCTGCAACAGGAGAAGCCACCGCAATGAGAAGCCCGCGCACCGCAACAAAGAGTATCCCCCGCTCGCCACAACTAGAGAAAGCCCGCGCACAGCAAGGAAGACCCAACGTAGCCAAAAATAAATAAATAAATAAATAAATTTATTAAAAAAAAAAAAAAACCCAAATGGAATTCCAGGTGTGCGAGATAAAACCACACTTAACGTGCAAGTAACAGCCAGGGTGGGTGACTTGAGGACAGACCTCGAAAAGCCTGGTGGACCAGCGTTGCCAATTTCAGCTCGCTCCCACCTCCCCCATCCGTTGCTATGGCAATGCAGGGAAGACCCCCAGGCCCATGCCCGGCACATGGCAGGGGTTCAGAGAACGTTGTGGAAGGGAAGAATCTGCTAAACAGGACTTGGGTGGTGCACCTTGACCCCTTGCGTCACCTCCTGCCCCGCTCCTCCCCTTCCGTCTTCCCCGTGTCCGCCCCTGGCGGCTCCTGCGCCAACTGGGAGAGCATCCCGCCTCCTGTCTGCTCTGTTCCATCCTCCCCCACAGCTGGAAGGAGCTTTCCCGAATGTGGCTCCGCCTCCCACCTGCCCATGTAAATTTCGTCATCTCCAGCTCTGATGTGGCCCCACTGCCCCCACCCCCGCCCCCTGGTCACGTGGAGCCGCTTTGTTCCCCCTTCCATCCCCCACATACCATGCTCCTTCTCACAAGCTGTGCTGGAAACCTCTTGGGGCTGCCCCCGCCCCGAGATGCCACGTCTGCTGGGAAGCCTTCCCTTCCCTCACAGCTAAACGCTGCCCCCTGTGCTCCCCAAGGCCTGTGACCTCACCCCTGAACATTTGTCGTAAGGGTCTGAGTACAGGCTTTGGTCTTCACGTCTGCTCCATGAATGTGTGTAGATCAGGGCTGGGGGCATGTGCTCAGGGAGTCTGTGTTACACAACCCCCCACCCCAGCTGGCCTCTGCAGGGCGGTAGCTCTAAAGCTTTTCGTTTCTTCTGTAGGGTCCCTGGGAGCAGATAAGTTTTACCCTTACGAATTAAAACTTAACCCCCAAACTTCCTCATCTATGGAAATGAGACATTTCTGAAGAAGGACTTTACTTATTGTTTAATACATGCCGACACGAGATGGCGGGTCCCTTGGCAGGTTCTTGCTGAGAGAGGATGAGGTTCCAGGAGAGCTGTTTTTCTGCTCTATAGACGCTGATGATTTAAGCCCTATAGGGTTGCCAGGCAATACAGGATGCCCTGTTAAATTTGAATTTCAGATAAACAGCAACTAATTTTTAGTATAACTACGTCCCATGTAATATTTAAATTTAACTGGACACCCCATATTTTTATTTGCTAGATCTGGCAATTCTATTCGGAATAAACTTGGGGATAAAATTAAAGTTTTTATGAGTATGTAATTCTGTCAGTGGGAAATCTGACCTATAAATAGGGATGGTGAGTATTTTGAGAAGCAAACAAAGTAATCAGAGAGACATTGTTTTTTATTTATGAAACCTGAATAAAACTCTTCTAAATTAGCTTCAAAAAAATTTAAAAAGTATCAGCTATTTCCCAGGTGCTCACCATCCATGCCTCTGATAATGATAACCATTGAAAAGGCCTGAAAAAACATGAATGTTTAACAGAATATTTTCCTAAAGCCTGATGTATTGTATTTGCCTATATTTTTACCTTTTGTTGTTGTTCAGTTTTCCCTCCTGATGTTCCAAGATCCTTCTTTTACCATTTCCTTTCCATTTCAAGATCTTCCTTTAGTCATTCTTTAGGGCAGGTCTGCTGGTGACAGATTCTGTTAGTTTTCCTTCATCTGAGAATGTCTTGGTTCCTCCTTCATTTCTGAAAGGTATTTTCACTGACACTTTTGTTCAGCACCTGACAAATATCATCCCACTTCCTTGTGGCCTCTGTGGTTGCTGATGAGAAATCGTGTCCTTGAAGTCATTTTTCTCATTTAGGTAACACGTTTCTCTCTTGCTGCCTTCAAGATTTTTCTTTGTCCTTAGTTTTCAGAAGTTTCATCATGATGTGTTTCGGTGCAGAGTTCTTTGGGTTTATCCTTTTTGGTCCTTGTTTAGCTTCTTGAATCTGTAGGCTTGTTGTTTTTTGCCAAATTCGGGAAAATTTCAGCCATTGTCTCTTTGAGGATTTGTCAGTCCCCCCTTCTTTCCAGGTCTCTGATGACATGAATGTTGCATCTTTCGTTATAGTCCCACAGGCCCCTCAGGCTCTGTTACTATTATTTTTTTTAGTATTTTTTCCCTCTTGTTAAGATTGGTAATTTCTGTTGTTCTCCCAGTTCACCAGTTATTTTCTCTGCCTTCTCTATTCTGCTGTGGAGCCATCCAGTGAGTTAAAAAAAAACCCCTCAAAACTTTGGTTATTATACTATTTAGTTCTAAAATTTCCATTTGTTTCTTCTTCATATCTTCTGTTTATTTGCTGAGGCTTCCATTTTTTCATTTATTTCCAGTGTATTTATAGTTCCTTGTTTAAGCATGGTTATGATGGCTGCTTTAAAATCCTCGTCAGATAATTCCAGCACATGTGTCATCTTGGCATTGGCATCTGTTGACTATCTTTTCTTTTTCAAGTTGAGATTTCCTTCGTATGACTCGTGATTTTCAGTTGTATCCCAGACATTTTAGGTATTCAGGATTTTATTTAAATCTGTTTTAGCAGGCAACCTCTGCCACCTTGTCACTGGGAGAAGGGAGTGTGACCTTGTCAGGTGGGGTGGAAATCCGGGTTCCCCTCTTGGCCTCTGTTGACACTGTGGGGGATGGAGAGAATGCCCTGCCTGGAGCCACAGGGGTGTGGGGTGGCAGGGTGGTTACCTTGCTACCACTGGGCAGTGGTGAAAGTCTTGGCTCTGCACTAGACCTCCGCTGACACCGGAGGAGGAGGGGGAGGAGGTCTAGTGCAGAGGATGTGTATGCAGGATGTGTGTGTGCTGATTTCCTTTAGACTAAGTCTATATCATAGCTCATCAGCCATCTCAGGGGAAGCCCTAAACCCAGGCTCGCCTTGTCACTGATACTTAAAAGCACCTTAGATTTCAAGCGTTATCTTAATCTTCATAGAAAATGAAATGAAAAACAAAAGCAATAGCTTTACAGAGCCAGGATGTCAAGCAGAGACTGCTGGGGGCTGGTCACAGTGTCTGAGCCCTGTATGGTCTTCATGTTGAAGGAGATGAACACACCTGCCCTAAAGCGAGTCTTCCTATGGACAGAGAACCTTCAGGAAGGGCTTTGGGGCTGTGCGTCTGGGGCCAACTGGGACTCCCGTCTTGGGAAGGTCATCTACGCTCTGGGTCCTGCTTTCCTCATTTGTAAAGCAAGAGGAGGGGCTGTCTCTGGTGAACGACTCTTAAGCACCTTTGGCGTTCCCCATTCTTGTCTGTGATGGCAAAAATCAAAATTATGGAAGGCTCACAGAAGTGGGAAAATTGAATTTACTCTGGCGATTAGAACATGGGGAGTTTGGGAGACTGAATCCAGTTTTCATGAGTAATGGAACAGCATGAAATCGTGGGGATCAGCACTTCACAGGGTCCCTGCACATGTCTGGTTTGACTCTAGAAACAGTTAGCATTTTTCCCCAAAGGCCCTTAAAATCTAAATCGGCATGTCATCCAGCTGTGACACTGCCCTGTCATGGGGCATCTTGGGGATGGGAGGTGGCCCGGGTAGGGCTTGTACCTGGCTTTCCGGGCTGGGCCCTGACTCTGTCCTGCACAAGTGCAGAGAGGATGCAGCGTTCCCGAGGGGTTTCACAGACCCAGAGCCGGTGCCCAGCAGTCAGAGCCTCTCGGGCAGCTCTCTCCTCTTTCTAACATGACAAAAGTCCAGGAGAGAAAGTGCCTCATCGATGGAAGAAGAAAGTGCAAATTGGTGTTTGGACGGAAGGAGGGTTTTCAGATACTTTGGGTAGAGGAGCCTTTGCATCCTTTCTCCTAAACGAGAAAGTTAAGAAACAAAGAGCCATCCGTGGGAAGCAGGAGTGAGTGCTGCCCTGATGAAAGAGACGGGGCGCTGAGGAGGGCCAGTCACCCACCTGTCCCGGGGGGGGGGATGTGCGGGGACGGGCCCCAGGCCACCCGGATTCCCAGGGCGGCTGTGCTGTGGCAGCCAGAGCTGGTCCACTTGGGGTGTTTGTGATCACAGCGCTTCACTGAATTCAGCAGGTACATTGTACCTAGTGCAGAGCTGCGGCTTCTAGAGCCCCAGGGACATTCGGCCCCCAGGGTACCTGTCCTCTGCCGGAGGAGCTCTGAGAAGGCACTGTGCAGGCTTTGCCTTCTGGCAAGAAAAAAGAGTTTCTCAGTAATCAATCACCCCTTCCCCCGCCCCCACCCCAGTTCATCAGAGCCTCTCCAGGGTTGAATCACTCTGGCAGGGGAGCGAGGTGTGGGGAGGGGAGGGGCTTGGCGGACGGGCCAAGCAGATTTGGGCCCGTGTGCAAAGAAAAACCCTGAAGAATGGCAGCCTTAGCTCCATCGCCCACTCCGTTTAACCCAGACCTCTGCCAGGGTTCCAGCAAGTTGAAGGGGGTTTTTATCCTGAGTTTTATTGTTCAGATGTTGGTCCTTTAATATGTAATTTGGCCTGATGTAGGGCTGAGAAAATGCATTGTCTTATTTCACCCTTGACATTTTTATTGCAGGGAATTTTCAAATCTGGGGGAAAGACTGTTCAGGCTGCTTCCTTGGGAAGTATTTAAAGGGAGACAGGTCAGCTACTGAATGCAGGGAAGGAGGAGAACAGTGGGGAAAAAGAGAGAAAGAAAGGAATTTAAGAGTGAGGAACCCCTGTCACAGCATTTTACTTCTCTGCTTGTTCTTAGTAGCATAATTTTCCAGGTAAGATGTGCTTTCCTGATAGGCTTTTTCCCTCCACTAATCAGACGTGAACTGACCCTGCTGTTTCTTCAGCGGGAGGGAACTGTCCCCAGCTCTGTGACCTCGGCCGTTTCGCCTCAGTTCCCTGGGCCTGTGTCTCTTCTTGAGCACGTGTGTTGTCCACAGCTTAGGCTTCTGTCAGAGGTTAAATGAAACCGAACAAGGGACGCTGAGGAAAGGAGCACTGTTTAATCAGGCATGCATCAGAGCCGTGTGTGTGTGTGCGTGTGGTGCACGTGTGTGTGAGAGGGCTCCCCGCAGGAAGCTGCACTTTGCAGAAATCTGATGTTAGGGAGGAGTTTGTTAGGAGAGGAGTGTGAAATAAAATTCATATTTTCTGGCAAGGCAAGAAACATTTAAACATAAAAAATCTTCTCTGCCTTTTGGCCTCGCTTCTCCCCCACTGTGCTCTGCGTGTCTGCATTATGCATGGACCAGACCTCCTCCCTTGGCAGGAATACCCACTCGGCCTCAGCAAGCATTCTCCCAGCATCAGCAAGACAGCTCCTTAAAAAAGATAACACTCCTTCTTGATCTTACGGGGTCAGATGACCCACCAGGATGACACTTAGATCTGGATTATGTAAACTGTCAACGATAACGTCATTCGAAGTACAGCCCTCTGTCTCAAAAAACTTATGTAACTGTGCCTTGACTTCCAGCGGGTGGAACAGTTCTCTGAGCTTTTTGAGATGCTCTTCCCAGGTTATAATTCTCAAATTTGGCTCAAATAAAAATTTCCAGTTCTTTCTTAGATCGGCTGATTAATTCTTCGTCGACCAGGGGCTGGTCTGAGCACGGAGGGAGCGGGGAGCTTGTGCAGAGGCCCGGGCTGGAAGGGCGCCCAGCGACCTCGTTCCTCCCTCCTTCCAGCCTTGCTGCGTGCCTCTCCTCAGCCCCTCCAGTTGCAGGTGGAGACCATGGAGCACCTGCTGGGCCAGGGTAGCACTCTGATCCTCATCCCAGGAGCCTTGAGAAGCCACTTAATGGCTGAAGCAGGGAAGTCACAAGGGGCCTTGTGTTTTGAAAAGAGCACACTGGCTGTGGGAGCCAGCCGTGACGTCCAGGGCAGGACGATGTGGCTCTTTCCCGAGGCCAGCTTTGATCCTGGCGGCCTGGACTGCCGTGGTGGTTGGCGGGATGGTGGTGGAGGATGGAGAGAAGTGAGCAGTTCTCAGGATTGCTAAGGAGGCAGGAGCTTCTGATCTTGGTGGCTGATTGGATAATGATGAGGAAGAGGAAGGTGCCCCCTAGATTTCTGCTGTATGCAGCCAGGTAGAGTCTTGTTATTCACTTGAGATGGAAGCAACCAGACGAGGCTGGGTCTTGGAAATAACAAATTTGAGGTACCTTTGAGACGTTCCAGTGAAAAATGTGGGCTAGGTTACTTGGAGGTACTGATACGGAGCTCAGCTGAAGCCTGGCCCTGCTTTTTCACCCTTTCTTGTATCCACACCAGTTACCATGTGGCATTCCAGTTCCTCCCTTGAGAGGCAGAGTAGACTTTCCCAACCCTTGACGGGAGGCTCAGGTCTCTTTGATATAACACCCCCTCCAATCCTTCTCAACCCCTCATCCTCCCCCAGCTACACCCACCTTACCCTTCTCCTCCCATGCATGGTTCAGCTCCTCCAAGTTTGCTGCCCCTCTCTGAGGCTCTTCAAATACAGTTCCTGAAGGACAGCTCCTTGGGCGTATAGTTCCTTTCCATCTTTGGATCCATGAGACTTAAGAGAAAGTTATCTGCTTCCTATACCTAACATGCAATGGTCAGTTAGGCATAAGATCACCCACCACTGTAGATATTCCTCTTTTTTTTAAAAAAATAAATTTATTTATTTTACTTATTTTTATTTTTGGCTGTGTGATGTCTTCATTGCTGTGCGTGGGCTTGCTTTAGTTGCGGCAAGCGGGGGCTACTCTTCGTTGCGGTGTGCGGGCTTCTCATAGAGGTGGCTTCTCTTGTCGCGGAGCGCGGGCTCTAGGCACGCGGGCTTCAGTAGTTGTGGCATGTGGGCTCAGTAGTTGTGGCTCACGGGCTCTAGAGTGCAGGCTCAGTAGTTGTGGCCCACGGGCTTAGTTGCTCCACAGCATGTGGGATCTTCCCAGACCAGGGCTCGAACCCGTGTCCCCTTCATTGGCAGGCAGATTCTTGACCACTGTGCCACCAGGGAAGCCCTGATATTTCTCTTTAAAAATGGGGAAATGGGAGGTACAAAGGAGTCCCTGGTCCATAGCAATTCTAACATCCAGGTGGACACAAGTTGCAGTTCCTTGATTAGGTTTCAAGGCCTGGAAATGATTCTTCATAGTGTTTGGCCTCTTGATTCCACCCTCTGAGTCATCCTTCCTTTTTTGTGAAGGATAATGCGTGTTTGCGGTGGAGTGGCTTTCACGGCCTTATACCTGCCAGTAGAATTTTTGGGGTCAGACTGGCTCCTTTAATTTAGGGCTACGTCTGTCCCTTTCAGTTTAGGCTGGCAGTGCTTTTTCTAATTTAACTGTGTTCAGTTTAGGCCGGCAGTGTTTTTTCTAATTTAATTGTGGGTTACATGTGAATCTCACTGGGGTTTACGCCATTAGACAGAAGCTACATTCACAAATCTCTTCTAGATAAGCCTCTAAGCTTTGTTTCTCTTCATTCTTTGGGTTTAGTTTGCTGTTCTTTGTTAATTTCTTGAAATGGAGACTTTGATAATTGATTTTTAGCCTTTCTTTTCTTTTATGTGCACTTAAAGTTATAAAATTTCCCTCTGAGTATGGCTTTAGCTTTAGTCGCATAAATTTTGTTTTTATATTTTCATTTGCATTAATTTCAAAATATTTCTAATTTCCATTATTAATTCTTTTTGACTCATAGGTTATTTAAAAGAGTATTTGGAATTTAAAAATTTTCCCCAATGGTAGCTTAATTCCATTGTAGTCAGAAAACAGAGAATATGATCTGTATGTTTTTAATTCTTTGAAATTGGTGAGATTTCAACATGTTGATCAAATCTTCTGTATATTTATTGATATTTTTGGCTTCTTATTCTATCCATTCTATCCATAGATGTTTGTTAAAATAATCCATTTTGATTGCAGTTGCATCTATTTTTACTTCTATTTGTGTAGATATTTGCTTTATATATTTTAAGCCTATATTATTAGGTGCATGAAAGTTGGAATTGTCATGTCTGCTTGGTGGATTGACCCTTTTATTATTATAAAATATCTCTTTATTAATGCTTATTGCTTTTGAATTTAATTTGATAGAAGTATAACATCACTGATGTTCCTTTGGTTAGTGTTTGCATGGTATATCTTTTTAAAAAATGCTTTTACTTTCACATTCTCTGTATCCTTATATTTTAGGTATGTCTCTTATAAGTGTCATAGAGTTGAACTTTGTATTTTTTTTTTTTTAAAGGAAGGCTAGTGCTCTTTATTCTTTAGAAGATTAACACTGGGGAGAAACATTTCTAACCAGACTGTATAAATGACATGTTGTCGCCGTAGTTTCTCTCATTTTGTTTTCACCCAGAAACATCCATCCAAATGCAAGTCTGACTATGTCTCTTCTTTTTTTTTTTTTTCTTTAAATTAATTATTTATTTATTTATTTTTGGCTGTGTTGGGTCTTCGTTTCTGTGCGAGGGCTTCCTCTAGTTGCAGCGAGCGGGGGCCACTCTTCATTGCGGTGCACGGGCCTCTCACTATCGTGGCCTCTCTTGTTGCGGAGCACAGGCTCCAGACGCGCAGGGTCAGTAATTGTGGCTCACGGACCTAGTTGCTCCGCGGCATGTGGGATCTTCCCAGACCAGGGCTCGAACCCATGTCCCCTGCATTGGCAGGCAGATTCTCAACCACTGCGCCACCAAGGAAGCCCTGAACTTTGTATTTTTATCCAATCTGATAATTTGTCTTTTAATTGATATATTTAAATTTACATTGTAATTACTGATATATTTGGGCTTAAATCTACCTACCACCTTGTTATTTTTCCTTTGTTCGCATGTCAAATATTCCTTATTCCAAATTTCTCTCAAATGATTTTCTGTATTTTTCATCTACATATTTCTTTCTGTATTTAACTTCCTACTGACTTGTCTTTTAATTCTCTAATTCTCTCTTCAGCTGTGTATGATCTGCTTTTAAAGTCATATACAGTTGAAGAGTACAGGTTTGAACTGCACAGGTCCACTTACACACTAAGTTTTTTTCACTAAATATTTATAATAGTACTATGTGATCTGTGGTTGGTTGACTCCATGGATGTGGAACCATGGATATGGAGGGCTGACTGTAGAGTTACCTAAGTGTTTATTTAGCCTGATGAATTGTCACACACGCACACCTATATCTATATCTATCTCCATATCCAAATAGGTATCACCCATATCAGGACATTTAAAGTGCTTAACACCCCAAACTCTCCCTTATGTCCCTTGCATTTGATATTTCCCTCAAAGACAGCCAATTTTTTGACCTCTGTCATCATGGCATAGTTTCGTCTATTTATGCATTTCCTATAAATGGATCCCATAGTATGTACTGTTTTGTATCTGACATGTTTACTCAACATTGTGTCTGAGATACATCATGCTTTTTTGTGTAGTAATAGTTTGTTTTTTAAAAATTGCTATGTAGCAATTCATTATATGAATATACTACATTTTATTTATTCTACTGTTGATGGACACTTGAATTTGTTCACAATATTATTCTCTTGTGACTTTTCTCTCTTGGTCCCATGTCCAGTGTGTCTAGTAATTTTTGAATGAATGTTGGACATGTTGATCATAAATTGTTGTGGCTCTGAATGATGTTATCTTCCTCCAGAGAGTTTACTTTTGCTTATGACAGGCAATTAAATTCGGGGCAGACTAGTTTAATACAATCAGGTAGTAAGCTGATTTGAGGCAATTTTCAGTTTTTGTAAAGTGCAGTATGTTGCTGGATCTTCCTTACTCACGGGTGACGCTCCTCAGTGCCTCCTGAACTCTAGTTACTCCACAGCATGGTGAGAGTGCCCAAAGCCCTGCTTGGCTTTTCAGACTCTCAACTGTTGTTTTCTCCAGGGCTGGTCAGCCTCTGGGGTACTGTTTGCAAATTAGCAGTCACGTTGGGGAGATTAGTGATGCAGTGTTGGGCTCACTTATGAGCATTTCCGTGGTCTCCTGAGTCCTCAGGTTTTGGCTGACTTGGTAGCCTTGAACCTCAGGGGGTTTTTTTCCCCTTATCCCTGTAAGACTGATGAAACTCTGTTTAACTTCTCTCACTCGTAGTACCCGGTTTCTGCTTGACTTTTTTTTTTTTTTCACGAGGCAGAAAATATTTCATGTTAGGCAACAGTTCCTTCAGATGCAAGAAGCACATTGTGAAACGATACTTATAAATGAAACGCAACCATTTAATCTTACTACTCTATAATGAATTCCTCACACTAGAGTAATTCGCTGTAAAAATAAATACACGTTTTCCAAATGCTTTCTCTGCTCTAGGCAGGTCTAAAATGGATTATAATCAGAGAACCTCTGTCTTGCCTGTTCTGATCAACAAAGCCATCTAATTTTTTGTTCAAATGACCTGTGGAACTTCTGGGTACCAGTCCTTTGAAGATTCAAAGTAGACTCTCCGGTTTTTCCTCAGGGAGCTGCACTTTAAAGAAGGGAAAAAAACACTCTCAGAAACCACTGTGGCAATCAGAAAGTGCACAGAACACTTGGCACTGGGCAGGATCTGGTACTGGGGTGCGGTGTCTTCCCTAAGCGCTGCTCTATGTTCAGGTGATGTGTCTGTGCCTGCTCTCCCCTCAAGGCCACTGAATACACATACGTGTCACAGGGCAGGGGAGAGACAGAGAGACTTCAGCTGTAGCAGTCAAGGGTACCTGTCAGGAGGCCAATAAACAGAACCTGGGAAAAACTCATCTAAAAGCAACATGCAGTTTTTGGTCTCAGGGGTCTTCAGTACTGTTTAGGGGTGGACTGTTGCTTTCTTCTGGAGGATTCATCTGAATGGGCCCTGGTAGTGTTCCTTGACAGGGAAGTGCTCTGGCATTCTGCAGGAGATAAATCTTTGTCATGTGGCTCCGTTCTGGACATTACACAGTGTCAGGTGTCTCTGGTTCTGGCCACTAATGCCAATATAAATGTCCCAGACACTGTGACAACCGAAAGCACCCCCCCCCCACCATTTCCAAACACCTGGTTCTCTGACAGGTGGTCCCCGTCTGTCAGAGAACCATGCCGGATCCTTGCACGCCCATTGACCCTGGGGGAGCTAACAGTACCATTAACCTGGGAAACTAAGTGCTGGGTTAAGAGTTCAGCTAAGTTGCTCCACGGTATTACTGCGTCAGGGTCCATTTTGTTTGGCCGAGCAGCCCCCGTGGGCCTTAAACTGACATTGGCTTCTTCATGCAAGCGGTGCTGTGTGGAGCAGCCCGCAGAGTCAGATGCAGATGTAAGCTCCTGAAAGGACCCCTCAACGGCCCTTGTGAACAAGTGTCCACCTGCCTCCCAGCGCCTTCCCCGTGGTGCCCCTTAGGTAAGACCCCCATGGAGCTCACCAAAACCCCATTTTCATTTGAAGTGAAAAATCCGGCCTTAGTCTGGGAACCTCAAAGCATTCCAGCCACAGACCCCAATAAAGAAAGGCTTGTGCCCAGGTCCTGCCTTGACCTCCCCACGTGGCCCCTCCAGGCGTGCAGGTACTTCCTCCAGGACCTGTGAGTCATAAACTTCTCTATCTCAATTTCTCTTGTGGTGTTTTGCTCACCATCTGGCCCCTTGGGGGTTTACTTAGCAAATGTGAATGTAACAAAATCATAACATGTTTGGTAACTGTGGGACAGGAGAGGTCAGAAATATGTCCCTAAAGACTGTGTTTTTAAAGTTCTCTGCTCTGTATGAAATAAGGCAGGACAGTGCCTGAAAAGCAGCTTGTTCTCTCAGAGAGGTTTGTGCGTTCTTGTTTTGAACGTTGTGCCTGGGAGATCCTAAATTAAGATGGAGAAGGCTGTGGGGACATCTGTGGGTATTAACGTCGCCTCTTTATGATAATGGAGACAGTGAAAAAGAATCAGGCCAAGCTTGGCTGGGCAGCTCAACAGGAACCTGATGTTCTACCAGCAGCATTATTGAGTCTGAAAGACGCGGAGGGCAGGAAGGTCATCTTGATACATTGTCAGGGAGTTGTCTTGTTGGGAGTCGCAGGATAAGATGCATCTCTTGATCCTGCTTACTGCTTCCTGGGCCGGCCTCATGCGCACGTTTTTGGAGGGAGTTTTGTCTGAGAGCAGCTGGGTGGAGCCAAGGTGACTGGCAACAAAAATGATTCCATTGATCAAGTCCTCAGGGTCACAAGGTCCGGGAACTTCGACGTAGGTTGGGAATGAAGCCAAGCTTTTTCTTGACTCTTTATTTGTGGAGGCTTCCGTGGGGTCACTGAGATGAAGGGGTGTGCTCGAAGACTGCGCCCATGGGTGAGGATCTGCTGGGAGACGGGGAATCTCCGTCCACCGGCCTCTGGTCGTCACAATCCCTGGTGGGACTAATGTCCTGGCGCATGACCCAGGTGGGCTCTCTGGGCTCGTCGTGGGTATACGGCGAACGTATGGCCCTGGTTTTCACCTCCTCAATGGCCAGCGAGATGGCACCCCTCTTCTCCTTGCCGTTCCGCTGCACTGCCTCGCCGCCAGCAGCTCCCTGCGGCCCCCGTGGCGCCTGCGGCCCGGGGCTGTCCGGGCGGCCCCGCCGGGGTCGGGGCGCGCTCCACGTCCTGCTCGGCCGCGGGCGTGTCGTCGGCCGCCTTGTCGAGGCTCTGCGAGCTCGTGCTCTGCTTGACCTCGGCCACGACTGGTCGATACCCTCCTCCTGCTCGTGGCTGCCCGTGCGCGGGTAGGGCGCGAACTCGGCCTCCTTCTCGGGCTGTCGGACTCGCCGTCGGAGCGCTTGCTTCTGCTTGACTTCTAACCCTCTTAAATCCATGCTGCTTAGGAATTTCCAAATACCTGGAGGGTGGAAGCAGCGCTTAATGCCAGGCTCATCTCAGTCAGTTCCCTTCTTCTTGGGATCGTTGTGTTTTATCCAGCTCTCCTGGTTATTTTGGCAGCAGGTCTGGTCTGATACAACCTATTCTGTCATGCCAGAAGCAGATGGATGAAATAATTCCAGACCACTTGTTGTATTAGCAGCTTGCGTTTTATCAGATGGTTTTAAAATTAGATTTTCATTGTTGTCCTGTGAAGTAGTAGAGTGATTGTCCCTGCTTTACAGATGGGGGAGGGACACTGAGGCTTAGAGGGGTAAAGTGGTTGCTGGAGTTTCCATAGCTAGCACGTGGTGGACCGTCTTCTTTAAGCTTTATGCAACACTGAAAGCCACTTGCACTGTACCTGACACCATCTAACGGAGTCCAAACTGTGCTCAGGGATCAGGAAACAGCAGTAACTGAAGAAGAGGACCCGGTGGACGGTGGTTCAGTCGCTGAGTTAAAAAGAAGGCACTCACTGAAACATGAGTGAAACGCTCTGTAAGCAAACACCACGCGGCTGCAGTTATTTCACTCCCAGTGACTGGGAAGTCCTGGCAGCAAATTAACCTGCTCCGTGTGCAGTGAGCGGGTTCCTCATCACCTCCTCTGAGCGGAGGTGCTGAGAAGCAGGGCTACCGACGCCAGCCCTCGTTGAACAGAGGTTCGGGGACCGTGGGGTGCCCTCCGGGGGTGGGCTGCTTTGGGAATGCCTCTTCAGATGCCACGGGCAGCACCGTGGGGAGAGATGGTGGGCAGACTGACTTCACGGGCTGAATGCCACGTGGGGCACCTTTCCTGAGAGAAGCTCCAGCCCCTCCCCGCAGGTGACGGAGTTGAGGCCCTGGGAGGTTGTGGCACCTGAGACACGGAGCCTGGGCCCTTCTCCTGTGCCTGGCTCCCTCGTGGGAAGGACAGCAAAGGGGAAGGATCGCCTTCATTTTCACTGTGCCTCTGAGGGGAAGTGGCCCTCCTTAGGTGGCTGTTCCCGTGTGGCGTGAAGAACAGTCTGGAGGACCCGGAAGCTGACACGGACTGGCCCCCGGGGAGTGTTTGGGGAAAGCACGGGAGAATGGCGGATGGCTCGTGTCTGGTGTGACCGCCCGGTGGAACCCAGGCTCCTCTGACATCTCCCGAGTTTGCTGAGTGTGGGACAATCATCTCAGGACAGGTGGCATCAGGCCCCCTGGTCGCCGCGCCTCACCTGGAGATCCCTCAACTCCGGGCTTCCTGAATCTGTGTGCGATCCCCCAGGAACCCCTCCCTCAGCCCCCTGGGCGCATGGTCCCGAGGCCACCAGGGGTCCTGTGAGGGAGGCTGGGCTGGCCTGTCCCTCTCGGACGCTCACTCTTCACACCCCTCTGGCGAGCACTCGCTCCCGGCCCGGGCGCCAGGAAGCTCTGTTTCCCGTGTCGGTCCAGGGGCCACACTTCCCAGCTTCACTGGAGGTTCCCGGAGCCCCTCAGGAGCCGACCACACCTCCTGCCTCAGACCCCGGCCTCCTGGGAAGGGTGTGCCGCGCTCCGGGTTCTTTCAACCCCCCCAGGTACCCTTCCTCCCCGGTGCTGTGCCCTTTTAGATAGAGACGTGGCATCGACATCCATTTCCTCAAGTTACTTCTCGTTATGGACTGCATTGTCTGCCCCCAGATTCGTATGTTGGGGCTCTGACCACCAGTGTGACTGTGTTTGGGAGGTGGCGGCTCTAGGAAGGTGATCGAGGCCCAGTGAGGTCGTCAGGACGCGGCCCGAGTCCGCTAGGACTGCTGTTCCCGTCAGAAGGGGAGGAGACGCCAGAGACCTCTCTCTGCACACAGAAGAAAGGCCGTCGGAACCCAGGCAGCAGGTGGCCTTCTCTGTGCTGGGAGGAGAGGCCTCAGCAGAAACCACCCCTGATGGCACCTTGATCTCAGCTTTCTGGCCTCAGAACAGTGAGAAATCAGTTTCTGTGGTTGAAGCCACCCCTTCTGTGGCGCTTGGTTACAGCAGCCCGAGCTGACTAGCACGCCCCTCATTCATCACCGACGGAGCCCGAAAGTAGAACTCCTCCTCCCGACCTGTACGGGGGAGGCTTTCGTGGTTTCTCACATGCGTTCTTTATCTCATGAAGCACATCAAGTCCACTGACTACAACATCTCCCAGGGTGGGCGGAGTGAAGCAGAGCTTCCGCTGTCACACCTGCACGCGCACACCACACACCCACCCCTCACCCCCCGTACGCCACGTCCCACACTTGAACACGTGTCCTACCCCACGTATGTATTCCCTCAGCTGTGGCTTGGTGTGTGTGTTTGGGATGCAGTTATGACTCCTGACTGGGAATCAGGTTCCATGCTTGGAATCCCAGGTGCGGGGACTGGACAGTGGGGAAGGCTTGGTCGCGGGCACTGCCGCCACCACCTGGACTTGGTCACTCGCCTTTCTCAGTGTGGGAAGCGCTCGCCGCTGCAGGCCTTGGCAGAGCTGAGGGAGACGATTCCTTCCCGGGCCGGGGCTGTTTGTCCTTCCTTTGTTCAGTACTGTGCTGGGTTGAGTTGCACCCGCCAAAGGGTGTGTTGAAGTCTTACCCCCGGGACCTGTGAACGCGGCCTCAGTCAGAAGTAGGGTCTTTGTAGACGGAAATCAGTTAGGGTGAGTGCACACTGGAGTGGGGAGGCCCTGAAGCCAACGACGGGGGCCCTTCAAGGAAGAAGGAGCGTGAGGTTTGGGTGAAGACACTCGGAGGAGACTCGGAGGGGAGGAGAGCGGCGAGGACGCAGGCAGAGGCTGGCTCGGTGCCGCTGCAGGAGACGCCAAGGCTGCTGGAAGCCTGGGACCCCGGGGAGAGGCCTGGAGCGGACTCCCTGCAGGGCCTCCGGAAGGAGCCAGCTCTGAGATGCTGTGATTTTGGACTTCTGGCCTCCTGACCGGTGAGAGAATACATTTCCGTTGTTTTAAGCTGCCAGTCTTTGGTCGTTGTCATGGCAGCTCCAGGAAATGCAGTCCCATAAACATCTCCTGAGCCCCCGCTAAGAAGCAGCCACTGTTGCAGGTGCTGGGCGAATAGGCCGGACCGGGTCCTGCCCTCCTGGGACTTCCAGCTGGTGACTCGAAAAGAGGTAACGAGGTGACACATGGAAGCGGTTGTCCCGTGGGCCCCAGAGGAGGGGCTCTACCAGGTGACACGGGGACTCTGGCTAGTGGCTGGTGTGTCCTGGAGCCTGTGGACCTCAAGAGGAGAGGGTTTGTCCAGAACGATCTGGACCCGTGGGGGTGGGGAGGGCAGGCAGATGGTGGTGAAAGGGCATGGTTCAAGGTTCAAGTTTAACGATAGCGTCCTGGACAAGGTCTGAACCAGCCTTCCAGTGGCACGGGCTCCCAGGTGCCCCTGAGGGGCCCCCAGCCTTGCCTCCCGGACCTGCGCCCTGCGTTGTGCCTCGACCCACACATTCCAGCGTCTTTCCAAAAGTTGCTTCTAATTAGCCTCCTTTCTGGCCTCCGAGGCCACAGGCCTGAGGTGGCATCCATATTCCCTTAACGTGTTTAGAGTTTATTCCAAAGCAGGGAGGCCGCCCTTGCCCTTTGATCAGACTTTGAGCGTGCGATCGCATTCTGGCAGTCTTCAGTTTCACTGACTCCTCCTCCTTCCCATCTGCCCCCTTCCCGCAGGCCCGTGGTCCCTGCCTCCCCCTCTCCCGCCCGGGGTCCCACACCCTCACAAAGGCCAGGACGGAGGGAGGGAGGGAGGGCAGAGATTGGGCCCATGTGGCTTGTGTCACAGGACTCACTGGGCCCTGGTGACTGTGCGAAGTTACTCATCATTTTCAAGAGAACATTAATTTCCCCTCGCACTGACTCCCCCTTGGCAAGGCCTGTACCCCAGAGGCAGCTTTTAGAACTATTCTGCTTCCCCTTGAAGGAAAAATGCACCAATGGCCAGCAGCATTTTATAGACCGACTTTGGAAGCGGAATTATCTGCCCCGGGGTTGCCGCCCATTTGAGCGTCCAGACCTCCTCCCCGGCTGCTCGGGATGGGTGGGTGGGTGGATGGATGGATGGATGGGAAACGTGTAGGTGCTGAGCACAGGGCCTCTGCTCCTCCGTGGTACCAGGAGGCCTGGGGATCAGGCAGGAACAAAGGAAGGAATGACGGGTGGATGGGGAAGAATGAAACTTCCCTTCGAAGTGTTGACCCTGGCTTTGGGGCTGAGCGGCTGGGCGGCGGCCTTTGAAGCCACTCCACCACGTTCTCACACCTGATGCTGTGCTTTGAAGTTCCCCAGTGTCTCAAACCCTCGAGCTGCCCCTGCAGGTTTACAAAAACGTACTGTCCTGTGGGTGCGAATCGGAAGAGATGTGTGGGCGGCTCGCGGAGCTGTGCTCTCTGGACAGTGGCAGGCAGGCCGGCTGAGCCCTCCAGAAAAAGAATGACCCGCGGGAGGGCGCCTGCCCAGCGTCTGTCTTGGGTCATGGCCTCAAACGAGCGGCCAGGAGGTGGAAGGTCCTCTCTCGGGTCCTCCTGACTCCATGGTGGCCGGTCCCCCGCCCTGCTCCCAGGCCCTGTGTCTGAGCCCTAGCCTACCTCACCTACAGTACACTTGCGCTCTCTTTCTTTGGGGTGGGATTTCCCCCAAATTTTCTTTTTTTAACTTTTTATTTTATATTGGAGTATAGTTGATTAACAGTGTAGTGAGAGCTTCAGGTGCGCCGCAGAGTGAGTCAGTTACACGTGTACACGCGTCTGTTCTTCTTTCCCGAATTTTCTGCTTCCTCCTCCCTCCGCAGCCACTGGCCCGACTATTCGTGGCTGGACAGGCCTCAGTGGGTCCCAGGCTCTGCTCTGGGCTCTGGGCATGTGGTGGGACCCTCAGGCTGGTAGGGACCCTGAGATGGGAAGCGTGCCCCCATGTCTGGTGTCCATGTGGTTCATTCTCCCTCAGGGCTGGCAGCTGGCAGACGAGAGCCCCTTGGGTCTGTCAGCCTGTCCTGCACTTACACCTCGCCTGGATGAGGCCTCATCTTGTGTCTGTCAGGGGAAGAGAGGCCGCCCTCACCCCCAGGACCGCCCCCCCGCCGACCCCACCACCAGCCACCTCAGGCTTCCCTGTGGAACCTGCGGGGCCAGGGCACAAGTCAAGGGCACTTTGGGCCACTAGCCATGAGCCCACCAGAGTGGGGGAGGTCCCACCTCCCTGAGCTCTTAGACCCCCGGGGCCCTTCCCACCATCCCTCCCCCATCACTGAGCTGCCCACTTGAAGATCCTTGACTCATCCTGGCATCTTCATTCATCTGTACCTCTTGGAAGTTGGCTTTCTGTGGGAGAGCGTGAGTCACTCTATTTGATAAGACAAAAGTGGCTTTGAAGAAACGCAAATAGCTGAATATAAAAAATTGAACATGACCTAAGTGCTCCTGGAGCTGTGGTTCTCAACTGCAGGGGACAATGGCCATGGCAGGAGACGGTTCTGGTGACCACACCTAGGGGGCCGCATCCAGTGGGCAGGGGCCAGGGCTCTGTTCAGCGTCCTGCAGTGTACAAGACAGCCCCCCAACGTAGATTGACACGGCCCCAAACGTCAGTAGCGTCGCTGTTGGGAAGCCTGGTCTGGAGCAAGGTGCTTTGGCTCTTGTGGGAGGTGTTTGCTTTCCTTCTCGGTTTCTCTCTCCAGGGCAGGCTGAAGCCGCCAGGGTCTCACCGGTTGGGACTGCACGCCCCGCTAGGGAGGGCACAAGCCTTTTTGGGCCCCACCACGCCCCCATGCTGACCCTCCACAGAGACGCTCGGACGGGCTTCAGAGCCCTCCTACAGGGGGCAGTACTTTTGGAGGCACAAGGGGTGGAATCCTTGAGTTCTCTTTTCTCTTTGGAATCGTTCCGCTCTCGAGGAGCCCCGAGCTGCCGGCGTGGATCATGGGTGGACAGGCCTGGCCTTCCACTCCACTCCCCTGGCTCCCAGAAGGACCTGGGACAGACCACCTGGGTGAGATCCACCCTTGGCTTACGTGTTAACCACGTTTACTAGCTTCTGTATCTGATGCTTTGATATCTGGGGATTGTTGACCCGGGAGAGGTCCCCCACCGCCAGGTCAGCCAATTCCTAGAGACAGCGAGCTACTCGCTGGTGAGCACAGCTTGACCTGCAGACCCCCAGCCCCCCTGCCTTATCTGGGCTGCTACACTGCTGAGACACGAGCCCCTTCCCCTCCCTGAATGGCCCAGGGTCAGGCATCAGACAACTAGGGGCAGCCCCTACAGACCCGCTAAAATTATCCACACCAGCCAATCGTGGCCTGGTCCGCCCCCTTACCCTGTCCTGCCCCTTCCTTCCCTCGGGAACCCCCATAAAGACATTCCCACAGTTCCCTCACTCATGCTCTCTGCCTGTGACCGGCCTTGGTGTTTTCTCCTGTGGCCCCATGTGGCATGGTGTCCCCTGCCCCCATTCTCTTGGGAACGGTGAGTAATAAACTATCTTTTCAGTGGCACTTGTCTCCTGACCTGTTGGCCTCACCTTACCTGAGTAAAGCCAAAATCCCGGGTACATTTTAACGCAGCTTAGGGAGGGGTGTTCTCCTGTGCCATCTTGCTCTTCTCCGGAGGTTACCTGTGCCTCTGTCTTCTCTCCCCCCACCCTCCTTCCCTCCCTCCCCCCTTTCTTCCTTCCATCATCATGGAATCCACACATCAGCAACTTACACTGAGTACCTCTGGGCACTGTGCCAGGTCCTGGACGCTGTAGAAAACGAGATTGGCCAGGTCCTCCCCTCACGGAGCTTCCATTCTAGGCCCCCCAGTGTCCCTGTGGACTCCGGCCACCTCACAGCAGACCTCAGAGGGCTAGTGGGCACTTCGTGCCTACGTGACTGGCCTCAGCTACTCAGCCCTCAGAGCAAGACTGGCATTCGCTGTGGAACACAATGTTGGCATAAACTATCTGGTCACCTGGTACAAGCTCGAGTCGTCTTGCCCCGTACTCACCTGCTGCTTCTGAAACCTTTTCTTCAGGCCTTGCAGCCTGGGGTGTTTCAAGATTTAGCATCCTCTCTCAGCCTGCCTCTAAAAGTTCAGATTCATTTCGTACCCCCGGACCCTATTTGCTGTCTTAATTCTAGAGTTTTGGAAACTGATCACCTTTCTGATGGTAAGGCTGTCCTCTTGTTTTGTACACAAGCCAGCGGGTGGTTGGAGGAACCACTTACTGGGCTCACCCAAGACCCTGGACCCTTTCTCTTTCCCACAGAAGAGACCTCATGCCCTCCAGCTACCCATGGCCCAAGACCCCCCTCTCCTCATTATTACTCTTGAATCCCTTTAGAACACCTGTGCCTTACATGTCTGGGTTGTTCTCCCATTCTTTTTTTTCGTTTTTAAATATTTATTTACTTATTTATTTTTGGCTGAGTTGGGTCTTTGTTGCTATGCGGGCTTTCTCTAGTTGTGGCGAGTGGGGGCTACTCTTTATTGCGGTGAGAGGGCTTCTCATTGCGGTGGCTTCTCTTGTTGTGGAGCACGGGCTCTAGGCGCACGGGCTTCAGTAGTTGTGGCACGCAGGCTCAGTAGTTGTGGCTCGTGGGCTCTAGAGCACAGGCTCAGTAGTTGTGGCGCACGGGCTTAGTTGCTCTGTGGCATGTGGAATCTTCCCAGACCAGGGCTCGAACCCATGTCTCCTGCATTGGCAGGCGGATTCTTAACCACTGCGCCACCAGGGAAGCCCCTAAATATATTTAGAATTGCATCACACGGTGTTATAATTTTGTTTCAAACATCAAATATAATTTACAAAACTCAAGTGGAGAAGGAAAGCCTATTGTAATTCTCCGTATCTTTTTCTTATATGTGTTTTCCTTCCTTTCTGACATTCCAAATTTCCTTCTTTTACTGTTTCCTTTCTGTTTAGAGACTTTTCTTAGTCATTCCTTAGGGCAGGTCTGCTGGTGACAAATTCTCTTAATTTTCATTCATCTGAGAATGTCTTGATTTCACCTTCATTTCTGGATGATATTTCCCCTGGGTATAGCATTCTGGACACAGGTTTTTTTTTGTTTTTGTTTTTGACACTTGAGAAATATTGTGCTACCTTTTTCTGGACTCCTTGGTTTCTTATGAGAAATCTGCTGTCACTCCAGTTGTTTTTTCTGTATGGTAAGATGTTTTTCTCTGGCTGCTTTCAAGATCTCTTTTTTTGTCTTGAGTTTTGAGTTTTCAGACATTTAATGATGATGTGTCTTGGCACAGATTTGTTTGGTTTTTCCTGTTTGGTGTTTGCTCAGCTTCTTGAATCTACAGGTTTATGTCTTTTGCCAAATTGATGAAGTTTTCAACCATTATATACTTAACTATTTTTCAGCCTCTTCCTCTCTCTCCTCTCTTCCTGGACTCTGATGATGTGAACGTATGATCTCTTGTTATATTCCCACAGGTCCCTGAGACTCTTTATTATTTTTTTCAGAACATTTTCTCTCAGTATTCAGTTTGGATGATGTCTGTTGTTCTGTCTCCTGGTTCACTGAGTCTTTCCTCTGTCTTCTCCATTCTGCTGTTGAGCTTCTCAACTAAGCTTTATGTTTCAGTTATTAAATGTTTTAGTTCTTAAATTTCCATTAAAAATATATTCTATTTCTGGGCTTCCCTGGTGGCACAGTGGTTGAGAATCTGCCTGCCAATGCAGGGGACACGGGTTCGAGCCCTGGTCTGGGAAGATCCCACATGCCGCGGAGCAACTAGGCCCGTGAGCCACAACTACTGAGCCTGCGCGTCTGGAGCCTGTGCTCCACAACAGGAGAGGCCGCGATAGTGAGAGGCCTGCGCACCGCGATGAAGAGTGGCCCCCGCTTGCCGCAACTAGAGAAAGCCCTCGCACAGAAGCGAAGACCCAACACAGCCAAAAATAAATAATAAATAAATAATAAATAAATTAAAAAAAATTTGTTTCTTTAAAAAAATATATATATATATTCTATTTCTTAGTTGAGACTTTCTTTACTGAGGCTTTCAAATTTATCATTTGCTTCAATCATGTTTGTAATTGCTTGTTGAAACATGTTTATCATGGTGGCTTTAACATCTTTGTCAGCCAATTCTAATGTCTGCCAGCTCACTGATGACATCTATTGATGGTCTTTTTTTTCACTCAGTTTGAGATCTTCCTGGTTCTTGGTGTGATGGGTGATTTTTATTGGAAGCCTGTGGCCTGCTCTTGTGGAGGAGGGGGTCCTGCCTTGTTACTGTCTGGTGGAAGTAGAAGTCTGAGTTCCCCAGCAAAGAAGTCTTTGCTGTTGTAGGTGAAGGGGGGCCACAGTTTTCTCTGTGGTGTTTGGCTGGAGCAGAGCAGTCATTCTCTAAAAGTTTTCTGTCCTGCCAGGCTGCCTCTTTTCTGATACTTTGGCTACAGAGAGCAGACTTTTGTTGTTTTTACTGGGGGTGGGGTGGGGTGGTATCTTTGCCCTTTGACAGTTCTGGGTTGCAGCCTTGTTCATATCCAAGTCTGGAATATATGAGGCAAAAGAAAAGCTGGGCATCTCCTATTGTGTTGTCACTTGGGTCCTGGTCTACCATCTTCTCTCCACCTTTCAGTGTGTTTTATGTTTGTTTTATATATAATGTTCAGGGCTTTTAGCTGTACTTAGGGAAAAGTAGGTCTGCTTTCCATTCCAGAAGCAAAAGAACATGAATTCCTTTTATAATAAGAAGAAATAGGATGCAATAATGTTTCATCAAATGTTGCAGGTTAATTGGGTTGCAGAGATTAGAGAATGAACAGAAGACTGCCTTCCAGCTGAAATAAACTTGAGGCAAAACTCAAGGGGCTGCTTGTAACAGACCGAATAATAAAAGCAGCTCTTTTGCTCATAAACTTTTCTGTTTGAATATTTTGACCAGAGTCTCCAATGAAGTTTTGTCTGTTTACATTCATCCATGACTAAGGAAGGCTGATGCAAGGAACGATTGCAACCCCGTGTAGTTCATAAAATTAATAACTGAGAAATTGGACTTTTGCTTCCCCATTCTTATTTTGCTCTGGCTTTTAGCTGAACCAGTGATTATTTTTCGTACCAGAAGCCCTTCCCCAAAGGTCTGCTTAAGTGTTCCAGCAGATAGGGGAAGCCGCAGGGGGGGTGGCACACGGGCAACTGCAGCCCACGGCCGACCTGCAGCCTCCTCTTTCCGGCTGCAGGCGACCTTGTTCCCGCTCCTCGAACCCAAACCATTTCCTCCCTCAGAAGGGAGAGCAGGGATGAGGTTTCCAGATTCAAAAGGAGGCTGAAAACAACCTCAGCCCTTTTTATGGTGCTTCCTTTCCTGGGCAGCACGCGAGGGGGGATGCAGTGTGTTCTGAGGACAGGACAGGGCAGCAGCAGGCCCTGCAGTGTCCCCAAGTCCCCGGCCCTCTCTTCGTGCTCCGGCCCCGCCGTTCTCACCTGCGACACAGGCTGCACCGACGCGACGCCACGTGTGGGGGGGGGCGGGGGGAGGAGGACTCTTGCTGACTCTCTCCTCGTTGTCAGGGTCACAAGGACAGTCAGTGCCCTTTGGTTCTGGGGACAGTGACATCCCTGTGGTTCATTCGTCCCTCAAACACACAGAGTGCTGACTCTCCGACGCTGTGTACCCAGCTTCACAAGATTCTTGTCGTGCCGTCTGGCGACGTCTCTGTGGGGAAACATGTGACTGCCCTCTTGACAGCCACACGGTGAGGCTTTTCATAGCCTGGTGCCCAAAGGGAGGCGGAGAGTAGGTCAAGGGTGGAGAAGGCCCGGCGGGCACCTGCTCAGTCGGGAGAGAGTGCCAGGGAGAGCTGCTTCCCATCCCTGCAATGCACGGACTCGCCATGTCCCTACTTGTCACACACAGCTTGTAAAAGACGGGGGAAAGCGTGGGCCTGGCTACAGCCCCCCATGCAGATCGAGTCGAATCCAAGAACTGGGTTGTGTTTTGCATCGAAAGCTGTGCTCCCCCACTTCCTCCTCCTTCCCTTGTGTCCCTGCTCCCAGCTGGACCAAGCAGATTAGTATTAATTCCAGTTTCTTCCATCTTTCTTGGCTCCTCTGTAACTCAAAAATCCAATAAACTAGGGGAAAAAAGCGAATCACTCCGAACCCTTGTTGTAGTTCCTACTCTGCCACGAACAGGCTGGGCCACCTGGAGCAATCACCCCACCTTCCCTGAACTTTGGTTTCCTAATTGTCACAGTCGAAGGGCTGGGCCCTGTGGCAGCCCATCGGAGGGGCACTGGCTTTGGGCATCAGCCCAGATGCTGTTCTGCTTCCAGGATTCAGACTGAAAAGTTAGAAGCACTCTTTCTTGTTGTGCACAGAATATCTTCTGATGACTTAGATCCACCTCAAACACATTTTAAGAACGTTACTCTCTACTTCTGCAAGGGAGGCGGGGGATGAGCACGGCCGTGCCGTCTGTCCTCTCGGGAGGTGGAAGGTGTCTGGACAGGAGGTGCCAGTGCTGTGCCGAGGGTGTGTTCTTACTGGCTCTTCACTTGCGGGAGAGTTCTTTTCTTCTCCACTTAGGTTTCTCGTTCCTGGGGGCGATCTGATCTTAGCAAGGATGACCCTCAGACAAGACAAAGTTTTATTGATATAATCAATTCCTGGCCTTGAGATATTGAGATACTTGTTTCTTATTCAAAAACAAACTACAGGGACTTCCCTGGAGGTCCAGTGGTTAAGACTCAACACTTCCACTGTAGGGGGCATGGGTTCGATCCCTGGTCGGGGAACTAAGATCCTGCATGCTGCACTGCACGGCCCACCCCCCAAAATAATAATAATAAAAAAATAGAAACAAACTACACATTTGGACTCTTACCCTGTGGGTGAATGGGGGCCTCAGAGGATGGTGTGATCCCCAAAGTGCCAGGTCCTTTACTATTTACACAGGTCCCTCTGGTGATAGCACGGGAGGAGGTCTGGAAGGGAGGGGAGATGGGCAGAGACTTGTGGTCCTGGGAAGAGCTGACAAGGTTTTAGGTTGGGGCAACACGCCGGGGGGACAGGGGATTCCAGAAATATGTAGAAGTGAAGTGAGCAGGCCTCGGAGAAGGGTAGGGTGAGGGGTTGAGGGGAGCTGAAGGAAGAGGCTTTCAGTCTGACGACGGAGCAGGGAAGACCAAGGCGCAGGATGTTGGTGAGGAGCAGATTCGGGGCAGGAGGCAGGAGTGCGCTCAGCCCTGTTGGGGTGCTTGTGGGGGTCCGGGTGCCACTGCTCCACAGGGGGCCGGGCTGACCCTGAATGAGGCGGGAAGCAGCTGGGCCGGCGGGTAGACCTGGGGGCTTCAGCACAGGAACGGGGAGCGGTTATCGACCTGTGAGTACCCACTGGCGTCTTGGGACCAGGGGATTTGGCTTCTCAATCCTGGACAGAAGGAGGACGGCCTCCAGGAGGTCATAACCCGCCCTAATAACCCATATCCCATGGGAAGGAAGGGGCATATGTGGAGAGAAGGGACTGTCCCCGCGCCCTTCCTCTGCCCCACACGCTGTTGTCCTGGGCTCTCATGTGGTCATCGTGTCTTCCTGGGTGAGCTCCTGACATCTTGCGGGGGTGGTACTGGTCCAGGGACCCCGCAGAGTGGCTGGACCCGCCCATCAATGAGGACTGTCCGTCGGGAGGAGCTGCAGGGCAGGGAGTACAGGGCAGGGTTTGAAATATCTGCTGACCTCAGACCTCTCCTTTAAGCTCACTCTGCTGTGCTCACCCTAATTCCAGGGTGCTCTTCCCTTTTGGAAACACTCTGCAGTATACCAGTGATCTAAACCGTGATGTGAATGAGTTCACCTGTGCAGAGCACATGAGATGATGGTAAGGCGGTAGCGGGAGGGGGACGCAGGGAGAGACTGGACGCTGTTAGCAGGCGTGCTCAGAGAAGACCCCCGAGCCCTGCACGGGCAGGATGGCCCTACAAGGCCTGGGCACGGTCCGGGCAAGGGCGGGGATGCTCCAGGGGCATCTCAGGGGCGGGTCTGCTGGCAGCTCATGTGTTCCTGGTAAAGTGGGAGACAAGAGATGAGGGAGGTGGAGCTGGGGCAGGGGGCCCGAGGAGCAGTGGGAGGGGGCTGAGCCAAAGTGGGGGCCAGCACTGTCCCGACGAGGGTGCCAGCTGTCACCTTGCTGGACCAGGGTCTTGGGCGCCAGGCCCACCCAGGACAAGGTTCAGTTAAAGAGGGGGGTCCTGGCTTTCTGGACCAAGTCACTGGCTGAGGCGGGTATTTTGCCTTGAGCTGCTGGGGAGGATGGGGCCTCGCCTTGCGGGACGGGCTAAGGCATGATGGACACACACCTGTGACGCAGGCCCCATGGCTGTTAGCTGATTCCACCTGCTGCTTTTTGCTTTTTTAAAAAGTGGCTATGAGAAAATTTAGCATTACATCTATGCCACTGTTAAAAGAGGTGGCATTCATTTTGATAATACAGTTTATTTAAGTCACTATCTTCTAAAATATTATTTCAATCTGTAATCCATACACAAATTATCAATGAGACATGGCACATCCTTTTTCACGCTGAGTCTTCGACAGCCGGTGTGTGTGTGTGAGGCCCTTCCTGCATGCTCCAGTGGCCTCTTGTGGCTGGTGGCTGCTGTACTGGACGCTGCAGCTCCAAGAGGAGCTGAGGCAGGGAGCGTGCTGCGTGGCTGGCTTGTGCGAGGCTCAGGGCCCCGTGAAGGGAGGGGGTGTCTTCTCGGGCAGGTGAACCCCGCCCTCTGGGAGGAGTGGGTGGAGGTGAGTGGAGGTGCGTAGGAGGGGCACCTGCCACATCTGGGAGGACGCTACAGGGACACATTTCCTAAAACATGCCCTTATTCTCTGAGGCGGTCGGCAGAAGATGAGGAGCCGCCACAGTGACCCCAGAGCCCAGGGCTACACGGGGAGGCCCTCCCCCTCAGGCCTGGAATCTTGGATGGGGTTCTGGTGCCTTCTCCTGGGCGCCGGCCAGCACGTCCTGGAGGAGCATGGATCTCCCTTCGCCTACAGGGAGCTGAGAAGGGGCTGGTTAGGGGTTGGTTGTGACGGTAGAGTCAGGCTGGGGGCCTGGTGTCAGGGACAGAAGCTCCCCTCGCTGTGTGACTCCCACACCACCAGCCCCTGCAAGGCCGCGAATGCTGGGATATCCGTTTTGACCGTCCAGATACGATAGTGAGGTCAGAAATTGGTCTTTTCTACCAAAACCCAAGAACAGACCCGTGATAAACATGGCAGCCTTGGTAATCTCATGTTTTGTCTTTAAATATCAGTTGTGTCTTTACTGAGGAGCCACATCTCGAAAGCCTGGTTCTCCTGCAAACCTTTCTTACAAGTAGTTTCTTTTCTCAGTGCTTCGTCTTCCTGTGGCACAGTCAGGGTCCAAGCGAGATGTCATAGCCTGACGGGGCGGCCAGCACGGCCAGGACCCCGGGAGGGCACCTGACCACCAGAGTACGCCCGCGCCCCCTCGGGCCTCGGCGAGTTCTGGGAACCAGGAAGGGGGTGGCCTTGCTGTCCTTCCCGGGATGTGAACCGATTCCAAGCCCAGGCCCACCTCAGGGGCCCTGGGGTTAGCGCACCTGGGGCGGCAGGGCAGGGGCTGTGGCTGGAGGGCCCAGTGCTGGGAGGTGGGAGGCGGCCTGCAGAGGTCCCCTGGGCGCGGTGAATGGGCCGTTTGTGCACTAGGAACAGCCCAGTATCCCAGGAATGCGGACCTGGCCCAGAGCTGGGAAAGAGCCAAGCTGAGAGCCGAGAAATCATAATAAAACACCACTCCCGGGAAACCACTTAAATGAATCACTGCTAAGGTAATAATAACCCTTTTGGCAAATGCATTTTCTCTGCCCCAAGCCAACACATATTCAGTCCCACAAGGGCCCTGTGACAGGAGGTGGTGGGCAGCCCCCGCCAAGCGGACGTTCTTGCGGCCCTTAAATTCGGTTCTTTTCACAGGGCTGGGCCTGATGAGGAATTTAGAGGACTCTGATGCTTAATGAAACATTCCGGGGCTGTATTTATTTAACAGATACATGCATTTATTGGGGTCCTAGACAGAGCAAAATAAGCTTTTAAAAATATCTTTATATCGATCTCATTTATAGCTTTTTTCATATTAAGCAATTTTTGGGGCCAAGAGAATTGAAAATACCCTGAAGAATGCTATGTTGGCAGCCTGAGGATACTGAAAGAGCTATTGATCATTTTCTCCCTGTTAAACTCAACCCCATGCAACATGGTGACAAGTGGCCAGTGGAAAGGCCAAGGGCAAACGAAATCAATTCACCTCTTCTGCACGTGGTGATCTCAGATTGGAGGTGCCTGTAGCAGCCGGGGGTGGGATGCGGGCGCTCCCCCGACAGGTGCCAACTCCGGCCAAGCGACTGATCTTCACTCCCTCTGCTGCAGGGGGACCTCCCTGGAGGCGGTTCTGGTGACCCTGCTGGGTGCGACATGCTTTTGCCTCTCTCCTGACTCAAATCGACCTGGGGTCACCCTGAAGACTTCACTCTCTCTCAGGCTTCAGTTTCCTTATCTTAAAATTAGGGGAAAGGGCTATTTCAGCCAGCAAGCCTGAAGCCCCCGACTGCCACCAGCACCTCCCATGCCCGCCCGGGACAGACAACAACTGTCCATGGGTGACACCACCTTCACTGAGGACAGACGCGGTCTCAGGGTCGCCCTCTGAAGACGGCCCACAGGCTGACACTCTGCTGGTCAGGAGACCGATCCTGTGGGCCACGCTGTTTGCCCTCAGGACACCAGGTCATCCGTTGGTTCCCTCACACGGTCACTCCCGTGGTCCCTTTACTGTCTGCTCAGTGCTGTGGGCGGTAAAGGTCACACAGGGCTTCCAGCCCCAGGTTGTCTATTAGGCCAGAGTGCACTGGGAGTCAGACAAAGATACATGATGAGGATTCAGGTTAGTACAGCATGTGATTATAGGGCAGGGCAGGAATCTCCTGCAGATTTATCAGAAAGAATAAAATAATGATGTTCCTTTACTTAACAAATATCTATTGCTGGCCTATGACAGGCAAGACCCCAGTCTGGGCTTTGTAAGAAACAGGAGTGTGGATTAGGTGTGCTTACCATGAGGGTGCATGTGTGCCTCTGTGTGTGTGTGCTTGCACTCCCATGCCCCTGGCTGGGGCTGCAGACAGAGGAGCAGGTCATGTTTGGAGCCCCATTAGGACACTGGACGCCTTCCCAGAAATACACGTGGATTCTTACTAAATTTTTCACCACTTCTTGCGCTGAGTGGTATTTATCAATTGCCACTTAAAAAGAACAGGTGGCCAAACTCCTCAACTATGACATAAAATACACGCACGTATCTGAGTACACACTCAAGTGTCCGTGTAGACTGATAGGATAGCATGACATTAGCCTTAAAAATATGTGTGTGTGTATATATGTGTGTGTGTATGTCTATATAGTGTTAACAATCTACCTACATATACATACATACACCCATGATTTAATTTTTCTGACAGTAATTGCAGTGACTGTTCATTGTAGAAAATTTGGTAAACAGAGAAAATGTAAAGAAGAAAGCGTAAACCCGGTTACCCACCATTCTGAGAAACACTGTGAATATTTTACAGGTTTTCTTCCAGCCTTTTGTGGCATGCACACTCATGTAATTGTGTCCTGCAGGGGCCCTGCAGTCCAGGTGCTGGCTGGCGCTTGCCCCCAAGCTCTGAGGGCCCAGGGGTCCCTGGGAGACCCAGGGGTCCCAGGGCGCTCTTCCAGGGAGATCCGCAAACTGCCGGTTGTGTGGGAGCACATTGGTGGTTCTCACACAGCCCATGGGCTGTCGAGGCCACTTCAGACCTTTGTCCCTGGGCCTGGCACCCTTTGTTACTGAACCAAACTTGCCTGCCACGCAGCAAAGCTAATCTACTGACACTGGGTTGTGGTGAAGGAAAGTACAGCATTTATTTGCAGGGCGCCAAGAAAGGAGAATGGGCAGCTAATGCTCAAAAGACCCAAACTCCCTGATGGTTTTCAGGGAATGGTTTTTAAAGGCAACATTTGGGGTGAGGGTTGCAGCTCATGGACTTTCTTCTGATTGGTTGGTGGTGAGGTAACAGGGTGTTGTTTTGGCAATCTTAACTATCAACCTTCTGCTTTCAGCTAGTCTGGGGTCTACGTGCTTGTGGTCAGCATGTAGTCACCATCCTCCACCAGGATGGGGTCTTAGTTTCTGCAGAATAACTCAAAGATACACATCAGATTGTTATATACATTCCTTGAGGAGGAACTAGGATTCTGTTTATTGTTTAAGCTATCATTACTTTTCTTGCTTAACTGCTTTTCCTTTGTTTCTGCATTCCTTCACTTCCCTAGTTAGTAACTGCTTGAGTCTGCTCTTTGGAACTCAGGGAAGGCCTAGGGGATTACAGCCTTATTCTACAAACAAGAAACAGGACATGGAGGGGCTTTTGTACGTGGGAAGGACCCACCGTGTCCTGCTCGGTTTCAATCCCCCCTTTTCTTTGACTCTCCTCAATCCTGAGGGGAATGGGGGTGGGATAAGGAGGGGAATAAAATTTTGGATAGAGAGGTTTATCATAAACTTGGCAGGGGAACTTGGTTTTAAGGGGGACTTGGCTTCACCTTTGCCTTGGTGTCCTTGGCTGGCTCCCTGCCCCCTCCCCACTCTGTGGCCTCTTTTTTCAATGTGCTGGTTGACAGCAATGCCTTTTCTGGACCTGATGCCTCCACCCCCAACAGAGGTGCATTTCCTTTGCATCCAGGGTGGACCCCAGGTCACTGAGCTTGGCCAGCTATGTAACTGGCAGGCCTCAGTACCAAATGAAAACACAGGGCCCCTTGTTCAAAAAGCAGGAAAACAAACCTTTTCCTGTGGTTTCTCTCTTGACCTGTCACAGTGTTTTTTTTATTGCACGTGCAGACCCTCACAGGAGCCTGGGCCCACCCTGTGACTTACCTGCCCACAGCCCTCCTGGGCAGGTCGTTGGGCTGGGGAGCAGTGAACTCCTTTGTCCCACTGGACTTTGTTCACCAAACACAGGTTCAAAGGAAATTGTGAAGAATCTCAGGATAGTGATGGCAGAGCACTGACCACCATGTGCAGGGCCCCCTTCTGAGTGTGGGGTGCTGTGTGCTGTGTGACTTCATGGTCACATGCCCAGGGAGCCAGCCCAGTGGCTGAGGAGGGACAAAATTCAGAAAGGCTGAGGCCATAGGAGTGACACCGTGTTGCACCGGAACGTTGGCCTGGGCTCAGGCCTGGACCCAGGGGGAGGACTGCCCAGGCCCCTCCAAGGCAAACGGCCGTCACGGTCCTGAGGCCAGGCCTTGCTCTCACCTGCCACCAGAGCAAAAGCAATTTCTCTAAAACATGTGGGTTTACCTGCTAATCATGTTATTCTGCTCTTCTGTCCTTTTATTACCTCTTTTTAAAAACCCACTTTTGCACAAGTGTAGAGTGGGATTTGGAAGGAAGGCAGGGTGAATTTTGGTGGGAATCTCTCATCTTGCAGACGATCGTTCCCTTGCTCGTCCCTGCAGTGGGAGCTGGAGCATTTGATGGTCGCAAATCGTTCACCCTGGGTTCAGACAATTTATGTGACAAGTGAACCCTCCGGCTAACTCTGCTGTATTTAAAAGACCCAAGAGAGGGCTGCCCCCAGGGGTGCCCAGCTGGGCCCTGACTGCACGTCCATCACAAAGCTGTTTAAAAGAAACTGCCTCGGGGCACACCCAGCTCGCGAGGCGGGAAGGCTGCCGATGGATCAGATGCAGAGGGATATCCAGATAGGAAACACCTGTTCCCCACCTTGAGCCCGGCCAGGCGCTGTTTTCATATCTGTGTTTTCCTTTCAGTTCATTCAAACTCAATATCGAAGTGAAATTCAGTACATCATCAACCTAAAGCTACCAAACCAAATACATAAATGGTGGGATTTAAAACATGTGCTGCAGTGGGGCCGAGTCTGGCCTCTGGCCAGCCCAGGCTCGTGTACAATGGGGCAGTGTGTGCTCCGGGCCCTGCCAGAGCTTTGAGACCGCAGGCACCCCGGGTGGCCCAGCCGGGATTGAGTCCGAGGATGGCTCCGGTAGGGCCGAGGGAGCTGGGGGCTGCGGGGGGCTCTAGCCTGCAGACGGGAGCCCCCCACCCCAGGCCAGCCCTGCGGTGTGGGGAGTTAGGATGCCAGACCTGCTGGGGGAAGGTGTGGAAATCTGACACAGTTGTCAGTGTTTTGCCTTCTAAATCACCTTGGGCTTCACAGTTGAAATGTGTCCTGAACTTCCCACCCCAAACGTCTTGGGCCGGTGGCGGGGGTGCAGAGCGGGGAGCCCGGGCTGCTTCTCGCTTTCCAGACTCGCAAGTCGTAATTCTTTCTGCCCGGGTGGCTGGTCACGGGCTGAATTCCGGACGCGCCGCTGAGACTGTGTGAGAATCCTGGGAATATCCTGGGACCCTCCACCTCCCCCGCTCTCTGCAGGGAGGGACCAACCAGAGCAGTTCTGTTTGGGGTTTGCTTTTCCAGGGTCACTTCTGGCTGCGAGAGCCTGGCTCCTGTCACTAAGGTGTGATCCGTTGACCACTTTCAACCCAGCAGGTTGGCCTGTCACCTCTGCCCTCCTGTGCAGTGACACCCTGTCCAAGCTGGGGGGACCGTGGCTCCCAGGAGCCAGTCTCAAGCATGTTGTCAGACGTCCAAGATACCTGGACACCCCGCTGGGCTCAGGACTGGACACGTGACCCTGCTCGCAGTGCCCACAGGCTGAGTGGCTTCTGGTCTCGGGGGACTCAGGACTCAGGGACCCCACGGGCATTGGTCCCATCCTGCCTCTCTCCTGTTTCTTCTCTGTTCTCAGTCTCTCCTCAGTGTCCATGTCAACTGCAGGAAGGATGTTTCCAGGAGGGTGCATTTGTGTCCTGGGCCCCTGGGCAGATTGTATTAATTATGTATTAATCATGGCCAATTCTGTATTGGCTCTCGAACGTCTATTACTCTCACCTCCTCCATTCGTCTGCTGAATCACAGGCCGAGACTAACGACCCACGTGGTTCATGTCTTCACTGCAGACTAGCTTTCTTGGGCCCCCGACCACTGACCCAGAGGGGACGTTTCCCCTAGGCTCCTCCCGCCACCACGGTCATAACGGCACATTCCAGCTGCTCTGTTGGTCCGCTTCCCCACCCCCTCGTGTGGCAGGTGCTGTGCCTCCTTCTCCGGGGGAACTGGGACAATTAAAACCCTTCTTTCAATGGCATAAGCCTCTCCGGGTCATCACTTGGTCTCTGTGATAAATTTAAGACCTGGACACAATACACTAATGACCACAAATGTAGCGGCTTAAAATAACACAAATTTATTCTCCTTAACAGTTCTGGAGGTCAGAAGTCCAAAGTGAATCCTTCTTGGGGCTCTGAGGAGAAGACACCTTTTCTTGCCTTTTCCAGCTTCTGGAGGCCGCCTGCATTCCTCCGCTCACGGCTCCCTCCTCCTGCGCCTCTTAGGGTGTCAAATCTGCAACCACCAGACTGTGGTGCGCTGAATAATGGCCCCCAAAAGATGTCCATGGCCTAATTCCTGGAGCCCGTGAATGTGACCTTACGCGGCAAAAGGGTCTTTGCATGTGTGATTAAGTTACGGATCTTGGGACGGGGTGGGGGGTGTCCTGCATTATCCTGGATGCAGGTGGCCTCTGGAAGTGGGAAAGGCAAGGAGACGGACTCTCCCTGGAGGACTGCAGCCCTGCTCACACCTTGATTTTAGCCCCCTGAGTCTGATTTTGCATTTCTGAGCTCCAGACTGTAAAATAATCAATTTGTGTTATTTTAAGACACTAAATTTGTGGTAGTTTGTTACAGCAGCAGTAGGGAACTAATACAGGTGGTCCCAGAATTTAGGGGAGGCGGGTTAGTTAAAAGGGGTGAGGGAGGAGGGGACTTGGCTTGAAGCTGCCCATACTGAGGGCATGAATTGTTTTTACCTAGAATTGATGTTAATTCAGGATTCACATGGTCCCGGCGTGTGCGTGTGAGATGAAGATTCAGGCTGATGCTGTCCCCGCACAATTCACCCCGCTTCCTGGACTTCTGCTGAAATTTCTCAGTCTCTACTCTGGTGTTAGCTTGATATTTTCCTAGGTTAAAAAAAACCTTATTTCTTTAAACAATTAATTGTTCTTTCTATCAGTTACACATGCAGAGGATTTTAAGAGTCAGTGCAGCCCTTTCACAGGTCCCCTCCTACAATTCCTCACTTTCACTCTTGCAGCCAGTTCTGCTGGTATTGACCCCATATCACTGAATAACATGTTTACATGGCTACTTCTCGATTTTTCAAATCTGTTGACTTTCTACCACGTAGGGGTCCAGCTGTCTTTGAGCCCCTCACTTACATCCTGCCCCCACCTCACAGACACACACACTTACACACACACAGACACACACACGCATGTGTGCACACCTCCGTCCATCTTTCTAAGCTCCACCCTCACCCGAATGCCCTGAAGCACCCTGACTACGTCAGCCGGCCCCCTTGGAAAGTGAGCAGGACCCCCAATCCAGGGACAGGTGTGAGGGTGGGCCCAGTGTGGCTATTGTTTCAGGAGCAGGAGACCCCGGGCAGGGGGGACGCCATCGGGCAGGTTCCAGGTTCTCTTCACCTGAAGAGAGACCCCTGGGGGACAGGGCAGGTACTCTCCATCCGGAGCTGGGAAGGCTGGGGCGCACAGAGGGCACCCTCCTCTGGGCCCCCATGGGGGCAGCACTGATGACCCCGCTGGAGCAGGGTGGGCCCTGGTCCTTGGGTGCTTCTGGGCTTGGAGGACACCTTGACTGGCTCTGGGGTTGGCCTCTGTGCTCTTCTGGCAATGCCGGCACAGGGAAGCGAGGAAGGGGCAGCCTGACTCCAGAGCTCAGCAGGGATGTCCCCGTGACCATCTTGGAGAAGGTCTCCTTATCCAGGTGGGTGGCCACCTTCTATCCGGTGTCAGGACAGCTGCCTTGGGCAGCTGTGAGTTAGCGGTGGGCTGTGGGACTGCGCCCTGTCCCTCGCTCTGGCCCCACCGCTGTGCAGTCGCTGCTGTGCTCTGTGCAGGTGGCCCCAGCAAGTGCCACACTAATGCCCGGAACAGGAGAGCATAACTCTGGAAAAGGGTCTCTTCCGAGTGTAATTCAGTTGAGGATCTTCAGATGAGATCATCCTGGATTTTCTGGGTGGCCTTAATCCAACGACAAGTGTTCTTAAAAGAGACAGAGAGGAGGGACATAGACACATAGAGGAGAAGGTGACATGAGACTGGTGACATGTAGCCACAACCCAGGAACACCAATAATCACCAGAAGACAAGGAAGGACCCTCCCCTCGAGCCTCTGGAGGCAGCATGTCCCGGCCTCCAGAACGTGAGAGAATGAATTTCTGTTGTTTTAAGCTGCCCTGTTGTGGTACTTTGTTATGATAGCCCTGGGACATTAATACAACAGGCAAGAGACGAATTCAGGGAGATGCCATATTGAGGCCACATGGCAGCTGTGGTGGTAGAGATTTGTGTGTGTGTGAGTCTGTGTGTATGCATATGTGTGCACATGTGAGTGTGTATACGTATGAGTGAGCATGTGTGTGCATGTGAGTGTGTACATGCCCGTGTTTGTGTGTCTGTGCTCATGCATGCCTGTGCAGGGAGTGGGGATTCAGGTTCCTGGGTGTCTGGGAGGTTTGCAGGAAGGGTGGTACCTCTGCGGTGGTCTTGGTTTCAGAAGCCTTGGCTGTGGCTGCAGCTGGGATGTTCAGGGGCAGGAGATGGACCACAGCACCACGACCCACTGGAGCTTCCTACAGCTATGGTGCTCCAGTCCAGGAGACTTCCTCCTGCCCCATTCTTTGAACCTCTGGGATCCTCAGCCACAACTTGGGATCCCAGAAAAGGTCATGTAGAATCCCGTTCAGCCTCATTCCATCTGAGGCTGGCAGAGCAGCTCAGGATTCTCACAGCCCGTGTGATTCCTGTGCAGGTTGGGGTTGAGGTTACGTTAGGGTTAGGGATGCAGGGATCTCAATCATGGGTGAATCTGGAGACAAGATGGTCCCTTTCATCATCCCATAGTCAGTCTTCGATGAGGGACCCCTTAAGTGGGAGTTGGGACCAGTGGAGAGACAGCTAAGCTTGAGGTGGCTCAGGTCACCAATCGGACACTAAAGGAACAAAGGGAAGGCAGTTCTGCCCATCTGGGGCCTGACCCATACCCGGGAGTCTGAGCAAGGGCAGTGGGCGCCCTCTGTGGCCATGAAGCCCACAGTCACTTCCCCGAACACTCAGCTGCCGGTGACAGCTGGGCCATGGTCTTTCTCCATCTGGTCCTCTGTCCATTCATCTTGGCTAAAACCAAGGATGGCCTGACATTGAGGGAGACTGCTAGCATGGAAGATGGTACGAAGATGACAAACAGAACTATTGGCTCTGCAGAAAGTAGACACAGCTCAGGGAACATTAAACAATGTTTAAATTAAATTACAATTGGAAAAAAAAATTTTATAGCTACTTATGGGGACAGATGTTAACTAGACTTGTGATCATTTCACAATATATACAAATATGGAATCATTATACTGTACACCTGAAACTAATATAGTGTTATATGTCAATTTCACCTCAATGAAAAACAAACGTGAAAGAACAAAAAAAATTTTAATTAAAAATTAGAGTTTAGAAGGACCTTCAAGGTGGTGGAGGAGTAAGACGTGACGATCACCTTCCTCCCCACAAATACATCAGAAATACATCTACACGTGGAACAACTCCTACAGAACACCCACTGAACGCTGGCAGAAGACATCAGACTTCCCAAAAGGCAAGAAACTCCCCACGTACCTGGGTAGGGCAAAAGAAAAAAGAAAAAACAGAGACAAAAGAATAGGGACGGGACCTGCACCTCTGGGAGGGAGCTGTGAAGGAGGAAAAGTTTCCGCACACTAGGAAGCCCCTTCACTGTCAGAGACGGGGGGTGGTGGAGGGGGGAAGCTTCGGAGACACGGAGGAGAGCGCAGCAGCGGGGGTGTAGACGGCAAAGTGGAGAGATTCCCGCACAGAGGATCGGTGCCGACCAGCACTCACCAGCCCGAGAGGCTTGTCTGCTCACCCGCCGGGGCGGGCGGGGCCTGGGAGCTGAGGCTCGGGCTTCGGAGGTCAGATCCCAGGGAGAGGACTGGGGCTGGCTGCATGAACACAGCCTGAAGGGGGCTAGTGCACCACAGATAGACAGGAGGGAGTCTGGGGAAAACTCTGGACCTGCCTAAGAGGCGAGAGACCACTGTTTTGGGGTGCATGAGGAGAGGGGATTCAGAGCACCACCTAAACAAGCTGCAGAGATGGGTGTGAGCCGCGGCTATCAGCACGGACACGAGAGGTGGGCATGAAACGCTAAGGCTGCTGCTGCAGCCACCAAGAAGCCTGTGTGCAACCACAGGTCACTCTCCACACCTCCCCTCTCAGGAGCCTGTGCAGCCTGCCACTGCCAGGGTCCCGTGATCCAGGGACAACTTCCCTGGGAGAACACATGGTGCACCTCAGGCTGGTGCCATGTCACACTGGCCTCTGCCACTGCAGGCTTGCCCTCTTTCTCCCCGACCTGAATGAGCCAGAGCCCCCTAATCAGCTTCTCCTTTAACCCCGTCCTGTCTGGGCGGGGAACGGATGCCAGAGGGCGACCTACGTGCAGAGGCAGGGCCAAATCCACAGCTGAACCCCAGGAGCTGTGTGAACAAAGAAGAGAAAGGGAAATTTCTCTGTGCAGCCACAGGAGCAGCAGATTAAATCCCCACAATCAACTTGAGGTACCCTTCATCTGTGGAATACCTGAATAGACAATGAATCATCCCAAAATTGAGGCAGTGGAATTTGGGAGCAACTGTAGACTTGGGGTTTGCTGTATGAGACTGACTAGTTTCTGAGTTTTATGTTTATGTTAGTATAGTTTTTAGTGCTTGCTATCATTGGTGGATTTGTTTATTGGTTTGGTTGCTCTCTACTTTTTTTCTTAATTTAAAATTTTTTTAAATTTTAATAATATATTTAAAAAATTTTAAATAACTTTATTTTATTTTTATTTCTTTTTTGTCTCCCTTTTCTTCTGGGCCATGTGGCTGACAGGGTCTTGGTGCTCCAGCCAGGTGTCAGGCCTGAGCCTCTGAGGTGAGAGAGCTGAGTTCAGGACACTGGACCACCAGAGACCTCCTGGCCCCACGTAATATCAATAGACAAGAACTCTCCCAGAGATTGTCATCTCAACACTAAGACCCAGCTCCATTCAATGAGCAGCAAGCTCCAGTGCTGGACACCCTACGCCAAACAACTAGCAAAACAGGAACACAACCCCACCCATTAGCAGAGAGGCTGCCTAAAATCATAATAAGTTCACAGACACCCCAAAACACACCACTGGACATGGTCCTGCCCACCAGAAAGACAAGATCCAGCCTCATCCACCAGAACACAGGCACCAGTCCCCTCCACCAGGAAGCCTACACAACCTGCTGAACAAACCTTACCCACTGGGGGCAGACACCAAAAACAATGGGAACTATGAACCTGCAGCCTGTGAAAAGGAGACCCCAAACACAGAAAGTTAAGCAAAATGAGAAGACGGAGAAATATGCAGCAGAAAAGGAGCAAGGTAAAAACCCACCAAACCAAACAAATGAAGAGGAAATAGGCAGTCTACCTGGAAAAGAATTCAGAGTAATGATAGTAAAGATGATCCAAAATCTTGGAAATAGAATGGAGAAAACAGAAGAAACGTTTTAACAAGGACCTAGAGGAAATAAAGAGCAAACAAACAATGATGAACAACACAATAAATGAAATTAAAAATTCTCTAGAAGGAATCAATAGCAGAATAACTGAAGCAGAACAACGGATAAGTCACCTGGAAGATAAAATAGTGGAAATAACTACTGCAGAGCAGAATAAGGAAAAAAGAATGAAGAGAATTGAGGACAGTCTCAGAACCTCTGGGACAACATTAAACGCACCAACATTCGAATTATAGGGGTTCCAGAATAAGAAGAGAAAAAGAAAGGGACTGAGAAAATATTTGAAGAGATTATAGTTGAAGACTTCCCTAATATGGGAAAGGAAATAGTCAATCAAGTCCAGGAAGTGCAGAGAGTCCCATACAGGATTAATCCAAGGAGAAACATGCCAAGACACATATTAATCAAACTATCAAAAATTAAATTCAAAGAAAAAAATGTTAAAAGCAACAAGGGAAAAGCAACAAATAACATACACGGGAATCCCCATAAGATTAACAGCTGATCTTTCAGCGAAACTCTGCAAGCCAGAAGGGAGTGGCAGGACATATTTAAAGTGATGAAAGGGAAAAACCTACAACCAAGATTACTCTACCAAGCAAGGATCTCCTTCAGATTAGACGGAGAAATTGAAACCTTTACAGATAAGCAAAAGCTAAGAGAATTCAGCACCACCAAACCAGCTTTACAACAAATGCTAAAGGAACTTCTCTAGGCAGGAAACACAAGAGAAGGAAAAGACCTACAAAAACAAACCCAAACCAATTAAGAAAATGGTAATAGGAACATACATATTGATAATTACCTTACATGTAACTGGATTCAATGCTCCAATCAAAAGACACAGACTGGCTGAATGGATACAAAAACAAGACCCATATATATGCTGTCTACAAGAGACCCACTTCAGACTTAGGGACACATACAGACTGAAAGTGAGGGGTTGGGAAAATATATTCCATGCAAATGGAAATCAAAAGAAAGCTGGAGTAGCAATTCTCATGTCAGACAAAATAGACTTTAAAATAAAGACTGTTACAAGAGACCAAGAAGGACATTACATAATGATCAAGGTATCAATCCAAGAAGAAGAAATAACAATTGTAAATATTTATGCACCCAACACAGGATCACCTCAATACATAAGGCAAATACTAACAGCCATAAAAGGGGAAATCAACAGTAACACAATAATAGTAGGGGACTTTAACACCCCACTTTCACCAATGGACAGATCAACTAAAATGAAAATAAATAAGAAAGCATAAGCATTAAATGACACATTAAACAAGATAGACTTAATTGATATTTATAGGACATTCCATCCAAAAACAACAGAATACACTTTCTTCTCAAGTGCTCATGGAACATTCTCCAGGATAGATCATATCTTGGGTCACAAATCAAGCCTTGGTAAATTTAAGAAAATTGAAATCGTATCAAGTATCTTTTCCGACCACAGCACTATGAGACTAGATATCAATTACAGGAAAAACTGTAAAAAATACAAACACATGGAGGCTAAACAATACACTACTAAATAACCAAGAGAACACTGAAGAAATCAAAGTGGAAATCAAAAAATACCTAGAAAAAAATGACAGTGAAAACACCATGGCCCAAAACCTATGGGATGCAGCAAAAGCAGTGCTAAGAGGGAAGTTTATAGCAATACAATCCTACCTCAAGAAACAAGAAAAATCTCAAATAAAGAACCTAACCTTACATCTAAAGCAATTAGAGAAAGAAGAAGAAGAACAACAGAAAACGCAAAGTTAGCAGAAGGAAAGAAATCATAAAGATCAGATCAGAAATAAATGAAAAAGAAATGAAGGAAACAACAGCAAAGATCAATAAAAGTAAAAGCTGGTTCTTTGAGAAGACAAACAAAATTGATAAACCATTAGCCAGACTCATCAAGAAAAAAAGGGAGAAGACTCAAACTGACAGAATTAGAAATGAAAAAGAAGTAACAGCTAACATTGCAGAAATACAAAGGATCATGAGAGATTACTACAAGCAGCTATATGCCAATAAAATGGACAACCGGGAAGAAATGGACAAATTCTTAGAAAAGTACAACCTTCTGAGACTGAACCAGGAAGAAATAGAAAATATAAACAGACCAATCACAAGCACTGAAATTGAAACTGTGATTAAAAATCTTCCAACGAACAAAAGCCCAGGACCAGATGGATTCACAGGTGAATTCTATCAAACATTTAGAGAAGAGCTAATACCTATCCTTTTCAAACTTTTCCAAAATATAGCATAGGGAGGAACACTCCCGAACTCATTCTACGAGGCCACAATCACCCTGATACCAAAACCAGACAAAGATGTCACAAAAAAAGAAAACTACAGGCCAGTACCACTGATGAACATAGATGCAAAAATCCTCAACAAAATACTAGCAAACAGAATCCAGCAGCATATTGAAAGGATCATACACCATGATCAAGTGGGGTTTATCCCAGGAATGCAAGGATTTTTCAATATATGCAAATCAATCAATGTGATACACCATATTAACAAATTGAAGGAGAAAAACCATATGATCATCTCAATAGATGCAGAAAAAGCTTTTGACAAAATTCAACACCCATTTATGATAAAAACTCTCCAGAAAGTAGGCATAGAGGGAACTTACCTCAACATAATAAAGGCCATATATGACAAACCCACAACCAATATCATTCTCAATGGTGAAAAACTGAAACCATTTCCACGAAGATCAGGAACAAGCTAAGGTTGCCCAGTCTCACCACTGTTGTCCAACATAGTTTTGGAAGTTTTAGCCATAGCAATCAGAGACAAAAAAGAAATAAAAGGAATCCAAATCAGAAAAGAAGAAGTAAAACTGTCACTGTTTTCAGATGACATGATACTATACATAGAGAATCCTAAAGACTCTACCAGAAAACTACTAGAGCTAATCAATGAATTTGGTAAAGTAGCAGGGTACAAAACGAATGCACAGAAATCTCTTGCATTCCTATACACTAATGATGAAAAATCTGAAAGAGAAATTAAGGAAACACTCCCATTTACCATTGCAACATAAAGAATAAAATACCTAGGAATTAACCTACCTAAGGAGACAAAAGACCTGTATGCAGAAAACTATAAGACACTGATGAGAGAAATTAAAGATGACACAAACAGATGGAGAGATATACCATGTTCTTGGATTGGAAGAATCAACATTGTGAAAATGATTATACTACCCAAAGCAATCTACAGATTCAATATCAAAAAAACAAAAAAGCCAATATCAAAAAATATCAATATCAAAAAACAAAAAAACCCAATCCAAAAGTGGGCAGAAGACCTAAACAGACATTTCTCCAAAGAAGATATACAGATTGCCAATGAACACATGAAAGGATGCTCAACATCACTAATCATTAGAGAAATGCAAATCAAAACTACAATGAGGTGTCACCTCACACCGGTCAGAATGGCCATCATCAAAAAATCTACAAACAGTAACTGCTGGAGAGGGTGTGGAGAAAAGGGAACCCTCTTGCACTATTGGTGGGAATGTAAATTGATACAGCCCCTATGGAGAACAGTATGGAGGTTCCTTAGAAAACTAAAAATAGAACTACCATATGACCCAGCAATCCCACTACTGGGCATATACCATGAGAAAACCATAATTCAAAAAGAGTCATGTACCACAATGTTCATTGCAGCACTATTTACAATAGCCAGGACACGGAAGCAACCTAAGAGTCCATCGACAGATGAATGGATAAAGAAGATGTGGCACATATATACAATGGAATATTACGCAGCCATAAAAAGAAACAAAATTGAGTTTTTTGTAGTGAGGTGGATGGGCCTAGACTCTGTCATACAGAGTGAAGTAAGTCAGAAAGAGAAAAACAAATACCATATGCTAACACATATATATGGAATCTAAAAAAAAAAGAAAGGTTCTGAAGAACCTAGGGGCAGGACAGGAATAAAGATGCAGATGTAGAGAATGGGCTTGAAGACACAGGGAGGGAGAAGGGTAAGCTGGGATGAAGTGAGAGAGTGGCATTGACATATATACACTACCAAATATAAAATAGATAGCTATTGGGAAGCAGTTGCATAGCACAGGGAGATCAGCTTGGTGCTTTGCAACCACATAGAGGGGTGGGATAGGGAGGGTGGGAGAGAGACGCAAGAGGGAGGGGTTACTTATATGGGGATATAAGTATACGTATAGCTGATTCACTTTGTTATACAGCAGAAACTAACACAACAATGTAAAGCAATTATACTCCAATAAAGATGTTAAAAAATTAGAATTTAAATTAAATCTAAATTAAATTAAATTTAAAAATTAAAATTAGAATAAAAGAATTATATTAGTATCCTCAGAGAGAATTAAAAATATATTACATCCATAGACTACAATGTTATTTAAAAAAGAACAATTTTAAAGCAAGAACGAGCTGAAAAAAAAATGCAAATATCTTCCTCCTTCATGTCCCAGTGTCCTCTGGTGTCTGGGGTCACTCCTTCCTTTGATACCCAGTAAAGTGGCCTGAGTTTCTGACCCCTGTGCTGTGCAAGTCTTGCCTTTGGATTGACTTGCTCACTGGTTCATTTCCTGCACTGCTCTGCTTTTAAAGCAGAGGTTGAAATGGATGCCATTCCTCTACTTTCTCTCCTCAAAACACATCTAACACAGGGCTGTTGTGTGTCCCAAAAGTAACAGAAGGTTTTGGCATCACAGAACAACTGAACCACAGGGAAGAAATACCCTCAAAGCGAATGATCTGGGGTCCAGCTCCCATCCTAGGATCCTGGTTCCATAAATTTGTTATCAGATTAACTTCTTGCTTTGTCTTCAACCTTTTGTTCCATGCTGTTCTGGGGCCAAACAAGACCATGAAAGGTGTTTTCCTAAAGGAGCAGGAATGCCCCATCTGAGACCTGAATAACCTTTTCTTCTCCCCTACGTTGATGTACAGGCAGGATCCTGTAGGACAGTCACAAGGGCAGAGTGGGTATTAGTTTTGTGTTGCTGCCATAACAAACCATCACAACCTCAGTGGCTTAAACAGCACAAGGTACTAGCTCATAGTTCTGTAGTTCAGAAGTCTGACTTCACTCAATTGGGTTCTATGCTCAGGGTCCAAAATTAAGGTGTAGGACCTTAAGGTGCTACAAAGTAATGTGGGCTCTTCTGGGAAAAATCCACTTCCAAGCTCATTCATATCGGTGTCCTAATATAGTTCTTGAGGATGTCAGGCTTAAGTCCCTGTTTCCTGGCAGGTCTTGCACTTTTCCAAGGAGAAGTCAGAAAACTTTAAATGTAAGGAGTGGAAGGGGCCACATGGAAAGCATGATGAGGAATGTGGGCAACCTCCAGGAGCAAAAACCAGTCCCTGGTTGACAGCCAGCCAGGACATAAATAAATAGGAGGCATCCAGATTGGAGAGGAAGAAGTAAAACTATCTCTATATACAGATGGCATGGTACAATGCATGTCAAAGAGTTTATGGCCATCTTTAATCCACCCTGTTGGCCCTGGCTAGAACCTCTACTATAAAGTATTGAAAAGAAGTAAGAGCAGACATCCTCGTCTTGTTCCTGACCTTAGGGAGAAAGCATTCAGTCTTTCACCATCATGTATAAATTCAGCTGTGGGCTTTTTGTAGATGCATTTTATCAGGTTGAAGAAGTTCCCTTTTGATCCTCATTTGTTGAGTGTTCTTATCACAAAAGGGTATTGGATTTTGTCAAATGCTTTTTCTGCATCTATGGAGATGATCATGTGATTCTTGCTTTTTATTCTATTGATATGATGTATTATAGTAATTGATTTTCAGATGTTGAACCAACCTTGAATTCCTGGGACAAATCCCATTTGGTCATGGTATATATATCTTTTATATGTTTCTAGATTTGGTTTGCTAGTATTTTGTTGATGATTTTTGTATACATATTCATATGAGATATTGGTCTGTGGTTTTCTTTTCTTGTGATAGCTTCCAGCCTTGGTATCAGGAAAACAATGGCCTTGTAGGATGAGTTAGGAGGTATTCTCTATTTTCTCCTCTTCTATTTTTTGGAATAGCTTCTGAAGAATTGGTATTCATTCTTCTTTTAATGTTTGGTAGAATTCACCAGTGAAGCTATCTGAGCCTGGGCTTTTCTTTGTGGGTGTTCTTTGATTACTACTTTGACCTCTTCACTTGCTATAGGTCTATTCAGATTGTCTTTATTTTTGAGTAGTTTTGGTAGTTTGTGTCTTTCTAGGAACTTGTCTATTTCATCTAAGTTATATAACTTATTGGCACATAATTTATATATATATATATATACCATAGTTCATGGCATACAATAGTTCCTTTATACTTTTTATTTCTGCAGGGTCAGTAGTAATGTCTCCTCTTTTATTTTTTTTAAAATTAAATTTTATTGGAGTATAGTTGCTTTACATGTTGTGTTAGTTTCTTGCTGTACAGCAAAGTGAATCAGTCATACATATACATATATCCACTCTTTTTTAGATTCCCTTCCCATTTAGGTCACCCCAGAGCATTGAGTAGATTTCCCTGTGCTATACAGTAGGTTCTCATTAGTTATCTATTTTATACATAGTAGTGCCTTCCTTTTTCATTTCTGATTCTAGCAATCTGAGGCTTCTTTCTCCCTCTCTCTCATTTTTAAAAAGTTAATCTAGCTAAAAGTTTGTCAATTTTGTTAATCTTCTCAAAGAACGAGTTTTAGTTTCACTGATTTTTCTCTGTTGTTTTTCTATTCTCTATTTCATTAATTTCTGCCCTAATCTCATTATTTCCTCCCTTTTGCTTGTTTTAGGTTTGCTCTTCTTTTTCCAGTGTCTTAATGTGGAAGGTTAGGTTATTGATTTGAGATTTTTCTTCTTTTTTTAAAATTGAGGTATAATTGACATGTAACACTGTATTAGTTTTGGGTGTACAACAATACGAGTCGATAGATGTATATATTGCAAAATGATTACAGCAATAAGTCTAGTTAGCATCCATCACCACACAGTTATATTTTTCCCCTTGTGATGAGAACTTTTAAGAGTTGTTCTCTTAGCAACTTTCAAATACACACTACAGTACTGTTAACTATTGTTACCCTGTTGTACATTACTTCCCTAGGACGTATTTTTCTTATAACTGGGAGTTTGTACTTTTTAACCATCTTCACCCATTTTCCTATTCCCTACCCCCTGCCTCTGGCCACCATCAGAGATCTTTCTTCTTACTATAGGCATTTACAGCTATAAATTTCCCTCTGGGCACTGCTTTTGCTGCAACCTATAAATTTTCATAGGTTGTGTTTTTGTTTTCATTCATATCAAAGTATTTTATAATTTCCCTTGTGATTTCTTCTTTGACCAATTGGTTATTTAGGAATGTGTTGTTTATTTTCTTCAATGGTTTCTTCCAGTGTATGCAGTATGAGGTTGCAGCTTTTCCTGATTCTTGAGTTTTTTTCCTGATTCTTGACTTTTTTCCTTTAAAAAGTTAGTATGGTGGGTTAAAGATGGCCATAAATTCTTTGATATTTCTCCTATTAAGAGGTGGGGTCTATAGCTCCCCTTCCCCTACATCTGGACAGGCTCTATGACTGTTTTGGCCAACAGAATGCAGGAGAATTGAGGCTACATGACTTCTAGGGCAAGGTTGGAAGCAACTTTGCAGCTTTTGCTTTGGTATCTTGGAATACTTGCTTGGGAGGGTGTCAGCGTAGATAGCCACCATGTAAGAAGTCCAACTACTCTGAGACCACCATACTATAAGAAGCTCAAGCTAGCCATGTGGAGAAGCTACCTGAGGAGTGGGAAGTGCTGACCATCCCTGTACTAGTCTGCTCAGGCTGCCATTACAGAATACCACAGACTGGAGAGCTCGAACAACAGAAATTTATTTTCTTACTAGAGAAACTAGTTCTAGAGACTGGAATTCTGTGATCAGGATGCAGCATGGTCAGTTTCTGGTGCAAGCTCTCTTCCTGGCTTGCAGATGCCCCCTTCTCACTGTGTCCTCACATGGCAGAGAGAGAGCAAGCTCTCTACTGTCTATTCTTGGAAGGAACTAATTCTATCAGATCAGGGCCCCACCCTTATCACCTCAGTTAACTCTAACTACTTCCTTAGAGGCCCCATCTCCAAATACAGCCACACAGAGGGATAGGGCTCCAATATATGAGTTTTGGGGGGACACAGACATTCAGTCCATAACAAGTCCCCGGTTGATCCAGCCATCCCATCCCATGCTCCAGGTAGGTGACAAAAGAAGTCATCTTGGTAGTTCTAGCCCCAGAATATGCCACATTATGAAGAATTGAGGCCCAGACACATGGCTCTAGTTGAGTCATCCCTGCCATCTCCTGCTATTTGAGACATAATAGCTGAGGCTGTAGACATTGTACAGCATGGATGTGCTTTCCTCATTGTGCCTGCCCTGATTCCTGACCTGTAGAATTGTGAGCAAAACAAAATGACTTTACACTACCAAGTTTTGGGGTGATTCACTGCATAGCAAATAGAAATGGGAACAGGAATTTGTCCCATTTATATTTATTGTTATTATAATTATCAATTAACTTTGGGCTTCAGTTTCCTTATCTGTAAAATGAAAATAATACTTAAGGATTAAGTAAGATGATATATGTACTGTGCGTACTTAGCACAGTGAGAGAGAGAGCACTTAAAATGGTAGTTTGACAAAAAGATAGCTAGATGTATATATATTTGTATATATTCTTTTATTTGCTTGAGAAGATGGGCAGTTTTTTGTAAACTTTAATTTCTTGCAGCAAGTGTTATGAAATGCTCTCTTCATCTGCTTTCTTACTTGTTATATTTTGATGTTTTTTTAAAAAATATATTTTTCTTAACCATATTTGTTTATTTATTTATTTATTTATTTAATTTTATGGCTGCATTGGGTCTTCGTTTCTGTGCAAGGGCTTTCTCTAGTTGCGGCAAGCGGGGGCCACTCTTCATCGCAGTGTGCGGGCCTCTCACTATCGCGGCCTCTCTTGTTGCGGACCACAGGCTCCAGACGCGCAGGCTCAGTAATTATGGCTCGCTGGCCTAGTTGCTCCGCGGCATGTGGGACCTTCCCAGACCAGGGCTCGAACCCGTGTCCCCTGCATTGGCAGGCAGACTCTCAACCACTGCGCCACCAGGGAAGCCCTATTTTGATGTTTTGCTTGTGAATTCTTTCATTAGTGAAGATGTTGATTTCTTTTGTTTACTCATCTTGGAGGGGAGTTTCATAGGGGTTTTCCCTTAGACCCAAGTCAATACAGGACCTAAGAGCAAAGTCCTTGTCCTGTATGCCTTGTGCCTGTGCCTTGCCCCCACCCCCCTCCCTGGCCCCCAGCCCTGGGGTTTTGCCTGGAGTCCTCTCTACACATAACCAGCTGGTTTCCTCCAGGTCAACCATCTCAAGGTTGTGGCTTTTCCTGATTTCAGAATCCTTGATCATTTTCTTTATTTTTTGTGGCACTGGTTAAAAGAGAGGGTGTTTTGAGGTGTGATTTATGTAAGAATGTATGGTATTATGATAAATGGCATTATTATGCCATTTTCTTTCTTTTGTCATTTCGGAGGGAGCAAAACCCTGCCTGAGCCCTGGAATTTGTCAAAGCTCATGAACAGAAAATCTTGGTCCATTCACGGGGCAGCCACATCTGTTAGCCCAAATAACTGCAATTCTCTCACATCAAGGCTCTTGCTTCATTGAAATGTCCATCCAGCTTTGGAGCAGGAGACTCATCGGGAAAGAATTCCGTCTTGTCAGAGGTTCAGGAAGGACTGACATGAATCAATAGACTGTTTCCTCAGAATCCTGTAGGGTTTCAGTGGTTTTCATGGAATTGAATACCCTTTTAGATTCAGGAGGCTTAAATGGAAAGATATAGTGTTCATGGTTCATACTTGATGGTTAGCTTCTTCTAAAAAAGCACCAAACCTGCAGAAGCTGCTGTGAATCTGCAGGGGTCACCTCAGTCCCCAGCGGGGTGCGGGTGGCAGGAACCTTGCTTTAATTAGACTTGGACTTTCCATCTGACACAGAGCTGCATCTGATTTTCACTCTGAGGGCTTCCGCCTCCCAAGGCAAACGGAGAGTCCGAGCGCTTGATGTTTAAACACATTTCACACACACGTCCATGTATTTACTTACACAGACACGCACTTGCACACACTCAGACCCACACGTTCCTGGCCTCGCCATGTGTAGGGCAGATTTCGCCTCCTTCCCCACCCTCTCTGTGGGTCGAAACAGAGCTGGGTCATCTCTCTGTTTATTTTTACATGGAGGGGTTCATCAATTAAATGTCCAACTTTGGGATCTGGCCTATCAGGAACTGTTCCTGCAATGTGAACTCATTGCTTTAATCTGCACCCTAGGCCCCTGTTAGCTATTCTTCAACCAGCAGTATTTGGACAAGGATCCTGCAGCCTTCCTTACCTAGAGGGAGCAAAGGAAAAGTCGGGGCGTTCTCACCACCCTTCAGGGGTCCCCACTGCCTCTGGGGTTGCATCTGCTCTCTGAGGACCCCCTCCACACCCAGGGAGGCTTCATCAGCCACGGTGGTTGGGTGTTGAATCCAGAGGTTCTTATTCAATTTTCAGTGCTGGGCCCCGGGGGGTATCTGTTGAAGATAACCGGACCTCTTCCCAGGTGTGTGCACATACCCACACACATGTACTTGCGTGCACACACACACACACACACACATCTTCTGGTCTTTGGGGCAGTGTCTGGTCCAGCCTGATATTAAAGACCAGAAAGCAAGGCCCAGGTGAATAAACAAGTCCCTGGTGAGTAGTGACACGGCTGGACCAGAGGCTGGCTCCCCAACCCCTGTCCCCGCTCCCATTTCCACGCCAGAGCCTGCCCTCCCCAATCTTTGCCCAGGTTTTCCTTTGTATCCTGAATGCGTCTTTACTTCTCCCATTTCAAGAGGCCTGGCTTGACACATAGTGAAGCTGGTTGGGCCCCTGGAGAAGGGTCAGGGGTGGGCTCTGCCCAGGTCAAGTTCGGCTTCTCCCTGGGCCCTCACAGAGCTCCCACTCACCTGCAGCCCTGTCCTCTGGGGGCCCAGCCACGGGCAACCATGGTCCCTGGAGGTGACCCAGGCACCAGGTACTGCTTTCCCCACAATCCCTGCTCTTCCCATGTCCTAGGAGAAGGATGTTTTTCTAGAAAGGTTTTTAGTGAGCATGTTACTGGTGTATTGCATGAAAAAGGCAGGTCACAAGATAAGTCTTACACTTTGGCTGGTAAATATGTACATATTTATTATATATAATATAGAAAAAATACAAGAATGAAAACACTAAGTAATTATCTCTAAGTGATGGGATTTACAAGTATTGATAATTGTTTTTATTTTGGGAACTTATCTCTTTTCTAAACTTTTGACTATGAGCATGTATTAACTTCATAATTAAAACGTTAGTTAAAAATAAAATGGAATGGTGGAAGAAACTGTTTGGTCTGAAATAAAAAGGACTTGGGGATACACAATGATTGTCTTAAAATATTTGAAGAAATGTTGCACGAAAGAGGGATGTTGACTTTTTTTTTTTGCTGAAGAGGATGGGGGAGCTGATTTACAACTGAAACAAACAAACAAAAAGGCAAAGAACTTTCTGTTAGCAAAACTGCCTGTAAATAGGTTGAGCTGACTCAGGTGGTGGTGTGTTCTCTGCCACAGGAAGGCCACTTGGTGAGATAGGGTGGTGGCAGGACTTCAAGAGCAGGACTGATGATGGTGATGATGACGATGGTGATGTTTACGATAATGTGGTGGTGGTGATGGTGACAATGATGACGGTGATATGGTGGTGATAGTGATGATAGTGATGATGATGGTGATAATGGTGGTGATGGTGACAATGGTGATGTTTACGATAATGTGGTGATGGTGACAATGACGATGGTGATATGATGGTGGTGATAGTGATGATGGTGATGATGACGATGGTGATGTTTACGATAATGTGGTGATGGTGACAATGACGATGGTGATACGATGGTGGTGATAGCGATGATGATGATGGTGGTGATGATGATGATCGTGGTGGTGATGATGATAGTGGTGGTGATTATGAGGGTGACAATGATATAATCTTCTATGTGCATGTTATGCTGACGAGGCATACAACATTCCTGTTCATACCCAGCTGATACTTGCCTGACCCTCTGGGGAGACACTCAGGCATTATTATATCAATCACCTAGTGGAGTGAATGAAGCCAGGAGAAGATGTTACTACTGACCCAGAGGTAGAGCTGAACTTGACTCAGACCTTTCACTCCCCCGCCCAGTGCTCTGCCCCTCTTTGGTCTGAAAGTCGTGGCACCTTGTTCAGACCAAAGACTTCTGGAAAGAAAGGTATCTTCTGTGGATGCGTAGGCTCGGAGAAATGTGGCCACAGCCCGGCCCCCCAGGACCAGGACAACGTAGATGAGGAGCAGGTCTGCAGGGACTGAGTGGAAAAGAATGTCTCTGTGGGGGAACCCGTCTGCTCCGAGGGCTGGAGCCTGTGCCCGCAGGTCTTAGGACCTGCCCCTCCTCCAGCAGCAGGGGGCCTGGGCACGTGACTGTGTTTCCTTAGGGCGGGCCGAGCCACCCCAGGACCCCTCCTGGCATTCCGCCCCCTTTCCATTTCTTAGCCCGGCCCTTGGCCCTTGGATAGGGACGCTTCCCCGGATTCTCTCCGTCCTCAGCCTCTGCTTTCCCGTGTTCGCGTGGCTTCAGGTCCCTCCCAGGCTCTAGCCCACACTGCCCTCCTGATCTCCCAGCGCAGCTCGCCCTTGGCCTGGCATCCTGCCACCTGTTTCAGTCACTTCACCTGGCACACGGCCAAGCTGAGTCCCTCTCCCACCCCCACTCCACAACTTGCTCTGGAGGAAGCTCGTGGCGTGGTTGTCACCTGTCCCTGTCTAATCCCAATAGTTCTCAGCGTTGCCTCCTCCTGCCACCTCCTGGGGGCCCCTCGCTGCTGTTCCCGGGTGTGGCGGCCGCTGTATTAGGCTGCTCGCCTGCAGCCCCCAGTCTAGTCTGCACCTCACACTTCCCAGCTGGGCCGCACACCCCGCTCTGAGCCCTGTGTTACTCCCAGGACTCACAGGATAAAGCACATCCCCCCTCTCGGGGCCTGGGCCTCCCCTGCCCTTCATCGCATCTTCATTTCTGCCCACTGGCAGTTTTTGCTTTAACGGCACAGGACTAAGTCCCTAGAGGCCCCCAGGGGGTCCCACTCTCGCGTCTCCAGGTAACCACAGGCTCCACCCTCCACCTGGAATGGTCTTCCTTCCTCCTTCCCTCCACCCTTCAGGCTCAGTTGGGTTTGGGCGTCAGCCTGAAAGAAGCGTGCCCTGCTTCTCCGCCGTCGGGGTGAGAGTGAGACGCTCTCCGCGTCCTGCCATCAGAGCGTCGCAGCCCTTGGTACCTGATTACGAGGCTCGGAGTGTGCTTGCTGGGTGCGTGAATAAATGAGGAAGTGAGTGAAGGAATGGATGGGACGTCCAGGGTCCTGCCGGCTCCCAGTGACAGAACTGGAACTTCCACTGTTCAGCAAGTGTCTGCCGTATCCCCCCCCTGAGCCCAGTCCTGTGTTCAGAGCCACGGCGGCAGGGGCCAACAAGGCGCGCGAGCCCTGCCCACGTGGAGGCGGGACGCAGCCCGTGGCGCCCCGTTCAGCGCTCTTCCCAGCAGGCTGCAGCAGCGTCGGGGGCTAGCACGGCCCTGCCGGGCATTTTGCACCTTTGGTTCGACTGAGTGAAGTGGGGTCCAGGGCCTGGCGGCCCCAGGTGCCCAGGGCACACACCCTGCAACCACCTGTCGCTGGCAGCAGGAGCCGCAGCCTTATTTACCTCTTGCTCTCTGGCGGCCGCGGCAAGAAGGAAGACATCAGGGGCTGGCCAGGTCCCTCCAGTGAGCCGCAGGCGCCAGGCGTCAGGAGAGGGCGCTGCTGAGCGCTACTCTGGGAGGACAGGGGCGCTCATGCCCCACTTCCCTGCAGATGCCCTGCCTGACGCCATCAAAGGGATGGTTCGATGCTCGGCTCGGAGGAGCGGAGAGATGCTGGCCCAGAGCGGGGAAGCCAGCCTCGCTCTTAAGCAACAGCCCCAGACCTCTTTGTTTCTCTGCTTCTTCCAAAGTGGCAAAAGATCAAGGCCCCGAGCTTGAAATAACAAAAGGGAAATAGCTTGCAGGCCCGCATCTGGAGGCCAGAAGGGGTTTTAACAGCCCCGCTTGGGAGGGAGGTGGTGGTGGGGAACGGGCCTGGGCGCCGATTCCCAAACTCTTCTCTCTGGCTTCCCACAGCCAAGATGAGATGCTATGTCCGACCCCTTAGGCAGCACGCACCTGGCGGCAGCCCCTCCTCTGTCACCTGGGAGGGTGGCGCCTTTCACTTCCTCTGCCCTCTGGTCCTCACTGCAGGTTCTTGGCCTCATAGCTCTTGCATTTCTGTCTCTGATGCCATCAGGTCAAACCTCCCCAGGTCCAGCTCTGGGCTGGCCAAGTCCCACAGGCCTGGGGATAATGAGGGTCTGCAGCAGGGTCGTGGCGGTCTGGCCGGGGTCGGGTGCTGTCACAGGTCTGTAATTACTTCAGGCTGAGGAAAGCCAGCTCCAGAGCACTGCAGACATTCCTTGCAGGCGGACGAGATGGGCCTTCTTCTGGGGGACGTCACCCCACGGCCTGAGGCAGCGGGAAGGGGGCACAGTGGTGTCTTACTTCTGAGAAGGGAGGCCTCTCTCTCTCTCGATTGACCCAGATGGACAATTCTGGAGGGCTCGGCCGCGATGAATTCGCACAGCACGTGATTCTCTGGTCTGAAGTCTTCTCCTTAAACGCAGTGAGAAGGGACCCGACGGTTCTTGGGAAGCTGGGAGGTGGAGGGGGCCTCCTGGGTCCTACACTCTGTACCAACGGCCACCAAAACAGCACCTGCTAACACGGAGTCACGGGAAACGTCCACGCCAGCCACAGCTGGCACCCACACGTGCGGTGCCACTAATGAGCATCCGCCACGTGTCAGGCATGGCCGGTTCGAGATGACATCCCTGGCGGACCCAGCCAGGTGGGGTTTCACGCCATTGTCCAGGAGAAGCTGGTGTCGGGAGAAGGTTGGCGAGTTGTTCGCAGGCCCGTAGCTTGTCAGAGTCAGAGCTGAATTTCGAATGCAAACCTTCCTGACAACCAACGCTTGGACTTTCCAGAATCCTTTGTCTCCCGGGATCTCAAGCAAATGAATTACCCGACCTGGTCCAAGTTCTGTCTCGGAGAGCAGATTTCCCTGAAATACAGTTTGGATCTCATCACTTCCCACCTCGAATGCTGGCAGGGGCTCCCTTTCTTGGCAGTCCTTTTGGATGGCTGCAGTGACAGATGACCCGGGAGGCTGAGGCTGCTCAGGGGTCCAGCCCTTGGCGGGAAGGCTACGTGGCAGTGAGAGGCAGATGGGTGGGACGCGCGTGTCCTCTGGCTCTGAGTGGGTAGGCGAGGCCAGTCACCCGGCTGTCCAGGTTCCTGGGGGCTCAGGCCACTGGACAGACTTTGATTGGTTGGGTGCAAATGATCAAGGCGTCCTGTCCGGGACAACCCAGCCAGCAGAATGTGCTGCAGCCAGGGGGAGCGGGAGGGGGTGAGGCCCCAAACCAGATCCCATCAACACCACCCGAGGCTGTGTGGGCTGGGTCGGCCGTGGCTTCAGCAGAGCCAAGTGCCCTCTGGGAGGGCCAGAGTTGAGATGGGGGAGACCAGTCCTCCCAGCAGGATCCTCCCCAGGAACTGGGAGAGAAGTGGAAACCCCAGTGCATGGTGGGATTCCCGAGTCAGTCACGTGGTAGGAACGAGCATAGCGCCCCCCAGGACATGGCATGTGCAGAAAAGGCGGGGGGTGGGTGGTGGGCATCAGGAGGGAGGAGGTGGCGTGCTAGTGCTATAGAGCGTGGAAGTATAATGTTAATTGGCAGACTGTGTTCCGAGCCCTGGCAACCATAAGTAGCTTTTAGATCTGCAACTGAGTATCCAATTTAGTACATATTCAGGCCACTCCAAGGGCTGGGAGGTGGTTCCCTTTGCCTAGTACGGGGGCTGGGATGGTGCTGGTTTAGTGAGATGGCCAAGCCGACAGCTCAGCCGTGCCAAGCAGCAGAGATTGGCTCATGGGATCTTCTGGTTCTCGGACTGCAGTTCTTGGGTTGGTTTTTACTAATCGAAGTTATTGGAACGTCCCGATGCTAGCAGGTCCCAGGGAGGCGTTATCCCGGGGTGACTTTGCCACCCTCCCAAGCCTCTGTTCCTTTGTCTTCCTCTGTTCGTGTTGGGGACTGGGAGGGGACTGCTTCACGCCTCTCTGCGGCCATAAGCTCTTGTTATGGCCCCCAGGCAGGTCACCCCCTCACTTAGGGAACTGTTCTCACCGGCCGTAGCCTGGTCAGGGAAGAGGGAGTGTCTTGGCTGAGCTCTCTGTGTATATTCTACACCTATGAGGTCTTCTGTGACCCCCATAGCTGTCCCATGCCCCTCTGCTGCTCAAAGCCACAAATGTCCCCAAACACGAATTTTTCCTGAGGCTCCTCAGGGAAAACCAAGCGCCCTTCCTCTCCAAGGGCCCAATCCCAAGCCTGAGCTGTGTTTTGGGCTTCTCAGCTCTGCGTGGAGTTTGCATCAAAGTAATGCTCTCTACTTTATGTCTTCCAGAATTATGGCACCGCTCCCCATTTTCAGTGCTGCAGGAAGTATATTTTTATTTCCACATTTATTTTGTCATTTCAATGGGATTTGTGGTAGAAGATGTAAATACTGTAGCCTGCCATTTTGAACTGGAAGAACAGAGTAAAATTCAAGTGGATTTTGAAATCAGGAAAAATGAATAAAATCCAAGGAACCTCACAAACACAGATCCTCATAGACCATTCAGCTTACTGGGGGCAGAATGACATTTTGAAACAGGAACCGACTGTATTTGTCTGATTCCCTGTGCCTCCTTCCCCTTTTGTCAGAAGCAGTTGTGGCCTGAGAAAGAGGAGACGCAGCAAAGAGCCAGGTATTTGGTCCTCGATGTTTTGAGCTGCCAGATGGGGTGTTCCCGGGGTACAGCACAGGCCTGGCTGCCGTGGCTGTCCTGCTCCGAGTGCTGGACGGGGTCAAGGCCTCAGCCGGCGCTGGGAAGGTGCCCAGGAGCAGAGGGCTCTGATCTGGCGTTTCTACGTCAACAATCTCAAGGCTGTCCTGGCATCAGGAATGTTGCTTCCAAGCCTCTGCTTCTCCATCCTGGAGCTGGAGGCCTTCCGGGGCTGATGGCTCCCGGGAGGTCCCGTCACCACCCTCTGCGTCCACCGTCAGGAAGCTCTCACTTTTTGTTCTTCAAGTGGGTTTGGCAAATCCCCTTGACCTTCCTCAGGAAAACTGGCGGTCCGTGTGAGTCTTAACCCCCAGTGTTTGCTCCTTGCAAGGTTTCTGATACCTTCTGATCCGTTTCTGACACCTGCACACGTGGCCCTGGCGTGAGGCTCCTGGCCCGTTGGTATTAGGTGTGTGCGTCCGGGGGAGGTACCGACTCCAGGGTGATGGGTGACACGCCAAATAACTTGCCCAAACATACTGACATTTACAACAATCTGCAATTTCCATCAGTACAGAGTCACCAATGCAGCGATTCCAGATATGGATTCCATGACGTGGAGGAATTTATCATTTAATAAGGGTGGCATTTCAAATAAGTAGGGAACATTGAATACAAGATTTTGGACAATTGGCTAGCTATAGGGGAAAAAAGTTACCTGAAGACTAACATCTCTTTCCATGTCATACCTCGAATGGATTCCAGCTGGATTGAAGATTAGATGTAAGAAAAGAAGACTGCAAAATTGCAGAAGGAGATATAGGAGAATGTTTTTGTATTCTTGGGGAGGAGAGGATATTAGGAATGAGATAGAACCAACAGTGGTGTCTCGGAGGTTTAAAGCCACAGAGATTTATTTCCTCCTCGGGCTCCACGTCCAACATAGGTCAGCAGGGTTTCTGCCCCGCCCAGACACTCAGGGACCCAGGCTGCTGAGACGCTACTGTCTGGGATAGTATAGCAAGGGAGAAATACTGGAGAGTCACACACTGGCTGTTCTATATTTTGGCCCAGAAGTGACACACGTCACACCTGCTCAAAGCCTATTGGTCAGAACCAGTCATGTGACCCTGCAAGGGCCTGGGGTAGTGTGGGGAGCAGCTTGAACATTTTTGAAGAGTTTTGCCACAAACTCTATCCTAATACATTAAAACATCAGATGAAATGGATGATTTTGGGGGATGTGTAAATCAGCAGAGTTGATCCAAGAAGTAAGAAGTTGAAAGAGATGCATAGGAAGAAATGGAAAAAAGATTCTAAGAATTACCTTCAAGAACTGCACCCCATCCCAGGTGGTTTTATTGGGAGGATATTGAATGTATTTCTCGGAGGTGGGGGGGTGAGGAGAGATGCCCCCAGAATCCACCAGGGGCTGCACGCCATGTGTGGAGTGAACAGAAGTGAAGGTGGCTCTGGACGCCAGGAAGCAGGAGGCAGGAAGTGCCACAGCGTGGCTTTAGGGGAAGGCGTGGATCCCCGGCCCTGCCCTCCGGTTATTGCCTCTCCAGTGAGGGTGTGCTCCGGGCCCTGCCCCTTCTGTAAACGGAAGCTGATTACCTGGAATTATCCTGTTGTGGTTAATTTTATGTGTTAACTTGTCTGGGCCACAGTGTCCAGATATTTGGTCAGATATTATTCTAGATGTTTCCATGAAGGTGTTTTAGGATGAGATTAACATTTAAATCTGTGGACTTGGGCTTCCCTGGTGGCACAGTGGTTGAGAATCCGCCTGCCAATGCAGGGGACACGGGTTCGAGCCCTGGTCTGGGAAGATCCCACATGCCGCGGAGCAACTAAGCCCGTGAGCCACAACTACTGAGCCTGCACGTCTGGAGCCTGTGCTCTGCAACGGGAGAGGCCGTGACAGTGAGAGGCCCGCGCACCGCGATGAAGAGTGGCCCCCCGCTTGCCGCAACTGGAGAAAGCCCTCGCACAGAAACGAAGACCCAACACAGCCAAAAAAAAAAAAAAAATCTGTGGACTTAATGTGGGTGGGCCTCACCCAATCAGTTGAAGGCCTGGAAAGACCAAAGACTGACCTCCCCTGAGCAAGAAGGAATTTCGCCAGCAGCTGGCCTTTGGGACCTAGACTGTAGATTTGCCCTGGGTCTCCAGCCTGCTGGCCCACCCTGCAGAGTTTGGACTTGCACCTTCACAACTGCTTGAGCCAATTCCTTTAAATAAATCTCTCTCATGTATATCCTGTTGGTTCTGCTCCTCTGGAGAACCTTGACCAATAGAACCATGGTCTACTTGGAGAACACCTTCCCACAGACCATGGGCAACAGGGGAGAGGTGATTCCCCATTAGCAAACTGGAATGCTTTTACAGGCAGGGAGAGTGGGCGTTCTGCAGCCGAAGAAGATCTAAAGAGAGCAAAGAGAGACAGACAGTTGTGGAGCGTCAGACGTAGGGACCCCCTCAGAGGCGTGGCCAGCTTGCGGTTCATTGTATGAAGTTATTGGAATCACAGGAAATAAGGGATGTTATTTATAAATGGATATATTTAAAGTTACGAGTCTTTTTTGTCAATCCTTGGACAGGGACATGATTCAGTCTTTAGCTATCACGCTCATCTCGGCACCGTTGAAGCTTTATCTCCACGCTGGGGGCGATGGCCCTGAGGCTGTCACAGCTGTGCCCAACGGGACAGGAGCAGAGCCCACACGTGTGTCTCCCGAAGGTAGAAATGGACTTGATGTTCCCTTAGAGGGGAGGGGAGGTGCTGGTGAATCCAGAGCCATGTGGCTGTTCATGGGAGCAAGGTCTGCAGAAGAAGGTTTTGAAAGGTAAGAGGTTCATTTCAGGGCCTCCCTTACAGCCCGGAGGCATCTGCCTCTTTCACCAGAACAGAGGAGAGGAAATTGTCAATGGACGGCTCTCCCCTGACAGCTGAGCAAAATGAGGCTGCCAGGCTGGGCGCCGGTTTGCTCTTTGATCAAAGGTCCTGGGCTCACTTTTCATTTCCCATCTTCCTGCTCTCAGGACACCACGACCTCTGTACTGTGCCACTGAAGACAGGTAGAAGGGAAGGCCGGTGAATCCAATATAAGTCCCTGTTCAGCCTGGATCACTGGGAAGGAGAGGAATGCAGGAAAGGGAAGGGAGTGATGAACACGGTGGTGATGAACACTGGTTTGTGTGCACTTTCCACCAGCAGCGATCTGTGAGTCAGGGGCTCTTAACATGCTCCAAATTGAAACTGGGTAAATACTGCCACTTTTTGTTTGCCTTGAGAGCTAGCTGTCTGCAGGCATGTTAGGAAACCATGGCAAAGAGCATTCCAGATGCATGTGGTGCCTTTGAGTTTATTTATTTGTCTCAATTTATTCCAGTTACATTTGAGCATGGCGTGATTATACATCTCACACTGATTGAAGACCATGGCCTGTGGGCAGGGCAGGAGGAGGGGAAGGGCTTCCTAGCTCCATCTAATTTAAAGCACCTTTGGCTGAGTGGTGCAGTGAGGAGGATGTGGCTAAAACAAATGAAAATCACAGCAGGATCAAAGTGCACGCACAAATCCATTCCTTCTGCAGGCAGCTCCTCCTTCCCTTCCACTCGCTCCCCGGCCCTTGCCTTTTTCCTTATTCGAGTCCCAGTGATTCGTCTGCGGCAAAGCTGCAGGACGTCCTCGTCTCCTCCGAGTGCGACCGCGGTTTCATCTGTGACCGATGGGGCGAAGGTACAGACACCGCGGGCTTGAAGGAGCTCCGAGGGCCTTCCTGGTCTCATGGTGGACACGTGAAGTGTGACATTAATCAGCGCTTCCTCTGAGCAGTTCAGAGACAGTCAGAGACGTTGGGAGGCACTTGTCTGAAGCACAGCTGCAGGAGGCCACGATGTGATCCGCAACCCGCGGCCTCCACCCCCCTGTCCAGTGCACCTGCGCCGCTGCTGTGCAGGATTTCATGTGGGAATCGTGGGGAGCGACGGGAGCCCAGTATGGCCCAGTCCTGCCACACTTCACACGCTGACGACAGAGGCTCAGAGGACACTTCCACTCAAGGTCACACGGGAAGCACGTCCGGCCTGGAGGCAGGGGGTTGCTCAGACTTCCTGGTTCCGGTGACAACTCAAAGGGGCGCAGCACACGAGGGGAGCCTTAGCCCCACCCCCACAAACCACACATCACACACACACACATGAACCACACATACTACACACACCCCACACATACACACACACCCCACACATACACACACACACCACACCACACATACCACACACACACGAACCACACATACTACACACACCCCACACACATACTACACACACCCCACACATACTACACACACCCCACACATACACACACCCCACACCCCACACACACACACAACATGCATGCACACCACACACACATGAACCACACATACTACACACACACCACACACACACACGAACCACACATACTACACACACACCACACACACACGCGAACCACACATACACCCCACACACACACTACACACACATACTACATACACACCCATACATACGCCCCACACACCACATGCACACATACCACACACACACATATACCACACATACACACCACACACACACACTACACACACATACTACATACGCACCACACATACGCCCCACACCACACACACACCTCACATGCACACACACCACACACACCACACACACTACACACACATACTACACACACCCCACACATACCACACACACACACATACCACACACACACACGAACCACACATACACCCCCCCACACTACACACACATACTACATACACACCCATACATATGCCCCACACACATGCACACATACCACACACACACACATACCACACATACACACCACCCACACACACTACACACACATCCTACATACACACCACACATACGCCCCACACCACACACACACACCACATGCACACACACCACACACCCCTTTCCCTCGGCCTGCCTGTGGGCGGCTCTCCTGGCACCGCCTGTGGTCAAGAGCAGCCCCGGCAGCCCCAGCCACGCCATCGCTCACAATCTGAAAGACACTCTCTCCAGGTCGCACGGAGCTAATCTCAGGGCAGGACCTGACTGGCCCTGCCTGGTCACATGCCCAGCCCTGCCCCAATCACTGCACATGGGAAGATGGAGCTCTGTGACTGGCCCAGGGAGATCACATGCTTATGCTGATGAGACGAGGGGGCCTGTGATTGACAGTGCCAGCAAAACTGTGAGTGTGCGTGTGTATGGTGTGGTGTGTGAGCGTGTGTGGTGTATGTGTGTGTGGTGTGTGTGAGCGTGCGTGTGGTGTATGTGCTGTGTGTGTGATGTGTGGTGTGAGGCGTGTGGTGTGTATGGTGTGTGTGTGTATGGTGTGTGAGTGTGTGTGGGGTATGTGTATGTATGTGTGTGGTGTGGTGTGTGAGCGTGTGTGGTGTATGTCTGTGCTGTGTGTGTGGTGTGTGGCGTGATGTGTGTGGTGTGTATGGTGTGTGTGTGTGTTTGGTATGTGTGTGTGGTGTGGTGTGTGAGCGTGCACATGGTGTATGTGTGTGTGGTCGATGGTGTGTGGTGTGTGTGTCTCTCTCATTTAGCGAGGGGCTCTGGGTGGAGCACAGCACTGGCCGGGGGTCCGGAGGGTTCTTTCCTGCAGCGCCGTCCAGTGTGGGGCGTGGAGCCCGGGCTAAGGAGAGCTCACGGGCGGCGTCTGATGAAGGGGCGGAGCCGGCGTGCTGGGGAAGCAGCCCATCTTGTCACGCTCGTGTGCATTTTTGAATCCCCGAGGCAGAGAGGTTTATCAGTGTTTCCTGCACGTGTTGGTCCAAGAAGACCTCTCTTTCCTCTCGAGCAGTAGAAAGGAAAATGAAGCTTTAGGATAACTTAAACTGGAATTCCGGAAGCCCTGTCATCTTCCAGATCCAAATCAGCAATCTGCTCGGGCATTTTGAGGCAGATTCCCTCCCCAGCACACGTCCTGGCCAGTCATTTTCGACCAAGCCACCAGCACCTGACCCTGAGTGTGAACTCTCCACCACTGTGACTTTGTGCTGTCCCCTCTGTCTGGAGTGCCCATCTCCCCAACCTCACTGACTATTCTTCTGGGCAGCCCTGGCCTTTGAAACTGGGGTGACCTTCCCTAGCTGCTCACAATACACTGGGGAGGTACACCTCGTGCACCAGGGAGATCCCTGCATCCTCCATCACCCCTGCGCACCAGAGCACCCCCTGCATCCTCCATCACCTCGTTTCTTCTAACACCCCCAATCTCAGATTCTGTGGTTGCAGCGGAAAGAATTATCCACAATTTGGTGAGATCAGATGTTGGTCTTACCCTGTCTCGTATGGGATCTGAAAATTTCCTGAAATCCTTGTAGTTTTGGCAAAACAAAGTATTTGACATGGGACCTGTGCAAAAAGATTCCAGAACGATAAGAAAGATAAAACAAGTCATACAACAAATAAAGAACATGGTTTTAAAGTTTATCCAGAAAAAAAATTTAGAGAGATATTCAATCCCTTGCACACACAGGACAAATAAAGAAAATATGGACTTTTAAGAAAGAGATGAAATATAAGATGAAAAGTTGCTTGAGAGCTGATAAAGGAAAGATGATAAAGAAACCAATAGGCAGTTGCAGAATTTAAGTTATTATTAGAGCAGCAAGGACTGGAATTACTACTCTAGACAAAATAACCAGTGGGAATACAAAACCCAAACAGAAACAAAAAGCTCTGAAATTAAGGAATCAAGAACTGCTGGTCGGTATGAACAGCCAGCAATGGGATGCAACGTGAGGAGAACTCGTTGTGTGAAAAGGAGGCCAGACCTAAAGGAGCGGGAATAATATTTTGAAGCTGTAATAGGAGAACATTTTCTGTGACTGAAGAAGACACAAATCTACATTTTAACAAATCTTAGGGTGTCCGAGGGAACATTATTAATTCCATCTGGTGCCAGGTGAAGCCCCTGCCTGTCCCGGATGAGGAGTAGAGTCTCAGGGATCCAGGAATAACACGAGTCACTTAGAAAGGGAACCCGGGAGTCTGGCATCAGAGTTCTCTCGAGGCCGGATGACAAAAGATAGTAGGTCAATATCCACAGGTTTTGAGGGTAAGCATCTGTGAAACCAAGATATTTCCCCTGCCCATCCCCAGCTTGTGTGACGGCACCGGAAGGCATTACCACCCCCCCACGGGAGGACTCATGTCCCGCGTGCCTGCTCTCTCAAAGAAACAATTCTACTGCTATTGCCAGGACTTGAAGGTCTGTTCTAACCAACCAAAAGAGACTCAAGGCATCCACTGAAAATGTGGGTCGGGGAAGGAGGGCGCAGGCAGGTGGTGAGCAGAGCCTCCATTTAAACATCACATTGGGTCTGAATGACGGTAGTGTGCTTCCCATCAGAGCATAAACGTTGTCCGGACTCCTAATCTAATCAGGTCTCCACATGGCTGATGGAGATTGTCAGAGGCCACCAAGTGTAAGATACATCTTGATCTCAGAGAGGCTGAGGAAGAAAAAGCATTTCAGAATTGAAATGGACTACGCGTCTCTTTGTAGGATTCGTCACGAAACAGTTCGCTTCTCTTCCAGACTGCAATCTTTCTGAGCTTGGGTATGGGGCTGATTTAGCTTTGTTTATTGCTGTGCCACCAGCAATAGCAGAGCCTGGCACTTAGTAGGTGATCAATAAGTGTTTGCTGAAAAATATGAATAATCATTAGAAGATAAAAATAGCATCTTAACTCAAATGGTTAGATAAAATTCTCAGAGCACACCGCCCAAAAATAGGTGAATGGGGGAAGTGGGGAAAGTGTACTTATACTAATTTCTTCATATTATTTTGTTTCAGAAGATCATACACTCAGAAATACAGGTTGAGGTTGTCTATTTAAAGGTGTAAAAACAATGACAGCTAAAACAACCACACTAGATTATATTCTTGCAAACTGTAAGAGAAGACAGAAGATAGGAAAAAGTAAACAATGTAGCAATAAATAAACCAATGCAAGGAGACTGCTAGGAAGCATGTAAAACTGGAGATCTAGATACATCCCATCTCCTAAAGTAAGACCAAATGTATCCATTATATTATAAATGTAAATGGAGTAAATTCTCCCCCTTTAAGAAGAAGAGTCTCAAGGTGGCACATAGAACAAACCAGTTGTATATTAACTCTCAGAAAGCTGGACACAGATTAATAAGAATGTTTGTAAGTAAATGAAAAAGAAAATAAAAACAAAAATAAAGTAGGGATCTCACACTGTACTCCAGAAAAATTGAGTCAAAGCAGGAATATTAAACTGCATGAAGAGGGTTTCTTTTCACTGATGAAATGATCAGTCCACAATCAAGTTATACATTTTCACAAAATTGTATATAATATATAATGCAATATCAATATTTATTTGAAAAAGGATCAGAAATACAAGGAGAACTTTTCACACATGCAGTTGTGGGAGAAACTCTGCCAGTTGCCTCTCAGGTCTTGATAGATTATGTGGAAAAAAGGAAAGTGGGCTTAAGGGTGTTCATTGCACCACACCATTCAGAGAGCAGGTGATGACACGTGAAATTCCTTCCCCCAAATCAAGTTAAATTCAACTGAAACATCCACCAGCCAAGATGGGTGGCAAGTCTGACATGAGATTTTTTAAAAACTGAAGCCTCACCCCCTTGAATCTTACATGGGAAGCCCTCTGGGTCACAGGGGAGAGGGCCCTGGTCCTCTGTCCATTGGCTTCTGCAGCTGTGCCCTGCCCAGGCCACGTCCGTCTACCTGAAGTCTGACAGCTCCAGCCATGGGTCTGAGGCCTTGCGTACACTGTGCCACAGGGTGCCCAGAAGCCCTGCTTCTGGGTGCCGGTAAGGACCTGTGTGTTAACTTGGGGTCTGGGCAGTGGCAGTGCCCCTTCTTCTCCCTCTAAAGCAAAGCTTTCTTTCCTCTCCCTTCCGTTCTCAGGGGGGCTGATAGCCCAGTGGGAATTTTGTGGTGTAGGTAGGCAGGCTCAGAACCCAGACTCACCAAATATCCTGTTTAAGGAGCTTGATGTTTACAAAGGCAATATCTGGGTTTCCCTTCCCCACAATGGGCAGTGCCCCTACGAACTTGAGAGAAGTCCCTCCTTGCTGCCACCTCCTACCCTGCATTGATTTAAGTGAATAATGTAAGATGGATCTAAAAGTCTACATTGTAACTGTACCCTGAAGATGTAGAATGACCGTTATTCTATGTGTCCTTGGATCAGCGATAAATCCTAAATGACAGAAATAGCACAGACGGTGCTCTCCAACTGCAGAGAATGAAAATACAAATTAAAGGACAAATTAGAAACAGAAGACCAACTTCTTGCAAAATTTAAAACAATCATCTGATGGATAAAAGAGAGAAATCAAATCAGCAATAACAAAATATTTAGAAAAGAATGGAAGAGAAGAAGTGATGTTAGAGCTTATTGGCTGTAGCTGGAACTATACTGAGAAAATAAGTTTATAATTTAAAAATTGTCAGAGGAAATTAAGAAATTTCAAAAGAAAAAGACAAACCCAAGGAAAGCAGAAGAAAGGACAGATAACAGCAGAAGTAACTCATTAGAAAACAGAAACAATAGAATTGATCAACGAAGGTCGAGAGCTCACTCTGTAGAAAAAGAAAATAGAATAAACTGCTAGCTAGTTAATCAAGAAAAATGTAAGAAAACATGAATATATTACATGAAAATAGCCTCAGAGAAACCAGCATTTGAAGAGAATAATTCTTACAAGTCTATGCTGAAAGAGTTTGAAAATGTGGCCAAAGAGATTAATTTTCTAGAAAAGTATATATCATTAAAATTAATTGAAGAAGTGCTACAATATTTAAATGTGCCAACATCTATACAAAATATTTGAGAAAGTTGGAAGAGTTGCAGAAACTTAGTGTGGCTTTGTGTGTGTGTGGTGTACATGTGTGTGATTGTGTGTGGAGTGTGTGTGTGAGTGTATATGTGTGTGTGTGTGGTATATATATATGTGTGTGTGAGTGCAGGTGTATGTGTGTGGTGTGTGTATGTGTGTGTGTGAGTGTGTGTGTGGGGTGGGTATGAGTGTGGGTGCTTTAGCCTCCTGTAATCTCCCTCAGGCTTTCCTCTTGTCTCTTTTTTTATTCCCCACCACCCGTCCTTCCTTCTCCCTTTTTAAAAAGAAGCAGGTGGGGAGGGGCCCCAGGGGAGAAAGGGAGATGGTCACTCCAAGTGCCTTGGTAGAAAAGACGTGGTGTGGACTTCCGTGCCCAGCGCACCCACACCCCTCTGCTGCCGCGCGCAGCGGCAACAGGAGAGAGAAAGGGCCTCTGGACAAGGACCCCTCCTGGTTCATTTGGGGAAAGGGAGGCCGTTTAAACTGTTCCCAGCACAGTCTAGCAGCTCTGACGGGGCTGCAGTTTATGTCCTTAGATAGTTTCTTCACGTACTATAGTCCTGAACGGCTAACTCAGCTCCAGGTGCTCACAGAGCAGGAAGGACTCTTGGAACATCAGCCGCCCCTGAATCATACACTGACTTCCTAAAGCTGGTCTTTGTGGGTGGGGGAGCTGGAGGCCGGCAGCAGAATGGTGGGTGGGAGGAGAGCCCAAATGAATGTGTGCTTCACAAACAGTGTCTCTGTGATGCTCTGGTTAACTGCTGCTTTGTGAGCAGCTGCAAAGCAAGAGACCCCACCATGCGGAGACAGGATCCTTAATCTGCACCCCCCTGACCACAGAGCTGCCACATGTGCACCAGTGTCTCTGGGTCAGGAAGAAGGCGGTCAGCAGCAGGGAGACCCCGGGGAGGGCGTTCTGTCTGGGGGAAGGGAGGCGGCTTCCTGAGGGGGCAGGGGTGGCCCTCAGGCACAGGGACGCCAGGGAGGGGAGCTGGGTCACCAGCTTGTCCTGGTGTGTCCGGAATTTTATTGTTTTTAAAACTGAAAGTCTTGCCTTTGGGGGACCCCCAGTCCCAGGTCATGGGGACGAGTTGGTCACCCTGGAGCTGGCGGGGTGGTGACAGAGGAGTGGCTGCCCCAGGTGTGTGTGGGGTGCGGTCTGGGCTGGGCTTCTAGAAGGGGAAGGACAGGTCAGGGTGGGTCACTGAGGGCTCCTGCTCGAACTTGACTCATTAGACTCCAAGTGAGTAAGGTTCAGAGCTGCCCTGTTCAGCTTGGTGCGGAGTTAGCACTTTAAACGCAAAGGATGTGCATTTAAAGTTACATTTTAAGGTGCCTGTTTCTGGTATTTCTTAGCTTGTCCAGCTTTGTGCAGCTTGCCAGGGGGGTGGGCTCTGTGTTGGGGGCAGGGGCCTGGCACATGCGCGGCTCTGCCCGCCTCCTCTGTGAGAAGAGAGGGCAGGTTCACCTCTCTGGACCTCAGTTTCCGCTGTGTAAGGTGGGGCTGGATTCTGCACTCGAAGGCGCCGTCCAGACCAACCCTTTCTGACTGTCGCCTGGGTCCCCTCTCTGGCCCCGGCTGGGGTCATTGGGCCCACATATGCCGGGATCCGGTCTGTGGCCGGGCCCGGCACAGGGCAGCTTGGTGGCCTGTCTGGCCTCCGTCCCACCTGCCTCCCTCCCTTTGTCCAAGCTGCTTCCGCAACACCTCGTCCAAGAACCGGCGGAACTGACCGCCTTCTTGCCTCTTGTCCTGGCTGGCCTCGGTTCCCTGTTTGTCCCCTCACGGAGTGAGATCCTTCCCGGGGCCCTTCCTCTCCCCTCCCGTGACCTGTCGTCTCGGGGGAGACTGTTCCATCTCCAAGTGAGGCAAGCACGTTTTTCTCAAGAACTATTAACCTACAGAGAAAAAAAGTGTTGAGGATGGCAGAAATAAGGTGAAGTTAATTTAGGGTTTAGCTGTACTTTTAGAGATGATCTCAAGTGTTTTTCTCATCTGTTTTTCAAATTAAGGACTGGAGACATTAAAATAATCTCCAGTGTTATCCGGGGGGAGGGGGGTGAGGACCAGGCCTGCTTTATAAGCCGCTCTGCGTGGCGGCTTTGCAGAGATACCACAGCACCCTGCAAGAAGGGGCTTTGAGGTTTGGTTCCAGCTGCATTGGGAGGCGGTGAGGGGGACTCAGCATCCAGCCTCACCCCTGGGCGCCCTGGCTGCTGGGAAACAAACCAGGGTGGGAACGAGAGCATCCCTGGGTCAGCACCGCCGGCAGGGGGGCTGCGCGGAGAGCACACGCCTGCTGGCGCTTAAATCCATTACGCTAAGTGCTTCGGGCTTTATATGCTGTGGGACTCTCAGTCCGGCAAAAAACCCTTTTAATAATCCATTATTAAAACCATTTGCCGTTCGACTGCTTGCATATATGATTCCTGAAATATCTCTTTGCTAATTGTGCAGGATAGTGAAGTCAGCAGAGCTCTCTCCCCTCCAGGCCGCTTGCCCCGTCATAAAGCTGCCACGGTGGCTTTGCGGGGGCTCATGAGGGCGGAGGGCGGAGGGCTCACCCACCTCCGCTGCTCGGGGCCCACCTGCGAGGGGGCGAGGCGAGTCCAGCCCCCCTGCGAGCCTGGAGGGTCAGAAGCCTCAGAGTATCCACAGGAAGTCGTAGAGAGGGGTCCCAGAATGTGCGAGCATTTCTCCTGGCAGTGGAGGGGCCCCATGGAAGAGGGGAAAGGGGGAACAGGAGGGGGTGGGCTGCACCTTTGCCACTTCGGCCTGTAGCAGCGCAGTGGTCCCTGGAGTCCTCCTGGGGCTGGAGAGGTGGCGCCCTCAGGCTACGAGGTGTCAGGCCAGCCATCCCCCATGAGCCAGTGGGCCCCCCAGGCAGCAGATGCCACCTACTGAGCCCTTCACGCTCCTGGAGGCTGAAGGCGCGCCCCTGGCATTACCACAGTGGGATAAGTGTTATCGGGCCTGGGTACACAATTTGTGGGACCCGGGGCAAAATCAAAGTGTGGGCCCTTTGTTCAAAATGCCTTCAGGCTCTCATGACAGGGACGACAGGGCATTACACCAAGCGCAGGCCTTCTGAGCAAGGGGCCCTGGGTGGCTGTCCTCCTCCTCCTCCTCCCACTTGCCCATTTTTTAGGTTAAGAAACAGGCGTGGAGAGGTCCTGGTCCCACCGCTGTTGGTATCAGAGCTGGGCAGGGAACCCAGGCATCTGACTGCGGAGTAGACCCCGGCGTCTCCCCACACCGCCAGCCATGAGGTAGTTGGGGTATTCTCGGGAAACATGGGGGGCCTGAGCATCTGTCACCCCCAGGAGACACCAGCATGCTTCCCCCACTGTCCCTTCTCCTTCCATCGCACAGCCGCGCTGGGAGATGTCACCTGCCGGGCTCAGAGGACAATGCACTAATGCAGCGTTCGGCAGTTACTGACCAGGTGCCTTCCCGGTGCCAGACCCTGCGGGGAGCTGGGGACGCGGCGGTGAGGAGGGTGGACGTGCTCTCTGCGCCAAGGAGCTCCGGCCTCAGAGGGAGACAGACATCACTCAAGGGCTTACAGAGTTATTTACTCATGGTTGTGAAAGAGCTGGGAAGGGTCCAAGGGACAGCGGGCGAGTGGTGACGCTCTCCGGAGCCTGGCCGCAGGGAGACAGGGCATCCCAGGGAAGGAGAGGACGGACGAGCACTGGGGGCTTGAGGGAAGGCTGTCGAGGGACAAGGCGCCTGGTGCGGTCCAGGAGGTGACGGAAGGCCAGAGGGGCGGGGCGTGGGCGAGGGAGGGGCTCAGGGTGGTGACATGAAACAGACGTGGCTGGCAGGGGCTAGAGTGTGAAGGCCCTGGTGAGAGTGTTTCATTTTTTTTTTGGAAATGAAAAATGAAGAACAACGGACAGAAGATGCCCTGATCACATCCGTGTTTTCTGAGGCTCCTGCTGGCCGCAGTGTGCAGGCGGGATGGAGTGGGCTAAGTGCGACGCCAGGAGACCCAGGAGAGGCTACTGCACCAGCGTAAAGCTTGGTGGACACCAAGAGGGGCACACAGAGCCCTCAGACAGCGCAGGGGAGCAAACACCAGTCCAGGTCAATCCCTGCTTCCGGGATGAATAAACGGGGGGAAAATCCAGCAGGGGACCTATGATATGAACCGGCAACTCCTATGACCTTGAAGACGAGGAGAAGGCAAGCTTCCCTGAAAGCACCGTGTCTCCTTTAGTTGCTGTTACCTTGGATTCTACCTGGAGGGCACGTATTCCATTTTAATTTTAATATCAGTTGCCACTTTGCTTCCTAAAAGTGCCAGGACTCTTCACATTGCCACCAGCAGTGTATGGAGACCCCTTTCTCCATATCGCTACCAGCAATATATATTACAGATTTTTTTATTTTTAAGTTTTTTGGTGGTCTGATGGGTGTAATGATGTCTCTTTGTTGCTCTAATTTGCCTTTCCCTGACTTCTAGTGATTGTGAGCACCTTCTCAGATGTGTGATGGACATTTATTTGTTCCGATTCCTTTCTTTTACCTGTTTCTATCTCTTGTCCATTTTTCTATTGGGTATTTGGGTCTTTCTTGTGAGTTCACCCTCACTGTATATTTTGGGCATTTACACTTTACAGGTCATCTCTGTTAAAAATATATTTTGTACATTTCTTCTTTTCTATTTTTTGTGGGATCTTTTGCCATATAAATTTTTTTAAAGTAAACAAAGTACACATAAATACAGGAAAGTATACACACTATAAGTGTTCAGCTTGGTGAATTTTGACAAAGTGAACAGGCCTGTGTGATCACCACCAAATCAGGATTAGAATGGTACAGAGACCACACCCTGCTTCACCGCATCCAGAGATTAACCCCCAGAAGGAAACTCTGCCCTCATGCCTAGCCTCACAGATTAGTTTCTGCCTGCTTTGGAGCTTTCTATAGACGGGTCCATACTGCCTGTACTCTCTTCTGATTATGAAATTTAGAAAATGTAGTAAACTATAAAGAAGAAAACATGGGTTAATGTGGTTTAATATATTTTTAATATAATATTTTGGCCATTTCTATGTTTTTCTTCTGTGAATTTCCTGTGAGGTCTTTGCCTGTTTTTTTTCTATTGGAAGCTTGCCTTTTAAAAAACAGTTGTGTTAAAACACCCTTTCTAGAGTAAGATATTAACTCTTTGTCATCTTTGTTACCCATATTTTTTCTTGATTTGTCATTTGCTTAATTTTATCACTTGAGGTACAGATCCTCTTACATTTTAGGTAATTTTTTCCTCTGCTATTTGTTTTCATACTTGATAAGATCTTACTTACCAATGAAGTCAGTTAAATATTCAACTATATTTTCTAAAAAATTGTCATGGTTTCTTTTTATGTTTAGCTTTTCCATCTATTTGGAATTTATTTTGGGATATGGCTTGGAGTGAGGCTCTAACTTAAAGTTTTTCCCATTGAGCCTGTTTTTCAAACACCATTAGTTGAATGCTCCATCCCCTCTCTAGCCATCTGTAATGCTTCTTTGATCGTATATTAAGTTTTACTAGTAGGGTCTTTTTCAGGTGTATCTTATACCCACCATCGGTCTATTGATCTCTGCACCCTTAAGTTACTGTTTTTATTGTTGTTTCTCATGTGTTTTAATATCCCAAATGGCAAGTAACCCTCACTGCTCCTTTTTTCCAGAAGTCTTAGTTATTCTTATCAGTTTATTCTTTCAGATAATCTTTGGCATCATTCAGTTGAATTTTGGGGGTGGCATTAAACTCATGAAAATTTGGGAAAATCTAACTTATTTAAAAATCTAATTTACACTTAGAAGCACAGTGTGTCTTCCCATATTTTTTCCTCCTCCCTCACATCTTCCTTAAGTGAATCACGACTGTTGTTTACTGCTACATTTCTCCCACTGGAGACCTGTCAGTACTCTGGAGGCAAAGGCAAGATCGTCCGAGATGTTTTTATCCTCAGGAATGAACACAACACTGGGTGCGTTGCTGGGCTCACACAAACCTCCCCTGAGGACACACGTAGGCACATACTAGAAACTGGTGTCCTGAGCTGTCCCTCTGTCCCTCTGTCCCTCTGTCCCTCTGGGGAGGCTGGGCGTTTCCACCTGGTGAGGGAGTCCTTTGCTTCCCTGGCTTTCAGGAGGCACCCACCTGAGCTCTGTGGGCTGCCTGGAGCCCACCCAGGGGTGAGAGGAAGCTCTGGGCCCACCGCAGCCAGAAGAGCTCCACAGTAATTTATTCTATAAATTAGGTTGCTGCGTAAGATTTCATTTTACAAATGATGCTTCTGCTTATAAATATTTGAAAACTCATACCTTAGTGCAAAAGACTCAACGTTTAGTAATGAGATTAAGACCCCAGATCCAGGAAGGGAGATATGTGCAATCTGGAAATTCTTCTGGCAACCCCGGCTTCTACCACGTGGGTGGCCCTAGGATCCCCTTACACATAAAACCTCAGCGCCGTTGAGCTCTTTGAAAGGGAAGTGGGAGTGATGTAAGTGGAAGTGATCGTGAGATGTCTCTTGTTCCCCCGGAACATTCCAGTGGAGCAATCTCCCGTTGGTAAGGAAGAGGGTGAGAATAGCTCTGGTGGACGGGTGGTCTGGACAACATGAGGTCACCCAGAGTCTCCCCCGCCAGCGATGGAGGTGGAAGAAGTGTCTTCACCTCTGCAGAAGCAGCAAATGAGAAGATCCTCTTTTTTAAAGAGTTTATTTATTTTATTTATTTATTTTTGGCTGAGTTGGGTCTTCGTTGCTGTGCGCGGGCTTCTCACTGCAGTGGCTTCTCTTGTTGCAGAGCACGGGCTCTAGGCAAGCAGGCTTCAGCAGTTGTGGCTCGCGGGCTCTAGAGCGCAGGCTCAGTAGTTGTGGTGCATGGGCTTGGTTGCTCTGTGGCATGTGGTGTCTTCCCGGACCAGGGCTCAAACCCGTGTCCCCTGCATTGGCAGGCGGATTCTTAACCACTGTGCCACCAGGGAAGCCCAGATCGTCCTTTTTTGATGGCTTCAGAGAGCATGTGTGTGTTTCCTGGAGAGAGGGGCAAGTTCACAACAAGTACCCGATCCTTTTTCCTTCCACCAAAGGAATTTTCATTCTTTATCCGCTATCGGGGCCGAGTTCATTTCCGGCAACACGAGATCGGCAAGCCCAGGGGTCTTTGATGGGTCTTGCTTTTGAAAGGAAAGCAGCCCTTTTCCCTCTCTTGCCTTCAGCCTGCCCTGATAGGAGCTGGCTGTTCCCTCTTATGAATTCTCCAGAGAAATGGAAATAGCAGCCCCAAGTCTTAAAGCAAAGTCCTTTGATCTAAATGTTGCAGGAAATAAAACACCTTTACAGTTATGGAGTCCAGACAGGGATGCATTTTCAGGGGGTCCCGGAGCGGTGCTCCTGCCCTCACTCGTCAGGGCGGCATGCCCCACCCTGACTGGCACGGCCAGTCTTCTCGTGCAGGCTGGCTCTCCTCCCCGTGCACGGACATCTGTGAGTGATTCCACGGGCGCTGTGCACCCCCGCGGCCCACGCCCCTTTTGTATCCTGTCACTCGTCGCCAGGATGACTGCTGCAGCCTCTGATGCGTCCCCTACCCCGGCCTCCTCCCGCTCAAGTCCGTCCTCCCCCACGCAACAGACACGCTGTCTGAAATCCGTGTGAAGTGTAGACACTACCAGAATCAGCTGCGGAAAGACAGCCGGAGCAGGGGCTGCTTGCCGGGGGCTGGCCCTCTGGGTACCGGAAGCCGGGCTGATTCCGATTAGGGCTCATCCAGCATCATGTTCTGTCCACGTGAAAACGGAATTCTGTACAAGGTGCCCCCCAGCCCCAGCCCCGGGCATCTCTACTGGTCAGGTAGGGGGTACCTGGCCGGCATGGGCTGACCTGTGTCTCCCCACCCCACCGAGGTCACACGTAGAAGTCCTAACCCCCAGTACCTCAGAAGGTGCTGCGTTCTGAGGCTCCTTACATAGGTTAAGTCAGAATGAGGTCATCAGGGTGGGCGTCCTTATGAGAAGAGGAGATGAGGACAGACACACGCAGAGGGAGGCCAGCCATCTACCCCGCAAGGAGGGAGGCCTCGGAAGGAACCAAGTCTTGATCTCCGCCTCCAGGCCCCAGAAGTGTGAGGAGACAAACTTCTGTTGTTTAAGCTGCCTGCTCTGGGGTTCTTTGTCATGACGGCCTGCACTGACTAACGCCCTGCTCGCCTAGCCCTCGAGAAGTCCTGTAACTCTCTGAACGTGTAAAAAGGATTCGCTGAGGTTCCCTGAAGCCGCCCCTTCCTGGGGACCGTGTGTACGGCAGTTTACAAGGGTTATGGCACGAGCTCCAGCCCGTGGAGCTGTGTGGGCGCCTCTAACAGGCTCTGAGGGGTGAACCTCGGAGGTTTGATTAGCTGGCCTGGGGGGCGGCCTGGGCTTCGGGCTTCCACCAGCTCCCGGGTGACTGATGAACATCCGGGGCCGGCTGGAGGGCAGGTGCCCCGGAGAACGTTGCCTGTGCTCTGCGCCAGTTCCCAGGTCTCCCCAGAGCCCGCTGTCCCCACGGGGGCGACCGGGACCTGTCTGCCGGCTGGATACTGTCCTCCGTGCGGCCAGACGTCCCCGGCGGCCTGTGTCTGCGAGGGGCTCTGCAAGGGGACTGCAAACCCTCGTTGGCTGGAAGACTCATTTCCCCCGCAGCAGGAAAAGCGTTCTCACAGGCCACACACGCAAAGTTTAAAAAGTAACCACTTTATCGGGTGTCTCCAGTTTGTGAAAAATTCATTGAGCTCCACACTTAGAGCCGGCGCCCTTCTCTGTCTGCGGAGCGCACTTTAATAAAAGGTTTCCAAAGGTGATTATTATTTCTCTGTAACCAAGCGTATTTTTGGAATCAAGGCTCCACGGAACCTGATAACTGAAATGTAACCTACTGTCTTCCAGATTGCCCCCGGTGTTTAAACCTTCAGTTCAGGGGTCCCCCCGAGTCTCCCCAGGCCGGGTCTAGGCTTGGCAGGGGCAGGGGTGCGGAGGGGTCCCTCGGACTCTCCGTGTCTCTGCTAGCCTCCCTCTACGGGCGGCCATTGGCCATGGATCCCAGCTGGGGTGTCATCCTGCCGGTCGCCCGGGTCCTGGCACTACCTGTGAATAAGTCCCAGCCTGGGGGCAGGGGCGGCAGGTCTCTGCATCCCCGGCTGGGATGGGGCAAGGTGCGGTGTGAGAGCCTCGGGACGCGGCTGAGTGCCAGCTGCCCGGGAAGCTCCTGCTGAGGGGAAGGCGGGGAAGACGCGGGGGGTGGACCACGTGCAGCTGAGGGTCACGGTGACGCCAGCACGGCACAGGGACAGCAGGGGTCCCCACGGACAGCGTGTGGACAACCGCCAGAGGGAGGCACCGGTGCGGGTTTCCTCAGCCCCTCACCACCCTCTCCTCCCCGGTACTCCCCGGCCTGGAGGACCGTCGGGGTGGGTGGGCAGTGGAGGGGCGGGTGGGGAAGCAGACCAGCCCCTTTGCTCTGCCCGGCTGAGGGTCGGGCCTGAGCTGGGGGTGGCGGGAAGCTTTAAATGGGGTGAGAAGTTCGGGTTTTCATTTAGACCGGAGTGGCCTGGTCGGGTGGGGAGGGAGAACCGCCGGCACGGGTGCGAGGACAGTGCAGCAGCTCTGATTCCCTCTCCATGTCATTCATTCAGGGCCCAGTGGCCCCTGCACCTCCGCGTGGATGTGGCCGGGTGCCCCCTGCCCACGGGGTCCTGGAATCAGAGACCCCAGCTGACCGCGCAGCCCGTGACCTCCAGAGAGGATTCCGGGGGTCCCCGCAGGCCCTCCACTCAGCACACCTGCTCCCTGAGCCCCGTCGTCTGCGCGGAAGCCCGTGGGGCCTCCCGGGGCCCCTGCGGACGGGCTCAGCGCCGTGTGTGAGCGGACAGGCCCTGCCGAGAACAGAGGAGGGGGCGCCTTCACAGCAGCTCAACCCACCGATGGGCTCTGTCCTAGACGTCCGTTTCCGTCCCGATTCTCCTGTGTGTCCCAGGCCCTGGCTGTCCTGCTGACGTCCTGTGGGCCCTCCGGGCACCTGGAAGCTCTGACTCCGAGCGCTGCCCAGGGGTGAGGGTGGAGTTGGGGGTCGCCCTTTCCCCCAGGCTGGGTGGTTCGTGGCCCAGTCTGTCCGGGCACTGGGTGCCACCTACTGCGGACCTCCTCCCGCCCCCGTCTCCGCTTCTCTGCTCTCTTGCTCCTGTTGGGGGATCATGTTTCCCAGGACGAGCCAGCTGGACGAACGTTCTGTCCCCAGCGCTACTTTCTGCCTAACCTGGATTAAGTCACGCTTTGTGCTGTCCCTGGATCAGCCGGCACCGGGCAGCAGGTCCACGGCCTGGAGGCTGCCCTGGCTCTGGGCTCCCCGCTGTCCCACAGGTACCACAGGTCCCAGGGGTCCTGGGGTGGCTGATCTGCTCACCCCGGGCCTCCGGGGCTGCAGCTACACCCCATTCTGTTCCAGTTTCCAAGGCCTCTACTGGGAGCCCCTGGGGGCCTCCTCAGCCCTGCCTTCTGCCCTGATCTCTCTAACAGGTGGGGAGGGGCTGAAGAACGCCCCCCTCCGCCGCCCACCAGGTCGGGGGAGATAGGAAGTGCCAGAGTCACGGCCCAAGCTGCACATTTGGGCATCCTGATTCTTCTCTGTACCTTTCATCTTTATTAAAATATTTACAAAACCAGCCCACTCTCCAGAGCAGAGTGGAAATAAAACAGACTTCAGAGCCAGAAGAACTGAAATATAACCCCTGCTTCCCCACTTACTTGCTGTGTTACCTGGTACAATTCGCTTGGCCTCTCTGAGCCTCTCTCTGCCTTTTTAGGAGATCATAACACTTCCTCAGGGCATAGCTGTGAGGACGAAATTAGATCTCACGCCCCAAGCACTGAACACAGGCCCCAGCCATACGCTGGGGCAGCATCTGCTCAGGAATCCTGCTTGGCCAGGTGCAGGGGGTTAAGTGCACAGACTGAGCTGCTCTCAGGGTCTTTGAGGAATAGAACAATGTGGGGGGCATTTAGTCCTCTACGGATAATTTCTTCTGAACAGAAACAGTGTGTGAAGCCAAAGAGAGGGAGACCTCCCTTTCCAGAAGCGTGTTGTTGAAGCCAAGCCCCAGCGAGGGCTGCCCATGTGTAGGTGCCCGCAGGCGGTGTGGCCTCCCATGGAGCGCCCTCTGCAGGGCCAGCCTTGCCCCCGCTTCCCCACCGACCTTGACGTCGCTCGCCCGCCCGCCGGGGAGGAAGGAGGTGACGTTGTAAGGCTTTCTTTTTGGAAAAATAAGAGCTATGGGGAATGACATTAATTTAAAAGCTTTTAAAGAGCCAATTCACCTGTGAAAGTGCTCTCCAGGTGAGAGCCTTCCTGTGTGGAAAACAGCCCGGTCTTTAAAAGGATTTTAATTAATGTTGCTGAGAAAAGTACCAATGGCACTTAAGGCTGAAAGCTCAAGAGCCATGGTGCCAGCCAAGAGTTTTATGACGGGGAGCGAATTTTCTTAAAGGCAGTTGAAATAATACTCCCATGCACTCAGCCTCAGCACTCACCTCTGGTCACGGCCAAAAATAAGTGCCAGAATCCTTGGTGGCCTAACCCCCAAGCCCCCAGACGGCACAGCCTCTGCCAGGACCTACTTGGTTGAACTGCAGAGGTGTTTTCAGGAACACGGCGCCTCCTCGCCCTTCAGGGACACACCTTGCTGGGCCGCCCAGCGCGGCTCAGATCTGATCTGGATCCGATCCGTTGTCCAGCTGGTGCCAAAGCCGGACCTGGACCTGGAGGAGGGGGGATGGAGGGCGAGGGATGCAGATCCTGGAAGGCCCGTCCGGACAGTGGGCTCGAGCTGCAGATGGTGGAGTGGTCGTGGCTGGAGACCAGGTGGCCCTGGGTGTGATGGAGCAGCTCTGGTGGCAGCAGCTCCGGCCCACGGATGGCTGTGCAGTGACGTGAGACGTGCCTGCGGCTGTTCCTCCTGGGATGCTTGGCCGAGGGGCTGGGACAGGGCGGGCCTGGGCGTCTCTCTTCTCTTAACCAGGGGTGGGAGAGATGGTCTCCAGGCTGTGGCTGCAACGTTCTAGGAGGTGTCGGGATCTGAACCGGCCAGGAAAGACCTGCTTTCTTCACGGTGGGTCCTGGGGACTGGCCTGGGCCCAGCGTGCGAAAGGCTCTCCTCTTTATTCACGTTTTACTGTTTCCTGGAGAACTTTCCCCAGGATGAAATTACCTTCCCAATAAATTCTTACCACCACTTCTTGCTTCCTGAGGGGCAGCCCAGCTCAGTGAACAAAAGCACGGAGCCAGAGGGCACAGGTTCAAGTCCTGGCCGTGCCACTTACTAGCTGGGTGACCTTGGGCAAGTTACTTCACCTCTCTGTGCCTCAGTTTCTCCATCTTTAAAATGAGGACAAGAATAGTAACCCCTTCATGGGGTTGTGGTGAGAAATGAGTCGATATAAATAAAGCCCTTAAAACAGTGCCCAGAATGTTGTAAGCAAGGACTACAGTCCTGCTAACGGCGCTGTTTTGGAGAAAAGGGAAACGTGACCCGCAGCCCGAGGCCCCCATCCTGTGATGGAGTGAGAGAGGGGATGTATCAGTCAGGGGTGGGCTAGGTCAAGTGTGGTAACAAACACACCTCAGATCTCAGCGGCTTAAGCAAGATCTCACGGCTTAAGCAACAGACACTTGTTTGCCATTCACCATGCTGGCCACTTGGTGAGGGGCTCAGGCTTTCAAGGCTTCACTGTCTGGACCCTGTGGGTTAGGGTGGCACGGGAGGGGGAGAAGTGCGACCATAGCCCAGTCACTGGCTCTTCAGTGCTTCCTCTGGAGGTGACTCAGGGTGCTTCTGCCCACATCTCATTGGTCAGAGTGAGTCACGTGCCTCCTGCCTTCCAAATCTACCATGTGGCCGGCCAGCAGGAGGAGAACGGGAAGTGCCAAAGGCTTAGTGCTCCAGACCCCTCCCTTCAGCTGACCAGGGGCTGAGCTTGGGGGCTCACTTAGGCCTTGCACTGTGATGGCCCCTGTGCCAGGAGTCAGTGCTGGGGGCTCTGTGGGTCCCACCCGCCCCCTCCTCTCAGTCCCACCAGCCTTTCTCCTCCTCCCTGCAGGTACCCTCACCTGTCCCTGTCTTCCTGCTTGCCAATCTCCCTTCTGATTCACTGTGTACATTGCCTTTCCGATACGTGCATCTGGTCCTGTCGCTTGTGCTATGGGCTGGATGTTTGCAACCCCCGAAGTTCCTACGTTGGAACCCTAATTCCCAACGTGATTATGAGGGCCCCGTATGAGGAGGTGGGGCTTTTGGGAGGTGAGTAGGGTTATATGAGGTCATGAGGGTGGGTCTGTTGCAAGAAGGGGGACCTCTTCCAGGGCCCGAGAGTGGGCTCTTGTCTAACACTCGGAAGTGAAATGTCCAAGGAGACACACGTGCTGACAAAGCAGGGGACGTTATTGGGAAGGGGCGCCCGGGGGGAGAGCAGGAGGGTGAGGGGACCCAGGAGGACTGCTCAGCCACGTGGCTCGCAGTCTGGGGTTTTATGGTGATGGGGTTAGTTTCCGGGTTGTCTCTGGCCAATCATTCTGACTCAGGGTCCTTCCTGGTGGTGTGTGTATGGCTCAGACAATGTGGATTCCAGCGAGAAGGATTCTGGGAGGTCGGTAGGACACATAGACTGGTGTCTACTTTCTCTTTTTGACCTTTCCTGAATTCTTCCAGTTGGTGGTAGTTTGTGAGTTCCGAGTTCCTTACCTCCTGTAGTAAGAGAACTCATGCAAGCGGTTACTATAGGGCCTGGCCGTGTTTTCAGTCAGTGGTTCCCCTAACAGGTCCACGGTGGGATCAAGGCCCTTAGGAAGAGAGGAAGAGCCCTCCCTCTCTCCGTGCATGAGGGCATCAAGGAAAGGCCATGTGAGGACGTGACCAGGAGGAGGGCTTTCTCCAGAACCCGGTCTCACTGGATCTCATTCCTCGGGGAGCCTTCCTGACCGGCCAAGTCTGAATTCAGTCCTACTGCTTCCCCGCTACCTGGCCCCCCAGCTCTGCTGTCAGACCTGCCCACCGCCAGCTTCCACACTGTGCTGGGCATCCCAGGAGGACAGAGACACGTGTGCTGGTCCTCACTGGGGCCTAGCACAGCGTGGGCAGGTCGAGCATTGACCACTGAAGGAGGGAGTGGACGCTTCCTTGTCCTACCAAACTCCGGGGCCTGAGAAAGGCCTTTCTGCTCCCTGAAATATGTACCCTACCTTTTTTTTTGGAAGTACTAGATTTTTCTCTCTTGAATATTTCCCTCCCCGTCCCCCCCCCAAGACGCCAGGTCTTGTGCAGTCTGGGTGTTGGGGTCCTTGTGCCTGACTTCTGTGCGGGGTGGTCAGTCCCCAGCCCCGTAGCACCTCTTCCTGCCATGTGGCATCACTGTCTAGGGCTGGCGGTCCAGGGTCCAACAGGCTGGCTGGTCACCCAGAGGCCTCTGCCTCCCTGGTCTGGCTCAGAGGACAGGTGGCCTCCACCTTGCTGAGGTGGACAACTTCCTGCTCCTGTGCCCCGACTTATGTTCCAAACCTACATTCCATCATCTCCCCAGAGCCCGGCTCTCTCAGGAGGACGGGGCAGTGTGGCCTGGGCTCCAGAACCCAGAGCCCCAGTCGGTCCCGTTTTCTTACCTGAAGATTTACACCTTAAGAGCTCAAGCGGAACTTCCTTTCCTCCTCCCCCAACTTTTATTTTGAAAAAGTTCAAACCTATAGGAAGTCAGAAAGGAGAGAAATAATGAAGACAGATCACTAGTTGCTAGCATTTGGGGCAGATTTTTCTTTTCAGTCTCAAAGCACAGAAGTTCTGATTCTACCTTTTTTCCTGGGCAATGGAGCCCCCTTCCCATCGTCTTCAAGGTCACAGCCCCAGTTGGCCAAGGGGAGACATATTACCAGGCCCCTGCTCATCCTGAGATGCAGGTGACTTTCTAGTAGGACTTTGCTGGCTACAGAGAGAGGAGAGGGCGCACAAACAAATTCTGCATCTCAGAGACACATTGTATTTTCCTTCCTGGGAATTCCTTCTCAGGCCTTCTCTCCTTTCCCTCTTAGGACACCCTCTGCTGTCCTTGCTCCAGGCTGTGGTCATGCCCACTCACTTCCTCAGTAATCCGCTCCCTCACAGCCTTACCACCCTTTCGTCCTTCTTTTCATATTCCTAATACCCTTTCTCCATTCTTCAATCCCACCTGATGTCCTCACTCTATTTGAAAGTCCTCATCATCAGCGAGAAGCCCTCATCACCCAATTTACAAATTCACCTGCGTCTACACCCATCTGGCTGGCTGCCCACGTGGCAGAGGGTGACGTCTCTCTGCTCCCAGGACCAGCCCTGCTCTCAGACCCCTCTCGCCTGCTCAGGGTCTTCACACCATCACCACCGAGTCTTCTGCTCTCTCGATCTCGCCCTTAGAAGCACGCTGAATGGCTTGTATTCCGACAAACGCTTTTGCAGCCCCGCGTCCCCCTCCAGCCCTTGCGTCATGTCTCTGTGCTCTTAGACGAAGTTTCTTGAAAGTGTAGCCGACCTGCTCTCTCCTCTCTCCAGTTCCTCACACCGCCCCCTCCCCCTCCCCTTTGCTTCCCAATCTTCTCCCACCGGCTTCGACTTTCAACATCATGGAAATGCTCTCAGGGTCGAGGAAGATCTCCCGGCTTTTCCAAGGGTGAATCCTCGGTGCTCGGCTCACCCACCCACTCAGCACCTTTGCTCACAACCTTTCCGTGAAACATTGTCTCATTTTGCTCCCAGGATACTTGCCCTCATTTTCTGGCATCTCCCCGACTTCTTCCTAGGCTCCCAGGCTCCCAGGCTTTGCAGGCACCTGCCCCGTCCCCCCCAGCCTCTCAGAGTTGGTGTGTATCAGAGCCCACCGCTTCCTATCTCCAGGGTACTCCATCCCAACACTGGCTGTGTACACCTGGGCCCAGCAATGACTCTGAATTTATACGAACTTCTCCCCTGCACCTGAAGTTGCCTACTCACCACCTCCAACTCAATGTCTAGCTGGCACCTCAAATTTAAAATATCCAACCCCGGGACTTCCCTAGGGGTCCAGTGGTTAAGAATCTGCCTTCCAATGCAGGGGACGCAGGTTTGATCCCTGGTCGGGGAACTAAGATCTCACATGCTGCAGGGCAACTAAGCCCACACGCTCTAGAGCCCGTGCGCCTCAACTAGAGAGCCCACGTGCCGCAACTACTGAGCCCGAGTGCTCTAGAGCCCACATGCCACAACTAGAGAGAAGCCTGTGCACTGCAACAAAGAAGCCCATGTGCCACAGTGAGAGATCCTGAATGCCACAACGAAGGTCCCGCGTGCCACAACTAAGACCCTACGCAGCCAGATAAATAAATAAATAAATAAATAAATCCAACCCCGAACCCTTGATTTCCATCCCTGGATAAAGTCCTGTTGTATTCCCTGTGGTTCAACCACACCACCGTTCACCTAGTGCTCGGGCCAAAGATCCTGGAGCTGCTCTTGATTCCTATTTTCCTCTCACACCTGTAGCTTCAACAATCCATTGCTGTGTAACAAACTCACCCAGAGCCTGGTGGCTTAAAGCATAGCGGCCATTTCTTATCTCCTGAAATCTTGGGTTGACTGGTCTCAGCTGGATGGTTCTTTAGTTCCATCTTGTTCTGGGTAGGGCTTCAGTCAAGTGGGGGATCAAGTGAGGTGGTGTCTCCAGACAGCTCAGCCTTACGGCTGCCGGTTGGTGCTGGCTTTCAGCTGGGGGCTGGAGGGGACAGGGCTGTGAATCAGAGTTCCTTGGTGGCCCTCCATGTGATCTTTCTACCCGACTTGCCTTCTTCATGGGAAGAGCGGTAAAGAACATGGGGCCATCTTTAATCTGTAGTCTTCTCTATGGCCAAAGTTATTTACATTCGTCTGATAAACAAAATCCTTTCACCCTGGTCCATTCTGGCATCAGACTCAGGCTTGAGGCCCAGGATTTCATCTCTACATCAGGTCCAGGTATGTGTGGGGCTCCTTGGTTGAAGCTCCTCCAAAGCGGTAAACTATAAAGATAATGCTTAGTGTATGGAAACCACAGCAACACCCTTTGCTTCCCTTCATGAGTTGCTGGGTCGACTGTGCTCAGCTGGCTGACCCTTCTGCTTCCCTGGTCTTGGCTGGGCCCTTGTCCTCAGGGCTGGGGCGCTGGGTGTGGGTCACTCACCTCGCCGGCAGTGGTGCTGGCTGCTGGCTGGGAGCTCAGCAAGGCTACCAAGCAGAGTTCCCTGGTTTTCCCTGCAGGGGCTTCTCCAGATGGATCGGGCTTCTCAAGCAAAAGTGAACGCTGCATTTCTTAGGGCCCAACCTTGGAATTTACTCAGTGTCACTTCTGTCACGTGTTATTGGGAAAAGACCCCATCTCTTGACTGAGGAATCTGTGGTCACTTTAAATCCACCACACTGATCTGCCAGTAAGTCCTCTAAGTTTCATATCCAAAAAGTCTATGTATTTACTTTTCCTATGTACACCTCTTGCCCGAATCCAATCACCGCCAACCCTAGCTCAGACATGGCTGTGTCCTCTCAACTGTCCTGCCCACTCCTCCCGGCCCCCTGACCTGGTCCTCACAGAGCACACACACCTGGGGACAGCGGGGACTCCACTGAGATCGCGGGGACTGCTCCACACACTTCCTTGTTTTGGAACCGTTGGTTCCTCGCGGCACGCGGCTCTCACGGAGGGGGCAGAAGTGCAAGAACGGTTCAAAGCCCCTGCTTTCATCACACCTGCTCACATCCCATTGGCCAAGCCCAGCACGGAGGGATGGGAAAGAGGCATGTGTGCAGGGCTGGGAGGGGTCATGGAAGGGGGGCTGGAAGGGGGGCTGGGAAAGAGGCGTGTGTGCAGGGCTGGGAGGGGTCATGGAAGGGGGGCTGGAAGGGGGGCTGGAAGGGAAGAGCGTGGACGGACAGTGCAGTCGGCCCCAGGCCCACGTTTAGACTTTTTCACTATGCCCGTCAGTGCTGGGGTAACAATACATTGCTGTGTCTGCATGTCTCTCTCTCCATTTATTTTCTTCTTTTTAGACCCCTTCTCTTCCTCTAATATCAATCTCACCCAGTAGTATCCACAGGGCTAGTGGGACAGATACACACTTTTGTTGACCGACAGTTTTCTGGAAGGCAATGTGTATGTAAAGGCTTGGGAATGTTTGTACCATTTGGCCCAGTAATTCCATTTCCTGTTACTTAGTTTTAAAAAATAACCAGAGACACACAGACATTTCCACGCCAGTGGGTTCTTGGCAGCGTTGTTCATAATAGGAAAAGTCTGGAGCCTCTTTGTCCTTGCAATCTTCCTTTGGCCTTTTTCTTCCTCCGTGTGCCTGGGCTTTCTTGCAAAGCACAACCAACTGAAAGCTTCCAACATGCTAGATTTCCTTGACTGATTGATTCATTCGTTCATTCATTCATTTATTGGCTCTCTGAAGGCATTTTATTGAGCACTGACTATGCACCATATTCTGGAGTCTCACGGAGTTACAGTTTATAGTGAGGGAAACATCTCATAAACGGGTAAACAGATTGTAAAGTACATAATTGTAATTTGTGATAATTTGTAATTTGTACAATTAGTTAATCGTAATTTGTGAAAGAAATTATGCGCACCCAAAGAAAACCATGGGGACATTACCTAGATTGTGTAGTCAGGTCTCCCTGAGGAAGTAACATTTAAGTTAGCTCAGAGAAGTTAAGGTGTTGTCTCCACATAACACCGGGGATAGCGGTCCAGGCAGAGGGACACTGGGTGTGAGAAGGTCCAGAGGGAGCAAAGACTGGGGGCATGTGTTCTGGAGACGCTGAGAGGGGCTGGGAGGGGCTGCTGGCTTGGATCACGGGGGCTTCAAGCCTCGTAAGATGACTGGGTTTCATTGAATGTACCACGGGAGACTGCGGAAAGCTCTCAGTGCAGCCCAGCTGAAGCTTGAGAAAGACAACTGTAGCTGCCGCTGGAGAGAGACCAGCTGTTAGGTGAGAGGAAGGGGAGGGAGGCGGAGGGAGAGCAGGTGGGAGCCCCCGGCAGAGCTGAGATGAGGTGAGAGGTAGAGGTGGCTGGACCAGCGCTGAGGGGGTGGCGCGGAGGCTTCATTCCCGGCAGTGACGTTTATCAGATGACCCTTCCCTCAAGGTCCTCCAGCCGCCAGCATCTTGTGCAAGATCCACGTCTCGAAGAAGGGAGGCCCCTACAGAACAGGAGAGAACAAAGGAGACCATTTTCAGGTTTTGAGTTTCAAAATTAACATTTGAAACTTCCCAGATGAGACTGTACATTGAGAAAAGTTCTTTGTAGTCTTTAAAGGTTAAATTTTTGTGCACCCAGTGTTATAAACAGCAGACTTGGGAAGAATGCAGAATGAATGAGAAACAGTTTTTCCACCCTCAGTTGATAAACACTCCAGAGGCTGGGGGGAGGGGGGAGAGCGTGGAAAAGCGAGTGAACCAGGATGTGAAGATGGGACCCTCCCATCTGAGGCCGCGGAGACAGACGCCATTGTCCAGAGGAGCTGCGAGGCCACTGCGGTGGGCTTGCAAAGGTGGTGGAAGGAGGCCAGCTTTAAATCCTGAGTGGACCACCGGTTCCAGCCAGCAGGAGACGGGGAGAGGCCAAGAAGAGGATCCCTGGAAACTAGAGGGGGTTCCTTTGGACAGAGCTGTTTGGGGAGCCCTGCCCTGGAAGGGCACGGGGCGAGGGGTGTCTCATTCTGACCCTGGGCCTAGTGAGAACTGCTCCCAGGATGTTTCTGGGGAGACATGATATGGATGCTTTGCACTTGGAAGACCCCGACTCCCTTGGGGTGAGAGGCTGTATGCCGGGGCTGTAGCAGCAGAGTAGGAGCTTTTGTCTGAACTCGCAGAGACCTCGTGTGGGCCCCACACCATAGACAGCCAGCCAGGGGTTAACCACAGAGAGACCACTCGGAGGTCAACCATAAACGGCCAGCCCTGGGTCAACAGTAGAGAGTTGGCACAGGGGTCAACCATAGAGGGCTGGCCTGGGGTCTACCATGGAGAGCTGGCCCGGGGTCAACCTAGATCCTGTCCATGAGGGCCACCTGGACGGTGACAAGTCCTCGGCAGAAAGGAGCTAGAGGTGGCGCCGTCATTTAGGGTGGGGGAGGATGAGTAACACTTGCCTTTGCCAAGAGGACTGAGGGGAGAAGTCCAGTGATGGGATTGGAGGGTGTCTCCAGAGAACTCACCCAATGTGAAGAGTCTGCCTTAAGCCCCAGGAGCACTGAGCTGGGCTTAGGTCAGCGGGATGGGACCAGCCAGGGAAGACCTTCCCAGGCCCCTCTGTGTCCTCCCCTTCCCTGGCTGGACACAGCAGGAGTCCAGGGCAGCCACTGGAAGGAGGAAGCCCTACTCCATTTGTATCGTGTGCCTCATCCTTACACACCCACCTTGTCCTGTGGAATTTGTACTCATTCTTTACAATTCTTTACAACCAAGACTTAGCTTGGTTGTCACTTCTGGAAACCTTTTCTAATCTCCAAGAGTCAGGTGTCTCCTCTAAGAGTCCCCCCAAGACCCTGTACTTGAGCCAATATTTCATGCACCGTCATTGCCTGTGGATGCATGTGTGTCCCTCACTAGATCACGGCCTCCAGGGCCAGGGACTGTGTCTGTGGCTGCAATATAGGAGGAAGCAATACTCACATTTTAAAAGAGTGAGTGGATGAAGGGGAAGCAATTAACTGGATTATGGTCCATTTATACCAATAATAGTATGCAGCCAGTTAAAATCATGCCTTAAAATATTTAGCAGAATAAGAAAAGTCTGATGATGTGGAAAAATGTTAATAAAAGTGTGGCTACTTCTTTAACAGTATACACTTACCTTAAGGGCTAAAATGAAAAAGACTGATGACACAAATGTTGTCAAGGTCAGGGAGCAACCAGAATATATGTGGGAATGTACGTGGTATAATAACTTTGGAAAACCCAGTCCTTGGTAGTTTCTTACCCTATGACCCAACAATTCTCTTCTAGGTGTTGATCCCAGAGAAATAACAACGTGTGCTCCTAAAAAGACTTGTACAAACATGTCCACAGTCATTTTGCAGATAATACCCCCAAATTGGAAGCAGCCCAGGTGTACCTCAATAAGAGACTGGGTTAATTCACACAATGGTTGACTCCTTGGCAGAAAAAGGAAGAAACTATTGATACATATAACAACGTGGGTGAAAATAAAAAATTTATGCTGCATTTCTGGAAGAAGCCTTACTCATAAGAATACATACTTATGGTTCCATTTATATAAAATCCTAGAATAGCCGAAACTATTCTGTGGAAGGAAAAATTGGACCAGGTTGCCTTTGTGGAATGCAGAAGATTGGCTGGGAAGGGGGACAGTGATATTCTATATTTTGAAAGGAGGTTGGATTTGTTAAAACTTGACAAATATACACTTAAGATTTGTGCATGGTATATAAATTTTACATCAAAAGAAAAAAACTATTACTGAGTTCTAGTTAATTATAAGCATGCTGAGGCGTTTAGGGGGAAATGTATTAGTATTTGCAATTTAACTTGTGTTCTGTAAAAAAAAAACCAATATAGATTAATGGATGGATGGAGAAGTGGATAGATGAATGGAGAAGTGATGGGATGCAGTAAGATGTGAGGGGTGAAACCCAGATGGTGACTATCTGGCCGCTCACTGTGTGTTGGTTTCCTGTGGCTACTGTAACAGTTCTGGAGGCCAGAGGTCTGAAATCAAAGTGTGGGCAGGGACATCCTGCACCAGAGGGGCACATTTGCTACAATTGATGAACTTGCATTGACACACCATCATCACTCAAAGTACATAGTTTACACTAGAGTTCACTCTTGGTGTTGTCCGTTCTGTGGGTTTGACAAATGTACAATGACATATATTCACCATTATAGTATAAACAGAATAGTTTCACTTCCTTAAAAATCCTCTGTTCTCTGCCTAGTCATCCCTCCCTGGAAACCACTGATACATTTACTGCCTCCATAGTTTTGTCTTTTCCAGAAGGAAGCAGTAACAGAAGGGTTCAGTATTATTCTTTTGCATGTGGCTGTCCAGTTTTCCCAACACCATTTATTGAAGAGACTATCCTTTCCTCATTGAGTATTCTTGGCTCCCTTGTCAAATATTAGTTGACTGTATATGCATGGGTTTATTTCTGGGCTTTCTGGGTTTATTTCTGTTCCATTTTGTTCCATGGTTTCATTTCTGGGCTCTTTATGTGTCTGTTTTTATACTAATACTACATTGTTTTGATTACTATAGCTTTGTAATATGGTTTGAAATCAGGAAGTGTGATGCCTCTAAGATCACTTTGGCTATTCAGAGCCTTTTGTGGTTCCATGAGTTTTAGAATTGTTTTTTCTATTTCTGTGAAAATTGCCATTGGAATTTTGATAGCATTTGTGTTGATCTGTAAATGGCCTTGGGTAGTATGGACATTTTACCAATATTAATTCTTCCAGTCTCTGAACATGGAATATTTTTCCATTTATTTGTGTCTTGTTCAATTTCTTTCCTCTATGTCTTATACTTGTCAGTGTATAGATCTTTCACCTCCTTGGTGAAATTTACTCCTAAGTATTATTGCTTATGCTGCTGTTGTAAATGGGATTGTTTTCTTTTTCAGATTGTTCATTGTTAGTGTATAGAAACACAACTGATTTTTGTATGCTGACTTTGTATCCTGCAACTTTACTGAATTAGTTTTATTAGTTCTAACAGATTTTGGGGAGAATTAAGATTTTCTATGTATAAGATAATGTCATCTGCAAACAGAAGCATTTTACTTTTTCCAACAAATTGGACAACCTAGAAGAAACTGATAAATCCTAGATACATACAACCTACCAAGACTGAATTATGAAGAAATAGAAAACCTAAACAGACCAATAACAAAGAAATTGAATCAGTAATGAATAACATGCCAACAAATAAAAGCCCAGGACCAGATGGGTTCATGGTGAATTCTACCAAACATTAAAGTAGACTTGATGCCAATCCTTCTCAAACTCTTTCACAAAAGTGAAGAGGAGGGAACACTTCCAAACTCATTTTACAAGGCAAGAATTACCCTGATACCAAAGCCAGACAGGCACACTGCAAGAAAAAAACACTACAGACCATTACCCCTGATGAATATAGATGCAAAATTCTCAACAAAATACTAGTAAATGAATTCCACAGCACATTAAAATGATCAACCATGCACCATAATCAAGTGGGATTTATCCCTGGAATGCAAGAATGGGTCAACATACACAAATCAATAAATGTGATACAGCACATTAATAGAATGAAAGATAAAAATGATATAATCATCTGAATTGTTGCAGAAAAAAGTAGACAAAATTCAACATCCTTTCATGATAAAAACTTTCAACAAAGTGGGTATAGAAGGAACATACCTCAACATGATTCAAGGTCATATATGACAAGCCCACAGCTAACGTCGTACTAAATGCTGCAACGTTGAAACCTTTTCCTCCAAGGTCAAGAACACAAGGATGTCCACTCTCACCACCCCTATTCAGCATAGTACTGGAGGTCTTAGCCAGAGCAATCAGGCAAGAAAAAAGTAAAAGTCTTCCAAATTAGAATGGAAGAAGCATAAGTCTTTATATGTAAGGTGGGTTTCTTGTAGACAACATATAGTTGGGTCTTGTTTTATGATCCATTCTGACAATCTCTTTTAATTGGTGAATATCCCAGATTTGGACATTCTTCTCTGTTTTCAGTTTCAGTCTTTATTTTTTCTCTTTACTTTTCTGTTTTGGAAGTTTCGATTGATTTATCCGCAAGCTCAGCGATTCTTTCTTCTGCTGTGTCTAGTCTACTAACGAGCACATCAAAGGCATTTTTCATTTCTGTTACGGTGTTTTTGATCTCCAGCATTTCTTTTTGGTTCTTTCTTAGGATTTCCATCTCTCTGCTTACATGGCTCATCTGCTCTTGTGTGCTATCTACTCTATCCACTAGAGCCCTTAGCATGTTAATCATAGTTATTTTAAATTCCCCATCTGATAATTCCAACATCCCTGCCATATCTGAGTCTGATTCTGTGCTTGCTCTGTCTCTTCAAACTGTGGTTTTTGGCTTTTAGTATGTCTTGTAATTTTTTTCCTGATAGCCAGAGCTGATGTTCTGGGTTAGAGGAACTGCTGTAAATAGGCCCTTAGTGATGTGGTGGTGAGTTGTGGTGGAGGGAAGGTACTATGGTCTTATGATTAGGTCTCATTCTTTTTATGAGCCTGTGCCTCTGGTCTGTGAACTTCATGAGTGTTTCTCAGTTTTTTTCTCCTCCCTTAGGTGGGAGAGGAGGGCTAGCATGGGCGGGAGTTGGGGATTTTCCTTCCTCCAGGACAGTTAGGGTCTGATAAAACCCAGAAGGTTAGACTCTGGTTAACTAGTTTCTCCCCAGGGCAGGTGTCTCACCTATTCCAAAATGCTTCTTTTCCCCTCCCCATGCCAGGAGCATGAGGGGATTTTTCTCCAATATTCACTGAGAGAACCTGGTTGAGCCCCTGGTGGTGTCGCTCACAGAAGTGTGGGGTCCCTGATGACTGGATCCCCCTGGAGTTTTTACCTCTCAGCCTTATCTGCACTGAGCCTCCAGCAATTCACCCATTACAGTTCAGGCTTTTCTGCCCAGGCACTGGTTCCTGTGGACATTTCTCCTGGTAGGTTTCTGCTTTGGTAAGTAGTGAGTCTCAGTGTCTACCTGGCCATCTCTCCAGTTTTGGGAGCAGTGGTTTTCCCTGTGACCACACTTCTCTGACGGATCCAAGAAGAATTGTTAATTTTTCAGTTTGTTCAGGTTTTTACTTCTGGTTAGGACAGAGTTACGACTTCCAAGCTCCTACATGCTGGAGTGGAAACTGGAACTCCAACACTACCTTTTTTTTTTTTTTTTTAACATCTTTATTGGAGTATAATTGCTTTACAATGCTGTGTTAGTTTCTGCTTTATAACAAAGTGAATCAGCTATACGTGTATATATATATCCCCATATCCCCTCCCTCTTGCGTCTCCCTCCCACCCTCCCTATCCCACCCCTCTAGGTGGTCACAAAGCACCAAGCTGATCTCTCTGTGCTATGAGGCTGCTTCCCACTAGCTATCTATTTTACATTTGGTAGTATATATATGTCCATGCCACTCTCTCACTTCATTCCAGCTTACCCTTCCCCCTCCCCGTGTCCTCAAGTCCATTCTCTACGTCTGCGTCTTTATTCCCAACACTACTTTTTTATTTAAACATTTTTTTTCTTTGATGGGTATGTGTCATTTCTACAACAAAATTGTTATTTTAAATATTAAAATGGGGGGTCATACTTTTGACTCAGTACTTATGCTTTTGGGTAAAGGGAGACAAGATTTATAAACAAAGATGTCCATGGCAATTGTCCACAATCATCTGGAAATAGCATAATTGTCTACTACTAGGAGAATGCTTGCATAAATTATGCTATAATGGAATGATGGCATGCAAATGTGAAAAGTAGGTTTAAAAAGAGTATTAAAGCAACATGAAAAGGCGTGACCTGAGCTTGTAAATTCAACCAGTGTTTTAAAAGTTTTCCAGATCCAAGTTTTCCAGATTCCAAGTTTTCCATAATATAAATACTTGTTAATTTATATTCAGAAAAAATGTTATAAAATGTCACTCCTTGGATGGCCCTCCTAGGCTCTCTCCCCCCCGCCCCCCGCCCCGGGCTGCCTTACTGTGGCCAGGCCTCCCTGCCTGGAGGCCTCAGCTACCCTGACTCCCCTGGGAGGTGCACTTTCATCCACTACCAGCTGAGCCGTGTGTAGTTGGCAGCTGATTTTTCGGTCCAGTCCATCTCCTTGGAGGAAATTGGATTCTGTGGTTGTTGAGTCTAACGGCCAGTTTCCACTGTTCAGTTGAGTAAATTTCCTTGTTTCCTGTCACCATGCTATCAGCCCAGCTGATGCGTGGCTTTTACATTCCTCCAACAAGAAACTGAAGACAGCCATGAGCTGGTTTTTAGAATGACTGGAAAGTCATGGGGATCTCTGGGCCAGGACAAACAGGCTGATGGAGATCTCAGCCTTGGGGTGGTTTGGGCGGCAGGGCCAGGCATGGGTGTCCAGGTGGAGCGCCAGCAGGTGGCGGTGTGGTGGTCCCCGGAGAACGGGAGCAGGTCGCGTTGGTGGGCTTGGGGTGGGGGGGCACAGCTGGCTGGAGAGGCTCTGTCCCCCAGCAGGCATGGTCCCCTCCCACGCGTGGGTCCAAGGCATTCCACGGCAGCACTCCTGCTTTGAGGACATGTTTCCCAGTTGGAAGGAAATCAATCCCTAAAAAATCTCTGCCTCTGCCTGTTCTCTGCCCACGTGCAGCAGCAGCTGAACAAGCCTGTTCCCAGGCAGATCACGGAGCCCACGAGCTGCCCATGTGAAAACTGTCAAACATGAAAAGGAGGCACACTGGCCTCTGGCTTGTGTCTCAAACTTTTGAATTAGCAACTCGCCCGCCAAGAACGTGTGCCGAATGGCTGTTTTGCGTGGCAGGGACCAGAGCTTTGCAGATTCAGGATCTAGATTACTGCCAGAGAGTGTAAAGCGTCTGGTGATTTGGGAAGGAAACCTTTCCAGACTAAACTGAGGCCCACATGACTTCCCGAGCTACAAAGAACACGTGTCCTTGTCGGGTGGGAGTGGGCTGACATGGTGCCCTTGCCTTGTGTTAGTGTGGGCACCCCTGAAAACTGACCCCATGAGGAAGACGGAGCACGTGGTTGATTTGGGAGGGATCCCAGGTGAGGCGCTGGGGAGGGAGGAAAGCTGACGAGGGCTGGTTGGTGAGCAGGGTCCTGTGTGGACTTGAGTGCCGGGGACTCAGCCCCTGGGTCCTCTGAGGAGTTGCTCGTTGTTCCCTTGAGAGACTAGAAATCTGGGGTGTCCGTTCACCAACTCCCATCTTTCACCACCCAGGCTGTAAGTCCCCGGTGCTTCTGGGCTGCCCTACCTAGGACCAAGCAAGCGCCCATGGCCGGAAAGGCCCCAGGCAAAGACGCAGAGAGACAGGGCACCAAGTGGACATGCGTGGGGACTGTCCCCTGCTGGGTGGGTGGAGTGTATATGAGGCATACCCGACAGCCCTCTTCCCTCAGAAGCAATGAGACCCCCGAGACGCAGCCGGCATCTGAATTTTAGATGATACTTTGACTTAAAATCAGTCCGTCAACTCAGTACTGGAGCACCAGCTGTGTGTCGGGCAGTGTGCTGGGGCCTGGGAACGGCAGGGGGCAAAAGAGACCTCACCGTCTTGGAGCTCCAGTGGACGTAGCCACGTGGTATGGGAGGTGGTGAGGAGGGCCCCAGAAAAGCTAGGGTGGGGAGGAGATGTGAGTGCAGCGTGAGGGGAGGGTTAGGTTAGGGTTAGGGGTGGGTGAGGGGTCAGGGGCACTGCAAAGGGGTCCTCTAAGCCGACACTTGAAGCTTTCATCACAGGCAGACCTGGGGGCCATGTGGGCTGGGGCCATTGGCCACGAGGACACCCTCAGAGCGGTGCATCCTGGGAAGCTCCGTATCCTGGCCCCATCACAGGACTGCCGGTCAGGAGCGGCTTACTGCTCATGCGGGGCCAGCAGCCGGGGTCTCTCGGCCCAGGTGGCCCACCCTGGACGTGGCCCGTGGAGTAAACGCCAACATCTTCCCTGTTTCAGTGGGTCATGCGCCCTCCTCGCAGACTCAGCCCTCATTTGCCCTTTTCTGGAAGCCTCATCACGACCGAGAGCTGGAGGGAAACAGTGCGTGTGTGGGCAGGTACCACTGGTAAGTTAATTAGAGCAGTTTCCCAGCCAGTGGGAATGTGCCTGTGGACCAGTTTTTAGGGTCTCTATAACATATTATTACAAATTTGGTGGCTGAAAACAACAGAAATGGAACCCTTCATGGGTCTGGAGTCCACAAGTCTGCAATCAAGTCATCTTCCTTGTCTAAATCTTTTTTTTTTAACACCTTTATTAGAGTATAATTGCTTTACAATGGTGTGTTAGTTTCTGCTATATAACAAAGTGAATCAGCTATACATATACATATACATATACATATGTCCCCATATCCCCTCCCTCTTGTGTCTCCCTCCCACCCTCCCTATCCCACCCCTCTAGGTGGTCACAAAGCACCGAGCTGATCTCCCTGTGCTATGCGGCTGCTTCCCACTAGCTATCTATTTTACATTTGGTAGTGTATATAAGTCCATGCCACTCTCTCACTTTGTCCCAGCTTACCCTTTCCCCTCCCTGTGTCCTCAAGTCCATTCTCTACGTCTGCATCTTTATTCCTGTCCTGCCCCTAGGTTCTTCAGAACCATTTTTTTCCCCTTTAGATTCCATATATATGTGTTAGCGTACGGTATTTGTTTTTCTCTTTCTGACTTACTTCACTCTGTATGACAAGATCCTAGGTCCATCCACCTCACTACGAATAACTCAGTTTCGTTTCTTTTTATGGATGAGTAATATTCCATGGAGGTTCCTTAAAAAACTAAAAATAGAACTACCATATGACCCAGAATCCCACTACTGGGCATATACCCTGAGAAAAACAAAATTCAAAAAGAGTCATGTACCACAATGTTCACTGTAGCTCTATTTACAATAGCCAAGACATGGAAGCAACCTAAGTGTCCATCGACAGATGAATGGAAAAAGAAGATGTGGCACATGTGTAACTCTCTTTGAAGCTTCCAGGGGAGAACACGTTCCGGGCCTCTCTCCCTCTTCTGGGTGTTGCCGGCGATCCTTGGTGTTCCATGGCGCATAGATGCACCCGTCCAATCTCTGCCTCTGCCTTCACATCACCTTCTCTGCTTTGTGTCTTCTCCCCTTCTCTTCCCTTATAAAAACACCTGTCGTTGGATTTAGGGCCCACCCTAATTGATCTCATGGGCGATCTCATCTTGAGATCCTTGACTTAATTGCAACTGCAAAGATCCTTTGGTCAAATAAGGTCACATTTACAGGTGATGGGTGGGCATATCTTTTGGAGGCCACCATTCAATCCACTGCAGCTTGCTTCGGGGACTGAGAAATTAAAAAATCTTCTACTTTTTAACCAGTTAATATGAAGGTGGTCTCAAGGCAGCCCCAGGTGCAAACTCAGAGGCATGGAGAGGGCACCCAGCTGGCAAGGACAGCCTCAGGGCCCGCCTTTCTGTGCTGCTGACGCAACTCCGGCAATCTCGACCCATTTCCTCCATCTCCACACTCGACACCAGAGTTCTTATCTGCTTCTTTTTCTCCCAATTGTCAAATGGACAGGCAATATAGTGAAGTAAAGAAGCAAGATCCCAAGCCCCAGCTATAGCATTTGTGAGATTTGTGAACTTGACCAAATGCATCTCTAAACCTCTTTGCACCTCATTTTTCCCATCTGTTAAATGGGGATAATTTCTGCCTTATGCCTTTCATCTACGGTCAGAGATGCAATAAAATCATGTGTTAAAGTGTTTTGGAAATGATAAGGTGCTACAAATCATTATCTAATTAGAGACCAACTTAGGCTTTTCAACTGTACAATGGGAAGACTTTATATTACCTAATTCTTTGATGATTAAATAGGATAATTTGTGTAATAACAGTTGACATATTACAGGTGCTCAAGCAATATCAGTTATAATAATAATGCTTCAAAAACCGTGTTACCTCTCCAGGATAATGTTTTGGCTTGTAAAGTTTTAGCTATTACACAGTTACAGGAATAGAAGCAGAGAATACAGATTAAGCAAAATTAAGAAAAAAATTACCTTAATCAGGGGAATCTTAATTAACATTTTTATAGATCTTTTCAAATTTTTCCCTGTATATGAATATATAATTATTTTCTAAAAACTGGATCAACAAATATATTTTCGTACCATTATTTTTAATGCTTATGCAGAATTCTAATTAACTCTTTATTATTGAACATTGAGGTTTGATTTTTTCTTGTTTTGCAATAATAATACTGATAAGAACATGCTTGTAACTAAATCTTTGTAATTGAAGGCTAATCAGGTAAAGAACAAACTAGAAGTGGAAATATGAGGTCAAATCACTATCACTCACATATATATTTTTAAAGTTGTGGTAAAATATTATAAAATTTACCATGCTCACAATTCTTTTTTTTTTTTTTTTTTGGCTGCGTTGGGTCCTCGTTGCTGCACGCAGGCTTTCTCTAGTTGTGGCGAGCGGGGGTTACTCTTCGTTGCGGTGCGTGGACTTCTCATTGAGGCGACTTCTCTTGTTGCGGAGCACGGGCTCTAGGCATGCGGGCTTCAGTAGTTGTGGCTCATGGGCTCTAGGGCGCAGGCTCAGTAGTTGTGGCTCACGGGCTTAGTTGCTCCGCGGCATGTGGGATCTTCCCAGACCAGGGCTCGAACCCATGTCCCCTGCATTGGCAGGCGGATTCTTAACTACTGCGCTACCAGGGAAGCCCATGTTCACCATTCTTAAATGTGCAGTGCGGTGCAACAAAGTACATTCACATTGTTCCACAGCCATCACCACCGTCTCCAGAACTCTTTTCACCTTGCAAAACTGAAACCCCCATTAAACACAAGCTCCCCATCCCACTCCTCCCTCCCCCTCGCAACCACCATCTACGTTTCTGTCTGTATGAATTTGGCTACTCCAGGGACCTCGTAGAAGCAGAATCACACAGTATCTATCCTTTTGTGACTGGCTTATTTCACTGAGCATAATGTCCTCAAGGTTCATCCATAATGTACTATGTATTGGAATTTGCTTCCTTTTTAAAGCTGAATAATATTCTACTGTATGGATAGACTACATTTTGCTTATTCATTACTCAGTCAATGGACCCTGGGTGGCTTCCACCTTTTGGCTACAGTGAATAATGCTGCTCTGAACATGGGTGTGCAAATATCTCTTTGAATTCATGGTTTTAATTCTTTGGTGTATCTGCTCAGAAGTGGAATTGCTGGATCATCTGGTAGTTCTATTATTAACCTTTTGAGAAACTGCCATACTATTTTCCATAGTGATCACACCATTTTACATTCCTACCAACAGCACACAAATGTTCCAATTTCTCCACACCCTTGTCAACACTTGTTATTTTTCTGATTTTTTCATAATAGCCATCCTGAGGAGTATGAGGGAGGCTGTGCATGTTTTCAAGGCTTTGAAATTAATTGCCAAGCTATTCAGCAGAAAAGTAGTACTTTGCACTCTTACCAACAATGGATAAAGCGACCGTTTTCACCATCCTCATGAATGCAGAGCACGCTTGCTAATTTTTTGATGGGCATTTGCAAAAGGAAGTGTGGGCATGACAAGATGGGCCCAGAGGACTGTGCCTGCCTGCCCAAGAGATAGGCCTACCCGGCTGAGCCCGTACCCCAGCCGGTCAACCCTCCCTAGGGTAAAAATCCTGTTTCAGCTCCATGAATTATGTCTTCAGAGTCTTCTTTCTGATGCACACGCCAAAACCTTTACAAGAGGCAAGAGAAGCTCCTCGAAGGGCCACGAAGTAAGCTGACCGGTCCCAGGAAACAAACCTATGTCCCACCTGAAATCTGGTGTTAGTTAATTAGCCTTTGAGGGGGCCACAAGACCGATCAATTGATTGCTTTTCCTTTGTTTCATTTTATAATTTGAGTTGTGATTGCAGGGCTCTGATTCCCCAAATCTCCAAAACCTTCACAACTTAAAACTAAGCAGTACACAATGTTGTGTAACAGGATAGAGAGCCCTCTCCTGCGCCCCAAACCCTCCCTTCCCCAAATATCTGCTCAAAAATGTGAAGACCATTTCTGCTCAAAAAAGTGAAGACCAGCACTTTCTCTGGCTGTCACTGGATCACGTCCGTGCTCTTGACCCCAAATGGAGTTCCTGTTGCCGTTCTGATCATATTGCTGAGCTCTGGGAACTGGCAGCTATCTTCATGCGATGTGGATGTGAGTGGCTAATTAAGATGAAAGGAGGTTAATTAGATGAAAAATAGGCAAGTGGTTATGCAGACCAGACATTTACTGATGGCTTCTCCTGGCTTCCATTAGAGCCGGGTCGGTTGACTCTGAGCTTGTGGTCATTGGACAGATCCTGCTGGATTCCCCACCCCACCAGGAGTCCCCCCCTCCCACCGGTGGGGAGGGCTCTCAGGCCCCTGTGTGGAGCAGAAGCTTGTTCAAAATCTTTTTAGTGCCATGGTTGCGCATTATCCGCGGACGCCATATTTGCAATCCGGCCTACTTGCTAAAATGTATTTGTCACCCCCACACCGATGCCCGTGGTGCTTTCGGGTCATCTGTGGACACGTGCAGAGCAGCGTAAACTTTGAGCTGCTCTTTGCAAGTCCTTCTCAGGTGGGGCTGAACCAGGAGACACTCTGCTTCCTTGGTTTGGCTCTGACCCTGTCACTACGTGTCCTTTTCTTGGCCTATTTAGTGCTACATTTTTTGCAGGTTTGTGCTTTTATTTTTGTTGGTGGTGATTTTGCTCTTTAAAATCGCCCCCAACCTAGTGCTGAAGAACTTTCTGTGTTCCGAAGGACAAAGCTGCGATGTGCCTCGTGGGGAAAATATATGTTAGAGGAGCTTTGTTCAGGCCTGAGTTACAGTGTGGTTGGCTGTGATTGTTCAACACTAATGAGCCAACTGTATATATTCAATAAGGTGTCTTGAACTAGAAACACACATGAAACAAGGTCATGTATTGGTCAGCAGATGAAAATGTTGGGACCGGGGCGTGACTCTAGGACATACCTCCTGCAGATGAGGAGAATGGACTCTATGCGTTTTGCCTGTATTATCAAAATTTATCCTTGTTTGGTTGAAGACTCACAGCAAGGTTTTGGCTGTTGTTCAGCCTCACAGAACTTCTGGCCCGTCTAGTACTAGCTTCCATCTCTGCTCCACGGCTACCTCTTATCCAAGGCAACTCAGCCTGCATTGGGTCTCAACCCCTTAACTAATTAGATCTCGAGATTTTTAACTAATTACACGTGCAAAGCCCTATTTCTGAAGGAAGTCGTGTTCTGAGATTCTGAGTGGACATGAATTTTGGGGAACACTATTCAACCACAGCTGCATTTTACAGAGATCTGTCTTCCCAATGGTAGCAGACCTCATTGGCTGCCTACCTCACACCCATTTCCCTTAGTCCCAGGCAGGGAACACCATCAGCCTGGGAAACCAGTCCTTCTCCTCGGTTTCCCAGCTTCGCTTCCAGGTAGGGGAGGCCATGTGACCCAGTGAAACTTTATGTGCTGAAGGGGTTTCTGGGAAAGTTCGTGCACTTTCCTATAAAAGGGGACAGACGCGGTTGGTGCCATTCCCCATCCCGTCGCCTTTCTTCCTGGCTGGAATGCAAATGTGATGTCTGGTTCTTCAGCAGCCACTTGCAACCCCAAAGCAACAAGCATGAGGGCAACAGCTAATTTGGTGGGATGGAGGCTGGAAATAACAGACAGAACCTTGGTCTGTGAAGGCATCACTGAGCAGCCAAACCTGCCCCCTGAGTTCTTCCTATGTGGGAAAGTCCCTGCGGCTGAGACGGTGACTTAGTCACCAAAATCTTTCCCCCTTCTTCTTGGGCACGCAGCTGGACTACATTTCCATCCGCCACCGCAGTTAGGTGTGGCTGTGGGACTGGGTTCTAGCCAATCGAACACCAGCACAGGGACGTGTGCCACTCCCAAGCCTGGCCCCCAGACGCCCCTGAGGTGCCTTCCAGCCTCTTTCTCCTTTCCCTGCTGGGGGTGCATATTATGGTGAGGCCCAAGGGGGAGGAGGACAGCTGGTCCCTGAATTACTGGAGGACCAGAACGTCTGCTGACCAGAAACACCTGCCTGAGACGTTGCAAAAACAAGAAGTCAGTTTCTATCGTGCTGGAGCCATTACGCCCTGTGAGATTTTTTCTTGTGGTTGGGGACATGTTAACAAAAATGAGCTTTGTGTTTCCAGGCCAGGGCACTCTCTGCAGGCAGGGGCTTCCATGGCGGGCAGAATCCCTTCCCTGCTGCTCTTGTCAAACCCCACTTGGTTGTCCCTGGCCTGGCCTGGCTGGTGATCCTGCCTGTGGCCTCACCACCCCCAGGCCGTCCAGTCTGCTCTGCTGCCCAGTAGTTGCTGCAATGCTTGGCAGTAGAGAGCTGTGGCCCCCTGCCAGGCCCTGGCACTGGCCTGCCTGGCACAACATGCCACCTTGGCCAAGCCCTTCAGCCACCTTGGCACCTCATCACAGCTGGAGACCCTCCCTGGGGGGCTGGGCTGGGGGCCACAGGGACGGCGCTTGTTCAGGGCTCGGCACCTTGTAAGCGTGCCATAAATGGGAGGCATTCTTGGTGGCGGCGTTATTATTAAACCTAGAGACAGAGGCTCACGGAGGCCTCAACATCCTTCTGCTGGGATGCAGTCCATCTCTGAGAACTTGGCCTGTCATGTCATCAGCAGAGGGACCTTTGCGGGAGGTGCTGACGGGATGGAGATGACATGGAAGGAGACACCAGGCAGTCACCATCTATGACTTGTGGGCGAGGACGAATGGTGGCTGAGATTCAGAGAGGGGAAGTTCAGGGGCCAGCGTCACACAGCCAGCAAAGGTCAGGATGAAGGTGGGGGGTTGGGGTTCTATACCCGGCTCGTCCCTACGTTCTTCTCCTAAGATGATGGCTGGTGGAGCTTCCTACTCCCCTCGGCGTCCTGCTCTCTGGGTGACCAGCAGCATGCGGGCAGCTCCCGGGGGCAGAAGGTGCCCTGCCGCCCTGGAATAAAGTCCCAGAACCAGACCAGGGGAGACAAACAGGGACCCGCTCCGGAGGGAATTTGCTAGGGAAGGTGAGCAACCATAAATAAATAGCGGGCTGAGAGACCAGCTGTGTGCTCTTGCTAAGAATCCCTGCAAATCCAACCGGCCGTTCCCTACGTGAAGCCGACTGGACAGACTGCGCACTGGCCGTCTCCAGCAGCACGTAGTATGTGTCTTCTTCTGTTTAAAGAACCGGCTTTCAAATGTTCTTAATAAAACGTTTATATATATCATGCAAGGTACAAATAAATATTTTAATATGATTGGAAGAATGCAGAGAATTGTAAAAAGTTATGGAAGTTTTACTTCTGATTGGCTGAGACTCAATAAACTCCGGTTCGATATACTCTAAGTAATAGGCGTGCAAAGCCAGCTCTTTGGCATGGACAGAGGCTGTTAATGCCGTAATGATGTTCAAACGCTGACAAATGAACTGCTTCGGCTGCACCTTCCACACCGAGGCGGGAACTGTTAGGGCTGGAAGGTCTGCCTTCTTCTGCTGTCCTTCCTTCTTCTGCACTGATGGGCAGGTCAACGGATGCAGAGCCACGGGCATCAGGGGCCGCTGGTTTCCCTGGGGGGCAAGGTGTGGGCACCGGGCACCAGGGGAAAGGCTGGTGTTGCTTCTTTTTCACTCTTGCCCCTAATTATGGGCTTTCTCATTAAAATAACAAGGACCATGTCAGCTAGAAATGCCAGCACATGTTTTTACTTTTCTCTGCAATGGAAACCACATGTAGAAGAGATCTCTTCTTTTTTTCCCTCCAAAATGCAAAGGGGGTGCTGGTCTGGGTCTCCTCCTCATTGCTGAGCGCTGAACAGAGGCTGGGGAGCCCCTCGGCCTCCTTCGCCGGGATGAGGACTGGCCTCCTCCAGATGCCCTCTCGCCGGCCCTGCCCGGGGAGGCTGGGAGTGGCAGGCGGGCTAATTCTACCTCGTGATGGACCACATCTGGCCCCGGGGCTCCACGTCCCCCTCGCTGGCACGGTGTGCATTCCCATGGCAGGCGTAACCCAAGCAGACCTGAGCAGTTATTTATAAACTCTCCCGAATGCCAAATGCCAGGAAGGACCCGTTCCCCCGGTTCGCAGGAACATATTTTCAGCATAACTCATCACTTTGAAGATGGGTCCAAACTTTGGTTCACATTTATTGAAAGGAAGTTGTTTTTCAAAGCCCCAGTCAGCAGGCGGCCCCGTGCCAGCGCCAAGCAGCTTCTTGCGCTGGGGGTCCAGGGCCCCGCACCCCGCGGCCCGCCACCCAGCCTCCCCTTCCCGGCGTCCCGCGCGCCCGCGCACCCCTCACCCCGTGCACGCGCCCCAGCCTCCTCGTCCCTGCGTTCTGCGCCCCCCCTTGCTTTCCACATCCCTCGCCACACCGCCCCCACCCCCCCAAGCCTGGCCTCCCCGGACAGTGTGCCTGGAGGTTAAACAGGACGCTTTCCTCTTTCTTCCCCTTTAAACTTCTTTTTTTCTTTTCTTTTTAAAAGGGAAAATCAGTACTGGAAGTGCGGAGGGTCCTTTCCTCTCTGCGGTTCCTCAGGGTTTCGGGGGCCCTCCCAGACTCCCCTGTCCTGCCCGGGCTGCTCTCTGGGGGCTCCTTCCAGAGCAGATTTCCTCTGGCCAAGTGTCTCTCCCCAGTGCACCCACAGGAGCAGAATCGGGGGCCTCTGCGGCTGTATTCCTCGTGTGGGTCCTGCTCTGGGCGGGCCTGCTTGACCTGCCGGTGCACAGGCCCGGTGGGGGGCCGGGGGAGGGCTGAGGTTGAGTCGTGCCCCCTCCCCGACCTCTCTTCCCTCAGCTGCGAAACACGAACTCTGGGGCAGGTTCCTCAGGCTCACGGGGCCGTCTGGAGGAGGACCCAGCCATGTGGGGTCTCCCATGGCCTCTTCCCCACCCTACACTCGCCCTGCAGGAGCAGCCTGGGTGTCCGTGATCCCGAGTCCCTTGAGCCCCAGACCTACATATAGTGTCTTCCGCAGGACAGCTCCCCCTGAGGCCTGCAAATGCCCCCTCGTCGTGAAGCCCCCAACAGAACTCGTTTCTCCTTTAAATGAAGTCCCACTGACCCCACCACAAGCGGGAGTCTTCCCAGACCCCTCCCAGCCTCTTATTCCCCTCCCCCCCGCCGGTCTCAGGCCCTCCTCACGTCCCTTCTGGATCTTTTTTAGCCTTGCAGGTTGTCTTCGAGCCTTGACTGTAAACTGGGGATGTACTAGTTCCCACCTTGCTGGGGGTGACCAGCACGTCGTGAACCCCTAGTGACAGGCCAGTCCATTCTTTTTGGCTTGTTTTAGCTTTGACAATGGCATCAAAGTACGCCAAAGTATGCCAAAGCCTTTCTGTCGTGGTGTGCCTATAAACTTTTGAACCCAGATGGATTGAAAGCTAGAATTTTTGATGGAACTGGGAAAGAGGGGCGGGGTTGATGGGAAAAGGTTAACGGGTCCATTTTGCTTGGAAGAGTTGGGGCAATGCGGAGACTCAGAGGGTCCTCCAGGAAGGGCGGGGGACGGTGCATGAGGTTGGGATCTGCCTGGCACCCAGAGAAGCCGTGGGTTCTCCCCCTGCTGCTGGGGGACGACGCTTTGCTTCTGGGGGCAGTGGCCTTGGTGAAGCGAGACCTGACCGCAGGTGCCAGGTTCCGCCAGAACTGGGAGGGTTTGGTCCCTTCCTGCCACTTGCTCACTTTGTTTTCAAATATTAGCAATAGGACAGAAGGCCCTGGTCTGTTACAAACACTTGCTGAGCCTCTCGTGCTTGAGAAGGAAGAGCTGCAGGGGACAGTCACTGACTTAGGCTGGTTGGCACCTAACTGCCCGGATGTGAGGCATCTGCCTGCCCTCCTGCGTTTCAGCTTGCTGTCGGGAAGCTGTGGCTGCGCGGGCTGGTCCCGGGCACATTCTGGGCAGGGCTCCACGCCCACCACAGAGCCTGCTGCCCCCATGAACCCGGCAACTGACGTGCTGCCATGGAGGTGGCGGCGGCAGTGACAGCAACCCAGCGGGTCCGAGGGTCCGGCAGCCTGGTCTTCTCGTATCTGTGAACCCCGAGCAGTCGAGAATGCCCCGCAGCCAGCCTTGTGCCTGCGGCGGAGGGTGAAGCTGGTGCCCAGACACTGCTGCCACCCGCCGTCCCTGCTGCCCGCCTCTCGTTGGGGGGTCTCTGAGCTCAGCACCGCGCGCTGTGTCCTGAGGACCCTCCCGCCTTCCCACATCGGGGGGGTGCCCGCCCCCTTCCTCTTGGCAGGCCCCGCGCCGTGGTCTCTGGTCGCTTTCATCACTTTGGGGGGTACTCCCTCACATGCTCAGGTGGAAACGTTTAAACCCAGTCCCAACAGCCACCCCTCTGATTTCCGCACCCCAGCGCGGTGCCCCCTGCAAATGGGGCCCACATGTACAGCCAGGGAGGATGAGACAGGCCCAGCCTGCCAAGAATGCGCTGGGAAGCCGCCCTGGGCGCGGGGGAAGCCGTTGGAGGGAGCTCTGCGTGAGCCCACGGGGAAAGCAGCATCTCCTCCCGCCTGGAAGCGCCGGGGGAGGCCCCCCTCGGAGCCGAGGGTCTGCCATGGCTGCCAGATGCTGCGAAGTGGCGCAGGGACAGGCAGGAGGTGACAGGAGGGGGAGGGGAAGACGCACGCTGCGTGGCGCCCGCCTGGGTTGGGGAGTGGTCCCAGCCTGGTGGTCTTACTTTGGCCTGACTGAAGTCAGGCTTGGTCTCCCCAGCTCCATCTCCCAAGCTCCAAGACACCTGAGGTGCTCTTCCCATGGGGGGCAGAGGCCCCCGCCTCCCTCGGACACCACAGAAAGCCCACATCCGACCTTGGGCTGTCCGTCCTCTGCCTGTTCTGCTTGGGTTTCTTGTGAAATTACAGTAGAAATGCACAACCTTGAAACACATTATATTCACTTCCATCTGATCTCGTAGTAACTCCAGAAAATGACTTTGATCACCGTGCAAGAGGCTCGTGGAGGTTCAATGTCTTTCCTGAGTCCGTGGGGTCTCGATGGTCATGGAGGGATGGGAACCTGGTCTTCTAACCCCCACTGCCATTTTTTGTTTTTCCTGTTTTGAGCGCCTCGGAGGTGGCGTCTGTGCCTTGTCTATTTCACAGAGCCTCCCTTTATTTTATTGGTGGTTGCAGATTTGGGGAGAGGTGGGAGGGGATTGGGCTGTGAAAACTGGCTGAGCTGGGTGAACATGACCCGGGCAG